>NC_142889.1:17402356-17711189 GCF_051225735.1 Oryctolagus cuniculus
TGGGAGAACTAGATGAAATTCTTAGCCTTCAACCTGGATCAGAATTAGCTGTTGCAGCCATCTGAGAAGTGAAACAGCAGATGGATGGTCTCTCCCTTCCTTCCTTCCTTCCTTCCTTCCTTCCTTCCTTCCTTCCTTCCTTCCTTCCTTCCTTCCTTCCTCTCTTCCTCCCTTCCTCCCTTCCTCCCTTCCTCCCTTCCTCCCTTCCTTCCTTCCTTCCTTCCTTCCTTCCTTCCTTCCTTCCTTCCTTTCCTTCTTTCTTTCTTTCCTTCTTTCCTCTCTCTCTCTCCCCTCTCTCTTCCTCTCTTTTTCTCCCTTTCTCTCTTTCTCCTTTTCCTCCCTTCTTCCTTCCCCTCCTACCTCCCATCCCTATAGCTCTGATTTTTAAATAAAGAAAACTTAAAAAAAAAAAAGGAATGAGGTGTGCAAAACCAATGTCAGGTAAGGTGCTAAAAACAGTCCATCATGCATTAAAAGGGGAAAACAAATGAAATCTTTTCCAGGAAACATAAATCAATGATATATGTCACCATTTACCTGAATAGTAATAAATAAAACATGACACAAATATTCTGTTGAAACTCTTTTTTTTTATTGTGAAAAAGTCTTTATTTTAAGAAAAAAATTTAGTTAACAAAAAATTTAACAAGTTTCACTTAGCAAAATACACCCCAAAGGAAATCACAGTACAAGGAAAGTTTTAAGTCAAGGCCTCACCAATTCCTACAGTATTAGTATTGTGTCTTAATTCTCAAAACTAACTTTTAAAAAGCTTAAACTTAACCTAAAAGATTTAAATGAAAATAGAAACTAGAATGAACAAACATGAGAAATGTTTCTCTTTGAATTAGGGATCTAGCACCTTTGAGTTTTCCACAAAAGTACATCTCCCCAAGGTGTTCACTGTGGTGTGGTGTAAAAGATCCACTATTTAGCATACTTAAACTACTTTAACTCAGATAACATCACTCAGAAGGATACTACTAAAATGTTACTCGAGAAAAGCAGAAAATAGTTTCGTTTACTCAATATCACATGCTAGAAGAAAAGTTTGCATGAGAAAACACTGAAGAGGTAATTTTTTAATCCAGATTTCACAAACTCATGGTGCAAAATGGGTCCCACAGCTTCCTCTAGGGTAATCACTGCTTTTTCACTGCTTGCTGGCTGCCTCTGAAAATTTGATTGAAATTAACTCAAATGCTTCTACAAAACTAATCATATCCATCCATGCTATTCTGACCACTATAGCCAGTGCCATAACAACCGCTCACTGACTGGCTCTCCAGGCCACTGTAGGTGGCCTGAGCCACGGACACCCCCATGCCCTCCATCACCTGGCTGCTGTAGGCCCCGTTGCTGGCCCCTGTGGTGGAATTCAAGAAGAGTTCTATGTATCTGTGCTGCATATTGGCCCTATCTTTCAACATCGCTGCCACAGCTTCTTCGTGGGTGGCAAACTCCACATCAGCTTCGCCCGTCACTCTTCCATCTGGGCAGATCTCAATATGGACTCCCACTGGGTTAAGTGGAGAGAAGTTGTAGATGTCGTTCTCGGTCGCTTTGTATGGTAGCCCTCTCATGTGGACGCAGTGGCTGGTGGTGCTCTGCACTGCGAACTCACTGTCTCCATATCTGTGGTCGTACATTCCTGAGAGGCAGTAGCTGAGGTCTCTTCCGAACAGATCAGTGGTGAAGCCATAGCCATCGCTGAGGCCACTGTACTCCTCATAGCCCCCATAGCCAGCGCTGTAGGTGCCAGGCCACATTCTCTCCAAGCCTGCCTGCTTCACAATGCCAATATACCTCCAGGCTGTGCCAGGCCTGTCATAGGGCCCGGGTCGCTGAACAGACATGAACTTCAGAGGAGGATCTGAGTATGACCTCACTTCTTCCTGACTGTTCTTAAATACCTCAATACATCTGTGCCCTATTCTCTCCTTGTGCTTCCCTAGCGCCTTCTCTGCCAGCTCCTGAGAGGCAAACTGCACAAAGGCCTCCCCTGTAATCTTGCCCTCAGGGTCCACAGGCAAAGTGATCCCATTTGGCACGATTTCCAACCCTGAGAAAAACTGAACAATTTCTTCCCTTGTGCATCCAAACAGGAGTTCTCGAAGCCGCACGAAGCCATCATTAGTGGTGTCAGCGCTGTTTGGACCGCTGTGCTTCAACACCCAATCCATCTCAGTTCTGTGAGACTTGAACACCTCAATGTACCGGTGCCCCATGCTTTAACCTGTCTTTTTTCAGGGCCATTTTGACATCATCTTCTGATTCAAGTTCAACAAATGCCTCACCACTCTGCCTGCCTTCTCTAGTGTAGATAAAATGAATGCCTGCAGCCCCATCATGAATCATGCAGTCAGACAGGAAGTTCTGCACATCCTCAATAGAGCAGGAGCAGGGCAGGCCACGAAGCTTGACCACAAAGCCTTTACCTCCCTCGGGACCCAGCATCATGGACACTTGACAGGGTAGATGTCAGACAAATGGGTGCAAGTTGTCTTTTTATGGCTTAGAGTATCGCCAAGGATACCTTCAGTAGGAGACACCTCTGCTAGGTAACCAACTGTCCACTGAGGAGAGCTGGCCTGGTTTCTATTTGCATTCAGCAAGAGCGGCTTCCAGCGAAGGACCCCAGATCCCACCCGAGCTTAGATGTGCAGAGGGCTCCAGGCAAACTCCAGGTGCATCTTTTTGTCCTTAACCTTCTTCAGGAAGATGTGGCACAATCCTCCTGTTGAAACTCTTAGAAAGCAAAATCTTATAAATATTGAGAACAAGCAAAAATATATTACTGAAAACAGTGAATTATCAGAAGGCTTAAGATTATTATGAAAATATGTATGCATGATAACTTAGGGATTATTATGTGTGAATAAATGAGTAATCTGGTAAGAGTAATAATAGAATGACAAACAATTGTAAGGGCAGTTGCTGAAAAATACATAATTAAAATTACATTTAAAATGAGAAATAAAGAGAAGGTAAAACAATCCCATTTCTTTGAGAATAATCATAAATGAAAGATGATGGTACATGGGTTTTTTAAACTACCCAATTGGGTAGTTTAAAAATCATAGGAAAATTCAAAGTTCCCCAATAATTGAGAAAACATTTTTTTAAAAAATGTCATCAAGAAGAGGTGAATAACTGGTGGGACCTAAGATGGCTTTAAGATTTGTGTAAATGAAGATTGCAGGGACAATTTACAGTTTTGATATAAATGATGACCTCATATTGAAAAAGGTTATTAGTGATACATAGATAAAACGCATAACATCAAAGACAAAACTAAAGAGTTAGAAATATTATGAGGGGCTGGTGCTGTGGCGCAGTGAGTAAAGACAATGCCTTCAATGCCTGCATCCCATATGGGTGCTGGTTTGAGTCCCAGCTGCCCCATTTCCAATACAGCTCTCTGCTATAGCCTGAGAAAGCTGTAGAAGATGGCCCAAGTCCTTAGGCCCCTACACCCACATTGGAGACATGGAAGAAGCTCCTGGCTCCTGGCTTCAGATTGACACAGCTCCGGCCATTGCAGCCATCTGGGGAGTTAAGCAGCAGAAGGAAGACTTCTCCCTGCCTCTCTGTAATTCTGCCTTTCAAATAAAGAAATAAATCTTTTTAAAAAAGAAATATTATGAAATAAAAATAGGGCATATATACACAATGGAGTACTACTCAGTCATAAAAAAGAATGCAATCCCAACTTTTACAACAAAATGGATGCAACTAGAGTCCATTATGCTTAGTGAAATAAGCCAGTGACAAAAAAGGTAATGCATGTTTTCTCTTATATGTTGGAGTTAATGTAGGATACAACAAACAAAATGCATAAAAATGAAATTGACATTTGATATATTCATTGCTTATGACCTTCTCTATCTTCTTGTGGAATAATGGTTTTCCTACTTTTTACTTGTTGAACATTGTCATTACTGGTGCATTAAATCTGTGATTATAAAGTACATTTTAATTGTTATTGCAAAAATTAAAGAAAAAAGAAAGCCAGAGGGGGAATTGAGGGAGGGGGCAAATTGTGGTCATTTTCCTGGAATTGTATCTATAAACTTCATGAAATCTGTTCTTTTTATATGAATAAAAATTTAAGAAGAAATAAAATTCATTTATAATTACTGTAAGAATAAATGAATAATTTTAGTTTAAACAATAATTGTGTGAAAAGAGAATACGACATTACTCTAAAACAGACTATTATAAGTACATTAAAAAAAGGAAAACAAAAAATATATTTCAGAAAAGAGAAATCAAAGACCATATAACTTACCACAATAATCTTATTTTTTCTTTCCTAACCACAATTTTCTTAAAGGAAATATGTATATAGAACTATTCATCAAAACTTTCAACAATTGAAAAGTCTCAAATAATCATTAAGGGTATTTGTTAACTGCAAGAATGAATTATCAGATGAACCTAGGACATCTTTGAAAATACATGTCCATGATGGTTGCCACAAAAACTATAATATTTTTTGGAGCTGGTGATCTCATAATGAAAAATTCAACCATGATGACCATGCATTCACAGTGCTAAGACTGGCTTATAATACCAAGTTAAAGAAATATATAGGGGGCCAGCTCTATGGCACAGTAGGTTAATCCTCTGCCTGAGGCACCTGCATCCCATATGGGAGCAGGTTCTAGTCCTGGCAGCCCCTATTACAATTGAGCTCTCTGCTATACCGTGGGAAAGCAGTAGAAGATGGTCTAAGTGCTTGGGCCCCTGCACCCACATGGGAGACCAGGAAGAAACACCTGGCTCCTGGCTTTGGATTGGTGCAGCTCCTGCCATTGTGGCCATCTGGGGAGTGAAACAACAGAAGGAAGACCTTTCTCTCTGTCTCTCCATCTAATTGTCTGTAACTCTACCTGTCAAATAAATAAATAAAGTCTTTAAAAAAAGAGAGAGATAGGTGTTAGCTATAGACTCAAATGCAAAAACAAAAAATATGTTTTGAAATAAAATATATTATGATTACTATGAGAATAAATAAATAATTTTAGTAGCAATGATAGAATGACAAGGATGTAAAGAAAGTATTGTAAACTAGACTATTGAGGCTGATATTGTGGCAAAGTGGGTAGGGTAACTGTCTGTAGTGCTGGCATCCCATAGGGATACAAATTTGAGTCCTGGCTGCTCCACAGTGATCCAGCTCCCTGATAATGTGTCTGGGAAAGCACTGGATGATAGACCAATTCTTTGTCCATTGCACCCCTGTGAAATACCTGGAAAAATCTTCTGTACTGTGCCTTCAGTCTGGCCCAGTCTTAGACTTTGTGGGTATTTTGGGAGTGAACCACGAAGGAAGATTTCTCTCTCTCTCTCTATCTCTCACTTTCACTCTCTCTCTTCCTTTCTCATTGTAACTCTGTCTTTCAAATATATAAAATCTATTTAAAACATATACTATTGTAATTAAGGTAAAAAGAAAAACAAATAAAAATTTTCCATGAGTTATAAATCAAAGAAAACATCACCTGCTAGAACAATAACACAGGTAAGATATATGGATTTAGAAGGAACCTACTGACATTTCCAAAAAAATCAAAGGTAATCTCACAATTCCATAAATATTCACAATTACCAAGAAATATGATGCTATGTAGGAGGCATTGTCCAGATTCTCCTGAAATGGCTCTGAAAAACTGTGTCCATGAAAATTCCTAGAACAACTTACACAATTTTATGGCAGTTGATAACCTCATAATGAAAACACCAAGAAAAATGACCTGAGGTTCACAGTGGAAGGATTTGCATAGAATAGATTATTAAGATACACATAGGTGATAGTTACAAGACCAGACAAGAAAATTAAAGGAGGATGCTGGAGATGTTACAAAATCAAATATATTATAAGAAAGAGTAATTTCACAGAAATAATAGAACAAGTAGGTAAAAGTTTGGCTGGAAACTATATGACTACAATTACTCTACAAAGGAAAACGAATGAAAAAATACAAAATGGAAATCAAAAGAGTTCAAAGAAGTTAGCAGAAAAATATTCAATGAAGCCAGTGGCTGTACCTGCTCTACTGTAACACTCATACATCGATAGTAATTATAGAGTCCCATACATTTCATGTAAGTTAAAAAATTGTTCATGAGGGTCAACATCCTGGTGCAGCAGATAAAACTGCCATCTGTGAAACAATCATCCCACATTTGTGCTGGTTCACTTCCAATCCAGCTCCCTGTTAATGGCCTGAACTATGCAGTGGAAGATAGCCCAAGTGATTGGGCACCTGCAACTCATGTGGGTAATGGGAAGAAACTCCTGGCTCCTGGCTGCTGGCTCTTGGTTCCTGGCTGCAGCCAGATCCACCCAAGCCATTGAGAAATCTGTGGAGTAAGAAATCAAGAAACTCCACAAGATCAAAACAAACAACCCACTTAAGAGATTGGCCAAGGACCTCAATACACATTTTTCAAAAGAGGAAATCCAAATGGCCAACAAACACATGAAAAAATGTTCAAGATCACTAGCAATCAGGGAAATGCAAATCAAAACCACAATGAGGTTCTACCTCACCCCAGTTAGAAATGGCTCACATTCAGAAATCTACCAACAATAGATGCTGGAGAGGATGTGGGTAAAAAGGGACACTAACCCACTGTTGGTGGGAATGCAAACTGGTTAAGCTACTATGGAAGTCAGTCTGGAGATTCCTCAGAAACCTGAAGATAACCCTACCATTCAACCCAGCCATCCCACTCCTTGGAATTTACCCAAAGGAAATTAAATTGGCAAATAAAAAAGCAGCCTGCACATTAATGTTTATTGCAACTCAATTCACAATAGCTAAGACCTGGACCCAACCCAAATGCCCATCAACAGTAGACTGGATAGAGAAATTATGGGACATGTACTCTATAGAATACTATACAGCAGTCAAAAACAACGAAACCCAGTCATTTGCAACAAGATGGAGGAATTTGGAAAACATCATGCTGAGTGAATTAAGCCAGTCCAAAAGGGACAAATATCATATGTTCTCCCTGATTGGCGATAACTAACTGAGCACCAAAGGGGAAACTTGTTGAAGTGAAATGGACACTATGAGAAACTGTGACCTGATCAGCTCTTGTCCTGATGGTTGATGTACAATGTAATACTTTATCCATTTTAGTATTTTTTTTGTTCTAGTACCATTGGTTGAACTCTGTAATTAACACACAATTATTCTTAGGTGTTTAAATTTTAACTGAAAAGTGATCCCTGTTAGGAATTTGGAAAACATTATGTTGAGTAAAATAAGCCAATCCCAAAGGGACAAATACCACTTGTTCTCCTTGACAGGTGACAACTAACTGAGCACCAAATAGGAAACCTGTGAAAGTGAAATGAACACTATGAGAAACGGTGACTTGATCAGCCCTCACCCTGACTGTTGATGAGCAGCTTAATATGTTATCCCTCTTAGTTTTTTTTTTTTTTGTTTGTTCTACTTAATACTTTTGGTTGAATACTGTAATCAATACACAATTCTTCTTAAGTGCTGAAACTTAACTGAAAAGTGATTGTTGTTAAATGTAAGAGTGGGAATAAGAGAGGGAAGAGATGTGCAATTCGGGACATGCTCAAGCTGACTTACATCAAACGGTAGAGTTAGAAACATACCAGGGGATTCGAATTCAATCCCATCGAGGTGGCATGTACCAATGCCATCTCACTAGTCCCAGTGATCAATTTCTGTTCACAATTGATCATAATGATAGGACTAAGAGCCAAAGGGATCACATAAACAAGAATAGTGTCTGCAAATACTAGCTGATAGAATCAAAAAGGGAGAGAATGATCCAACATGGGAAGTGAGATACACAGCAGACTCATAGAATGGCAAATGTCCTAACAGCACTCTGGCCTCATAATCAGCCCTTTAAGGCATGAGGATCCGGCTGAAATGCCCATGAGAGTATTTCAGGCATGCAAAGCCAAGACACTCTGGGGGAAAAAAAAACCTAAATGAAAGATCTCCACGAGTGAGATCCCAGTGGAAAGAATGGGTCATCAAAGAAGGAGGTGCCTTTCTCTGAAGGGAGGAGAGAACTTCCACTTTGACCATGGCCTTGTCTACATATGATCAGAGTCAGTGAACTCAGGGGGCTTCCATAGCCTTGGCAGCTCATGACAAGAGCCTAGGGTGATTACTGAGGCCATAAACAAGAGTGTCAATTTGTTAAGTCAACAACAGGAGTCACTGTGCACTTACTCCTCATGTAGGATCTTTGTCCTTAGTGTGCTGTACATTGAGATTTAATGCTATAACTAGTACTCAAACAGTATTTTTCACTTTATGTTTCTGTGTGGGAGCAAACTGTTGAAATCTTTACTTAATGTATGCTAAACTGATCTTCTGTATATTAAGAGAATCGAAAATGAATCTTGATGTGAATGGAAGGGGAGAGGGAGTGTATAAGGGGAGCGTTGCAGGTTGGAGGGACGTTATTGGGGGGAAGCCATTGTAATCCATATTCTGTACTTTGGAAATTTATATTCATTAAATAAAAGTTAAAAAAAGACAAAAAAAGAAAAATCTGTGGAGTAAACTAGAAGATGGTAGATTTCTTTCTCTCCTCTCTGTGTATCTCTTCAAATAAATAAATATTTTAAAAATAAAATAAAATAAGATGGCTCTAAAATGGATTACCTGGAAAGTGTGAATTTTCAGGGATGCCAAGATTTCTCAAAATATATGTGCATGACAATTTTCAGTAGAGCTTAAATAATTTTGCTGGAGTTCATGACTTCAGAGTCAAAATTTAATTTGTTTACAGGTTCATAAGGAAGGATAAACTTAGACTAGGATATTAAAACACACACAGGGGTAATGGTAATCTGAAAGATGAAACATAAAAATTGGATGTTTTATGAATTGAAATATATTTATTACGTGAGTAGAAATGATTAATTCGGTGGGATAAATGATAAATTTTATTAATTGGTGATTAGTTGACTATTACAACATATTAAAAAGGAAAGTAAAGACTCAAGAAGAAGAAAATCAAAGACAATGACACTTACTATAACAGTCTTCAACTACTTTAGTTTTCCCAATTAAAGGGAAATTTACAGTCCCAGAAACATCCATAAAATATACACGATATATTACCTGGAAGAGGTGAATGATTACCCCATCCTAAGATGTCTCTGAGAAACTGTGTACTTGAAAGTTGCCAAGACAACTTACAGAACTTTAAAGAAGCTAATGACCTCACAATGTAAACCCTAGCAAGATGGCCTCCATTTCACCAGGAAAATACTGACTTAAACTAGGATATTAAAGATATATGCAGATGGAATGCAGAAAGTCAAGGATCAAAAAATTCTAAAATGCTGCAAATATTATGAAGTGGAAAGCAATATGCTGGCATTACTGTGACAAGGAATAAGTATTTTGTTTGAAACAATGCTAATGTGACAGGAGAAAAGAGAAATTACCTAAAAATAGAACATTCAAATTACATTAAATCTGTATTTGTGGTAGTAATATATTCAAAGACAGCAACAAAATATAAAGGTCGCAGGTGTTTTAAAAACATGGCAATTGTCATGAGAAGCAATTGTTAATTTTGTGGAGCAACTAATTTAAAATGAAAAAGCAAGATTACACTTTTCTTGTCCTCCCAGAATTTCACTTTTATAGTAATTATTATTCATTTTATTTTATTTTACAAAATATCAATTTACCATGGGATGGGAAAATCTTGGTCCTTTCCTACAGATGGTTTGAAAAGCACTGCTCTAGCAACAAGCTAGAATGCACCATTAAAAATGTATTGACATTATACAGAGTACAAATATTTAATTAATTTAATAATAAACTCATTCTTAAGTGTAGGTTTTCTAATTATACCCATAAGCTTTCTAATTACACTCACATTCCATTTCTCAGAACACAAGTAGATTTGCATATTACTAATTTAAGCTTATATTTTCTTACCTGTATTGGCTTACTCTATCAGTCTGGGTTCTTAATAGAGGAATTTGCATATATATACACATACACACACACACACACACACACACATATATATAATATCTTTTATTTAGATGATGGTAGATGTTAATCACATGAATAATATGTCTACACAGCAACCAATAACAATGTTTGGTCAAACTCATTACAACAGCCCAACTAAATTGACTGAGTTGAGTTAATATTTACAATAGGATCCTTATCAATTCTGAATCCAAAACATCTCCTTAAAACAAATGTAATCCCCAAAGAAATAACAGTTCTACTTCCATGTCAAATAATACAAAAATACTTAGAACCAAAAATGCACAACTCCCTCAAAGAGCATGCACATTCCTTGCATAAACAGTCACCCTTCTTGATATCTTGTAGCTAAAATTTTTAGGATTTAAAGTTAAAAATACTTAAAGACTATGAGGCAAACTGTTATATGAAAACATGATAAAAGGGAGCAGTATTTAAAGCACAGAAATATTTACATAAACACATTTATAACAAAATAATGAAGTAATATTCAAAGACCACCACACTAGGCTCTAGCCCCCACTGCCATGGCTGAAAGCCAGGTGACCCCATGGGCCAACCACCAGTGTCAGCTCCACCCCCCATCCTAATGGGATTTGCTGCTCATACTTCCCTGCCCAACCCAAAGTAAGGTTTTAAGTGGACCTGTTTCTGAATACATCTCTCTTTCTCTCCATCTCCTAATCTCTCTCTCTCACTCTGTCTCTTGATATCTCTCTTACACTCTCCTTCTCCCTCTTTTCCTTCTTTGCCCCTTCCATCAGGTCTGCTGGGATTCCCACAATAAACCCTTTCCCTTAAAACAAAACGACAACAACAACAAAAGAAATCTTCATAAAAATCTCAGTTGTGATAGAATTTGTAACTACTGTGTATCACTGCCCATTCCATAATCCTTTTGTCTTATCAGAACCTCAGCTTGTCATTCTCTTTTAGCTCATGAGAAAACATTTGTTTTCTGTTATTGTACAAAACACAGCATTACACTCAATCGCTGCCACCATGTGAGTTAAACCAATTGAGCAAATCTAAATAATACATTGCAAATCTTATTAAAACTTATCTAAGAATATGAGAGGTAAACTGTACCAAGATTCAAGACTTTCATATAAGT
This sequence comes from Oryctolagus cuniculus, assembly GCF_051225735.1. Lineage (NCBI taxonomy): Eukaryota > Metazoa > Chordata > Mammalia > Lagomorpha > Leporidae > Oryctolagus > Oryctolagus cuniculus. Next base: position 17,413,502 of record NC_142889.1, read on the forward strand.
AATTATGTTGGGATGCAGTGATCTGAAGTATGCTGGGACCCATTCTTATAAAAAAAGTCTCCTTTTTGGGATGGACTTCAGTTCCTACCAGGAAAGAGGCAGCACAGTTTGCACTCCTCGAACTATTTTACTTGGTAAAAAGATCTTCCAGCTATAGAGTGGACAGTGAGAGAGAGAGACAGAGAGAAAGGTCTTCCTTTGCCATTGGTTCACCCTCCAATGGCCACCGTGGCTGGCACACCGCGCTGATCTGATGGCAGGAGCCAGGTACCTATCCTGGTCTCCCATGGGGTGCAGGGCCCAAGGACTTGGGCCATCCCCCACTGCACTCCCTGGCCACAGCAGAGAGCTGGCCTGGAAGAGGGGCAACCTGGACAGAATCCGGCACCCTAACCAGGACTAGAACCTGGTGTGCTGGTGCCGCAAGGCAGAGGATTAGCCTAGTGAGCAGCAGCGCCGGCCACATGGAGTTTTGAGTAGGAGGCATGAAATGTGCCTATTAGAGTGGCTATAATGTGTGAACGTTATATTGCTAACTAATAATGAATAGACAGCAACTATGAAGGCAGAGCCAATAAGCTTCTGCATAGACAGAATGATGTGGGCCATTGATTTCAATAGGTCTCTGACACTGCCATTTATTGCATTTATTACACAGTGGATACACAAATACAGTGACCATGGTGGCCAAAGCAGAAAGTGATTGTAGACTTGTTGAACATAAACCTGTTAGCCTGGGCTACCACTCAATAATGCTGATCCAGGTGTTGCCACTGTTTTTTGGGTAATCTACCATCTAAAGGGATTAACAATAACTCTCTGATTTCCTATTCATGAGGTTACCATGTAGTTAGTTGATTGAAAATTGATTAAATGGATTGAAATCTATGTATATATCTTAAATCCAAGTTTGCCTTTTCTCCCTGCAGGTCTTCAGTCATCACTTCTATTTGAAGAATTACTGAGTTTTGATCACCACACATGAGATTATTTACACAATGAGATTATATATCCAATTCCCTAGGAATAAAAATCTCATTTTACTTCAAATATGCTAAGGCTAGGGACTAAATAATGACATGCACTGTTTCTGTCTTATATGCCACTACTCAGAATTCATCATCCTGATAAGGCAAGAATAGGAATTCAGATGACATGATGCTGTGAGACTTAAAGGTGACATCATCATGTGGATCACTCTATATCTTTGAAATTAATGGACTTACAAGTTATTGACAACTTATTATGTAGAAGGCATGGGTACAAGAAATAAGAATGGATGAAGGAATATCACGGCATATCATCACTCTTCTGTGGCATTCTTGTTCTTATGGGCACCAGAGTTTTAGTTTCTGTGGCTTAGATGTTCTCATTCCAGTATGCTGCATGGCCTGTGGGGCTGGGACTCTATCCTTCTGGCTACCTGATAGTGGTCCACACCTCAGGCTCTTTACTACAAATTGCACTGTGCACAAGATGGTCTCTCTAAAGGTTCCAGCCTAGGATACCAAGAGGGAGTTTTTCAGTGAATCTGTTTGCTTGAAATTCAGTTTTTGTTGGGAGAAAAGGAAATGAAATTCCCCAATGTACCTGAGAAGGTTGTGGATTATTAAGTCATGTGAGGTCATTGGTGACCCTGGCCAGTGAAATTTTATTGAGTGGTGGGAATGCCAGTTGAGTTAGCACAGCAAAAGAAATTTAGAGTTAAGAATGTGAGAGACAGGTAAACTGAAAACTCTTTCAGAAAGATTAGCTGTGAAGGGAGCAGGAAATGGGGTTTGAGAGCTGGGAGCACAATGGGGTGGTGGGAGGAATTTTGTTTTTAAGATAGCAGATGCTGGAAAAATCTGGGAATGGGGGTGCTGGCATGGGAAGGCAACAGTCAATTCAGGAACAAATTCTTGAGAAGCCCAGAGGGATTGGTTTTTTTGGGAAATCTAAAATAATACAATGGAAGCAAGTCAAGAGCAGGCATACCAGGGCTGGCTCTGTGGCTCAGCAGGTTAATGCCCAGCCTGAAGTGCCAGTATCCCATATGGGCACCAGTTTGAAACCCAGCTACTCCACTTCTGATCCAGCTCTCTGCTGTGGCCTGGGATAGCAATAGAAGATGGCCCAAGTCCTTGGGCCCCTGCACCCATGTGGGAGACCAGGAGAAGGTTCCTGGCTTCTGGCTTTGGATTGGCACAGCTCTGGCCACTGAGGCCAACTGGGGAGTGAACCATCAGATGGAATACTCTCTCTCTCTCTCTCTCTCTCTCTCTCTCTCTCTCTGCCTCTCCTGTCTCTGTGTGACTCTGAATTTCAAATAAATAAATATTTTTTTAAAAGAGCAGGCACACTGTTGAGGGGGTATTAGTTCATTGTCCATTGACATAACATAATGTTAAAACTTAATGATTTATAAAGAAAAAGGTTTATTTGGCTGACAGTTTGAGAGGATTAATGTTCAAGTTCAGACAGCCCCATATGTTTGCCTCTGGTGAGGGCCTCATGGTGATAGCATCACAATGGTAGGGATATATACAGAAGAGATCACAGGGTGACATAGGAAGCCACAGGGATGTAAGAGTCAGACATGTTCTCTTTATAACACACTCTGCAAGGAAATAAATGGATCCCATGAGAAACACATTAACAACTTTTGAGGGTGATTACCCCAATGACTTATTCATCTTCCATTAGGCCCCATATATTAAAGCTTGCACCACCTGAACAATGACACACTGAACTCTATATTTCCAGCACATGAATCTCTGGAGGGCAAACTGCAAACCATAGCATGGGGACATCCATTTAACTTTTCAGGACACAGATTCAACATATGAATTTTTGGAGGGCACAAACATTCAGTCCACACCTGCAGCATCTCATTTTTTCATTTAACAATTAGATTTTATTTCTCTTTGAGGAATTCAGAAGGCATGAAATTCAAAATCTAAAGAATATTAAAGCAGACACAGAGACAACTAACCCCCCAACCTGGAAACCATCCAGTTTCTGTGAATTTTTCAACATTTAAAAAAGATAAAACTCACAGATTTAAAAATATTAAAATTGTATCAAAATAAAGTTGCCAAAGTACATATTTTCTCATATGATACATCAGGTTATATTTGCAATGGTTCAAAAATCTTTATGTAGAAATCAAATAATTTTGTATTCAGTGCTTAGTTTGAATCTCCTGGCATAACAACAGTAAGACAGCAAGGAATACTGAAAGGAAAGGCCGCCATAAAACACACCAAATGCTTGGAGTAAGAGAAAAGGTTTATTGTTGGGTGGGGGAAACCCAACAGGCTGCCTTCCCCTGCACAGAGAGAACAACAGCTTGTAATGGGAGAACAGGTCTTATACAGCTTTTCAGAGGTAAGGAAGTGGGAACAGAAAATCCCATTAGGGTGGGGGTGGAGCTGATACTTGTGATTGGGCTATTTTATCACTTGACATCTAGTAAACCAGGCTGGGTTTAGGAAGATGGCATCATTTCACTAACAAATACAATAGTAAGGCAACCAAGAAAAGAATGTTTCACAAGCAAGCATTATAGCTGTTTTGTCCCTTTCTTGGAAAATTAGCTTCCTACTGCACAATGGGTTGGATTCCAGAAAGAGCCTATCACTATCATATCTGGGGTCAGCTAATGTAGGTCTAATATCTCTAGGGAAGGAAATAAGGAGTAGGAAGGTTCAAAGACGAAAGGTTGAGAGCTGGATACAGTCCTCACAATTGCATGAGCAAGGGATGGCTGGGAACAGAACAAGTTAAATTACATGAGGCTCAATGTAGATAATGTGCTTTTGAGATGGGAATGGAAAGGCTATTCAGTTTGCAAATTATCCAGGTCTATCACAATGAAGATTTTGTTAGCATATTATTAATATCAAAGGCATCTAAATAAAATATCAGAAGATTGTATATTAACCAGATGAAATCCACAGTACAGTAAGACTTAGTTTAGACATTGACCTGCCCAAAAAACTTTTAAAAAGACTTGGTATGATGTAAAAGTAACAAAATATTTGGATGTTCAAGTCTTCAAAGTTAGGCATACTTAGGAAAATCATGACATTTATAGAGACCTAATCTAGAAAACCTGAAAACTAAGACTAGACAAGTTCAAGGTGACAAGTCAAGATCTGGACTACTTATTAGAACAAATGTACAGAGAGTATTGAAAGAAAACTGGTTGTTTCCTTTGGTAATGATGGACTATCACTGACCAGACTATTCACTGAAATAAAATGCTGGATTAATGGTTTTTAAATTGTCCTTTAAAATATTGTATTTGGAACCTAGGAGAAATGGACAAATTCCTGGAAAGGAAGAGTCTGTCTCAAATCATGCCAGAAGAAATAGACATTCTTTATAGGGAATATATTGCAAAAGAATTGGATCAAGTGCTTTTTCTTTTTTGCACTGGTTAAGATGCTCTGTAAGGTGCTTACATCCTATATCAGAGGGCCAGGGTTTCAGGTCTTGGCTATACTCCAACTCCTGGCTCCCTGCAAATGTGCAATCTTGTAGGCAACACTCAAAATACTCAAGTCATTAGGTTCTTTCCATCCACAAAGGAGACTTGGGTGGTATTTATGACTCTTGGCTTTATCCTGGCCCAGTTTCAGCTGTTTTGGTCACTTGGGGAGTAAACAAGAAGATGTGAGATTTCTGTAATAAATTGATTTATTTGTGAATAAATAAATAACTTTGTTTATTTGAAAACAGAAATTGAGCCTATATCTGATAACATTCTAAAGTAGAAAGCAGCAGACTACTGAGGGGTTTGCTGGAATATTCTATAAAATAGTTAAGGGGAATTTTTACCAACTTTTTAATACTTTTCTGGAAAAGAGTTTGATTACATGGTAAGAAACTAGCATTCCACTACCATGAAAACCATACAGCAAGAATACAGCAAATGGAACTACAGAGCAATATCTCTCAAGAACATAGATACTGATAAACAACATAATATTCTTAAATGAATCCAAAAGGTATGAAGATGGTGATATTTCATATGCAATTGATACTGTAGATATTCAATTGCAAAATAATAAAAGTTCATAATTTGAGTGGCCTGGGAGCTTCAGGTAGTCCCCATACCCCATGCCAACTAAAGGCACAGATGCTGCTGAAATCTGCATGGAGAGTCGGGGTCCCCTATCAAGGCATTACCTTTGTTTCTAATGGCTGTCAAAAATTTTGAGCTTTCTTTCAGGGTTTCACTAAACAGAAAAGTCTTACTCTGTTTTTAACTCTGCATAACATGTTGCATACAGTTTTTTTTTTTTTTTTTTGACCGGCAGAGTGGACAGTGAGAGAGAGAGACAGAGAGAAAGGTCTTCCTTTTTCCATTGGTTCACCCTCCAATGGCCACTGTGGCTGGCATGCTGTGGCCTGCATACAGTTTTAAAAACTCTGTATGAAATTTTGATATACTCTAGCTGTGGGCAACTTCTGACATGGCTACTGTGGCACCGAAAAAATTCCGCCCCAAAACATATTTGTGGCACATTTTGAGGTGATTATTCAGAGAAAGTGCAGACCTCTGTCAACACAGGAATGGCTCTGAAAGCTGTCCTGTAAAAATAAATCCATATTAGTAACAATAGGGGGACAGGCAGAGGCTTTTCCATCTGATATCCCCTTCTATGCTGAGGAAAGATTTTTCACAGGAAGGAAAGATTAATAGGTCTGACTCTTGCCCAGACAGATCCCCACAGCTGACTGCTACCTGGGAGATTTGTATTGTGTAACAAGATAGCCCGTCTTAACTGCACATCCTTCCTGCAACCTGCCATGGCCTGAGTCACTTCCTTTCCTCTCAGAGCTCAAGCCCAATCTCTTTGTTTAGCTCCATATATGGTGTAGCAATCTTGCAGCTCTTAGAGTCCATATTAAATGTGTAGCTAACTTTGTTAAATACATAATAAATTTGTGTGTTTCCCCCTGAAAAAACAGTTCATAATTTGGTCAATTACTATAAGAAAAAGAGAAACATAGTTTTGTCAATTCAATAGAACAGTAAATAAACTCAATGTGTCAACAACTCCAACAAAAAACTTGGAAAAATCAAATACCACTGATTAGGAAATAAGCAGATGAATAAAAAATGAAAATTTCCAGCAAACTAGAATAGATGAGTAATTTTGTCCTTAATTGATAAATAGAATCTGCATCAACATTTCAGCTGACTTTATAGATAATGGTGGGAAGTTCTAAATTTTACCACAAGAACAGGAACAAGACAAACCTGTGCTTTCTCACTACTGCTTTTTAACATCCTACTATATTCATTACCTAATACAATAAGATATGAAAATAAAAGGATAAGATATGAAAATATCTCAAGGAGAAAAATAGTACAGAGAGGACATAATTGCTTATATTGGCAAATATAAAAGGACCAACTAAATTACTATGAAACCAATGATAAATCATACCAAGATTACATACGCTTGAGATCAGTTGCTTTCTTACATGTCAACAATAAACTGGATGAATTTTAAAACACATTACATTTACATTATCCCCAAAGATATATCTTTGTGTAATTCTAAAAATTATGTAAATTCTGACAGAGTATAACAAAATATGTAATACATTTATATGAGAAAACCTTTGTGGAAAGGTATCGAAGAAGAATTAAGTAGTTGGAGATGCATTCCATGGTAATGGGTGAGAAGACCCAGTACGACCAAGATCATCAGTCCTTCTCCAATTGATATTTGGACTGAACATAATCCCAATTACAATATGGAAAGTTACTTTTTGACTATACATAATATCTGACTCTAAAGTTAATGTGGAAAATCAAAAGGCACAGAGTAACCAATTCATCACTGAAAAAAGAATATACTTGGAAGATCAGCACTGCACAACTTCAATACTTACTAAGAAGTTAACCAAGAAAGTACAGAATTGGTAAAAGAATTGTAAGCAGATAAATACACAATGAAGTCCAGAAAGAGTCCATTATGAGTACAATACCAGATCACTGGCAAAGGTGTAAAGACAAGGTAACTGAGACAACAATTAGTGCTACAAAAATTGGACACCTAACATGATATAATGAAAATCTTTTCATATATTTCACAAAAATAACTTAAATTGTCCATAGACCCAAATGCAAAAATGCAAATTATTAACCTCACAGAAAACAATATATGGGCAAATTTAGGTAAGCATGTATATGCCACTTTTGATATAATAACTAGAAGTTATAGAATTTCACTATATCTATATGTCTCTGTGTCTCCCAGCATTGCAAATAAACATTCTAAATAATTAAAGTTCTTATTTTTAAAGATTGATTTTTTTATTTTTAGAGACAGAGTTACAGAGAGAGGGAGAGAGAGGGAGAGAGAGAGAAGTCTTCCAATCACTGGTTCACTCCTCAAAGGCCACAACAGCTGGAGCTGGAGCATTTGAAGCCAGGAGCCAGGAGCTTCTTCAAGGTCTCCCACACAGTTGCAGGGGCCCAAGTACTTGAGAGGTGGATCAGAAGAGGCACAGCTGGGATTAGAACAGGCACTCATCTGGGATGCTAGTGCCACAAGTGGAGGTTTAGCACACTACACCACAGCACCAAAATTTTTGCTGCTTTTTTTGAGGTGAAATTTAGGTAATTAGGAAAGTGAGTGGAAAGCACATGTTGTGGCATGCAGGTAAAGCCACCTCCTGCAAAACCCAGCATCCCATATGGGCACTTGTTCATACCTCAGCTGTTCCACCTAAGATCCAGCTCTCTATTAAAGGGATGGGAAAAGCAGGGGAAGATGACTGAAGTGTTTGGAACCTTCCACCCACAATGGAGACTGGGATGAGGTTCTTGGCTCCTGGCTTCAGCCTGGCCCAACTCTTGCCATTGTGATCATCTGGAAAGTGAACCAGCAGATGAAACATTCTCTCTCTCTCTCTCTCTCCCTCTCTCTTTCTCTCATTTTCACTCTCACTCTCTTTAAAAATTAAATAATTTTTTAAAAAGAAATTAATAGGAGTCTGGCAAACTGAAGCAACAGCACTAGCACTGTGCTTATGGTCAGGAAGAATTTCCCTACAGAGATGCAGCTAGCTTCACAAATTTGACATGGTTAATGATGCATCCCAAGGTGGAATACATAAGTGGAATGAGATAGACTTGTCACTGTTGGAGTGGATCTCTATAGGTAAGAAGTGTAAGCACCCAGAAAGATACTCGGGTTGATGGATCAGAGTTGAAGACATCAGTATTAACTCATGCTCATTTCAATACAAATGCAGAATGCTACATAGAGACCTATTTGCATATCTGTGGCATGCACAGGTTGTGAACTACATATTTATTTTCTTCCTTGTTGTAAGCCAAAGGCCTAAACATGGAGAAGAAATCCCTGTAGGATGTAGTATGCCCAGTTGAATGGTCTTTCTGGTGAGATGACTCCACCATTTGGACTCATCTTATGTTTTAGCACCAAACCAAGTGAGACAAAAGGGGATGGCAATGACAATAATACTGCTCAGAAAATAGAGAATCTGAGCAACAGGGACAAAGGCTAGGTAAATATATTTTATATCCAAAAGTTGCAGACAACAATACTAAGGAAGAGTCTGCAACAGTTATTAGACATAAATCACAATTTTATATAGAAGTATACACAGAGTAAATATGCAGAAAGCTCCCAGACCAGCTCATAGAGTTTAAAGCTACAGTGTCTGAAATGAGTAATTTTTGAATGGAAGATGTACTGATTAGACATTTCAGAAGAAAAGATGAATGGACATGAAAACATCAATATAAGCCATCAAAACACAACTTGAGGACAGGAAAAGACTGAAAATGCTGGGGAGAGCATCAGTCCAATTATACATTTAAGTAGGATCTCTGAAATGCTCTGGTGCTTGTTTAGGGAAATAATGGCCAACTTTTTTTCACTTTGACAAAAACTATAAATCCAGAGTTCCACACTGCTCATTGTATTCCAAGGACGGGATGGAATAAAATCACTATGTCAAGCAGATCATAATTAAATTACATAAATCCAGGAATAAAGTTAAACTCTGCAAAGCACTGAAGAAAAAATAATGCTACCTTATTCACAGAAGATCACAGAAGGACACCAGATGTGTTGCTGGCATGAATGCTAACTGTATGACACAGGGAAGGAAACAGCTTTCAAGTACTGAATGAGCTTCCTCTTCAGTGAGACAGTCAAGTAGCTCCATAAATGCAGAGATAAAAATCTCTGTGAAGACTTGCTGGATGAGACCATCCCTCATGATTCTGAGCCCAGTATCACTCCTGAGAATGCCAAAGCCAAAATCCAAGACAAAGAGGGCATCCCTCCTGACCAACAGCATCTCCTATTTGCAGGCAGCAGCTGGATGATGGACACATTCTATCAAACCACAACACCCAGGAAGACTCCAACCTGCAACTGGTGCTCTGCTGCAAGATGGCATATTTGAGCCCTCCCTTTGCCTGCTTGCCTAGAAGTACAACTGTGTTAAAATGATCTGCCATAAGTGCTATGATCAGTTCTATCAAAAAGAAATGTCAAGAAGAAATGTTCATACCCAACCTCTTCCCAAAGAAGAAAAAGATAAGTACCTGATCCCAAAGGTCAACATCTTGCCCATCGCCTATGGCCCCACAGCCTCAATAAAGTATCTCTTGGTTGAAAAAACAGTAATGAATGAATGTTTTGTTCACATAACATTTTTATGGGCAAAATCTTTCTAACTAAAAAGAAATAAAGTGGATACTCATTATACAGATGTTTTGTGTGATTATTGTGAGCATAACTGAGTAATTGGTATGAAGAATAACAGATATGAGTATTTGGTGGAAAACATTTCACTATATTTATTTTTTAAAGATTTATTTATTTATTTGAAAGTCAGAGTTACACAGAGAGAGGAGAGGCAGAGAGAGAGGTCTTCCATCTGCTGGTTCACTCCCCAATTGGCCACAATGGCTGGAGCTGTGCCCATCTGAATCGAGGAGCCAGGAGTTTCCTCTGACTCTCCTACATGGGTGCAGGGGCACAAGGACCTGGGCCATCTTCCCCTGTTTTCCCAGGCCACAGCAGAGGGCTGGATTGGAAGTGGAGCAGTTGGGTCTCGAACCAGCATCCATATGGGATGCCAGTGCTTCAGGCCAGAGTGTCAACACACCATGCCACAGCACCAGCCCCCATTTCATTATATTTTAAAAATAAGACTAAAGAACATTCCCCAATATCTTGAGTCAAGAAATGATCAAACAACTTTAGAAAATAACCTTAATGGAATTATTCTAGTATCTCTAGAACTACACGATAGAAAATTTTTAAAATAAAAGTTTAACTTACATTATATAATACTATTAAAAAGTAGATATGGAGGAATTTGTATTGAATGTGTAGTGAATATAAAAGAAAAAAAATAGTGGCTGTAATGTAAGCCACATTCAATCTACTAGAATAATTTTAGGATCAAATATATCTAGCACTACACATTGGAATATTTCAGTGAAAGATATCTCTGGAGTCATAAAAATCAAGGAAGGTTAAATATGTGACTTTGGTAGTGTTAAAAATTAAAATTACCCCTGCTTGACTCTCACTGGGATTAAACATGACAATAGGTCTGATCTGATTTCATCATCATTTAAAAAAATCATCTATTATTTTTCACTTTATGTTTCTGTGTGGGAGCAAACTGTTGAAATCCTTACTTAATGTATACTAAGCTGATCTTCTGTATATTAAGAGAATCGAAAATGAATCTTGATGTGAATGGAAGGGGAGAGGGAGTGGGAAAGGGGAGGGTTGTGGGTGGGAGGGACGGTATGGGGGGGAAGCCATTGTAATCCATAAGCCGTACTTTGGAAATTTATATTCATTAAATAAAAGTTAAAAAAATTAAAATTACCTTAAGCAGATCCGAGACACTGTGTACATGAATGATGCCAGCACAACTTTCATAATTCTGAGTGACCTGATGATATATCAATGACAATATCAACAAGACAGACACAGGCTCACAGTACTAGGATTCATTAAACTAGAATATTAGAATGACGGGTAGATAGGATAGATAAATACATACATACATACATATAGGTAGATGGTAAATTCAGACACATAATCAAAAATGAATGTTAATGACATGAAACATATGGGTAGAACTCTAAGTAAAGCTGAATATCCAGGTATAATAATTGATTAAGAAAGCAGATATAAAGTTATTTGTTGAAAAAGTGTTCAGAATAAAGATAAAAAATATTTCTTTAAAAAATTGAGTGTGTTAAATCATGAAGATATCATTCCATTTTGCACAATGTATTATAGCAACTTCTAGAAATACATCACAGAAAACTTCATACATTGATGGTAAAAATCCAGAAAAGGTAAAAATGTTACATGGAAGGGAAAATGAATACATTGGCTTAATAGTCTGAACAACTTTAAACAAAAAATTTGCAAGAAGAATTCATAGATATTAAATTTCGTGTAATTTAATATTCTGCCATTTTCTAAACAATTTTGTAAGTTGCAATACTTTCTTCGTGGAGTCTTTGGGATACCCTATATATAGAATCATGTTCTCTGTAAATAAAGATAGTTTGACTTCAATAGCCTTTGAATATATAGACAACGTTATGGCTGAGAAAGAACTTCTAAGATCAACTGCATTCACAATACCCATAAAAATTAAATATGTCAATAAATTTAACCAAGGGCATCAAATCTTGATGATGATAATTAAAAAACATTAAAAAGGAAAAGATATTAAAAATGGAAAAAATCGGGCCGGCGCCACGGCTCACTAGGCTAATCCTCCGCCTAGCGGCGCCGGCACACCGGGTTCTAGTCCCGGTAGGGGCGCCGGATTCTGTCCAGGTTGCCCCTCTTCCAGGCCAGCTCTCTGCTGTGGCCAGGGAGTGCAGTGGAGGATGGCCCAAGTGCTTGGGCCCTGCACCCCATGGGAGACCAGGAAAAGCACCTGGCTCCTGGCTCCTGCCATCAGATCAGCATGGTGTGCCAGCCACAGCGCACTGGCCGCGGCGGCCATTGGAGAGTGAACCAACGGCAAAGGAAGACCTTTCTCTCTGTCTCTCTCTCTCTCACTGTCCACTCTGCCTGTCAAAAAAAAAAAAAGAAAAAAATGGAAAAAATCTTCCATGTTCATGGATTAGAAGAATCAGTAAATGTCCACAGTACTGAAAGAATTTACAGATTCAATGTGACACCAATCAAAATACCAATGACATTCTTTTCAGATATAAAAAAAATGATGTTGAGGTTCATATGGAAGCACAGAAGACCCCAAATAGCTAAAGCAATATTATATAACAAAAGCCAAGCTAGAGGCATCGCATATCAGATTTCAAGACATACTACAGGGCAATTATAATCAAAACAGCCTGGTATTGGCACAAGAAGAGATGGGTAGAAAAAGCAACACAATAGAAACTCCAGAAATCAATCTGTGCATATACTGCCATCTGTCTTTGATAAAAGAGCTGAAATCAATCCCTGAATCAAGGACAGCCCTTCAACACATGGTCCTGGGAAAACCAGGTCTCCACATTCATTAGTGTGAAGCAAGACTCCTACCTTACACCTTACGCAAAAATCCAGTGAAAATGGACCAAAGACCTAAATCTATAACCCAATAACATCAAATTATTAGAGAACAATTGGGAAAATATGAATGAATTTGTCATAGACAAAGATTTATTGGAAAATATTTCAGAAGCATAGGCAATCAAAGTCAAAATTGATAATGAGATTACATCAAATTGAGAAGCCTCTGTACTTCAAAAGAAATACTCTGCAAAGTGCAGAGGTAACTAGCATAATGGGATAAAATATTCCCAAACTACGTTACTAATAGAAGATTAACATCCAGAATTCATATACAACTCTAGAAGTTCAACAACAACAACAACAACAACAACAACAAACCAAACAGTACAGTTAAGAAATGGGCAAAGCACTTGAAGAGACATTTTCAAAAGAGGAAATTCAGGTGGCCAACAGACATTGGATCACAGGCCATCAGGGAATCCAAATCAAAACCACAATGAGGTTTTACCTCACCCCAGGTGGAATGGCTTTCATACAGAAATCAACAAAAAAATAAAGGCAAGTGACGATGCAGGGGGAAATGCACCCTAATCCACTGCTGGTGGGAATGTAACCTGGTGCATCCACTATGGAAGGCAGTATAGTGATACCCCAGAAATCTGAATATAGACCTACCATATGACCCAGCAATTCCACTCTTGGGAACTGACCCAAAGTAAAGAAAATTAGCATATGGAAGATTTTTCTACATCCAAATGTTTATTTCAGCTCAATACACAATAGCTAAGATAATAATTCAACTAAAATGTCTATCAACTGAAGGCTTGATAAAGAAATTACAAGATATAAATGAAATGCTATCATTTGGAACAAAATGGATGCAACTGAAATACAGTATACTTAGTGAAATAAACCAGTCTCAAAAATACAAATATTAGAGTGCCTGAAAGGTAAAGGTAACCTAGAGACACAAAGTTCACACTTTGAGATGTGATGATTTTTAACAATCTTTGTCTCAATTGTTAAGGAACAGGTTTTTTTTCCTACTATTTGTTCAATTTTTAATTAGTGTAGTGTTAATCTTAGATTTATAAACTTAATTGAAAATGGATCTTAGTAAAATATAAGAATGTGAACAAGAGAGGGAGGAGGAAATGGTGGGAGTGTGGGTAGGAGTGAGAGTAGTGTGGGAAGAATCACTATATTCCTGAATTTGCATTTATGAAATCCATGAAATTTTTATATCTTATATAAAAAAGAAGATTTTTGAGCAAACTTGCGATCTCACAATGAAAATGCAAACCAACAACTGTCACAGGTTCATAGTATATCCATTGGCTTCCTGAAATGTTAGTGATACACACAGGTTATGGTAACAGACTAAAAAAGAAAACAGAAATATAAGGAATGTGCATGCTATGAAATAAGATGTGCTGTGATTACTACAAAAAGGAAGAAGAGCTTTTAGGAAGGGACATTAATGGTATTAAAAGCAGACATAGGTAATTTTCAGAAAAATAGTTACATCAATATTAGAAAATATGAAAACTATATCAGAAACATAAATGATCATTGATTTTTATAGTATATTAAAGAGTAGATTAATATGTCTAGAATTATATTATAGAAGTTTTAAAACCAGATGCAAATTTAGGGTTTTATAATCATCTAGAAAGTGTAGTACATATGCTACCTGGATAGAGTGAATGATCACAGCGGACTAACATCTCTAAGAAACTATGGAAATGGCAGTTGCCAGGAAAACCATAGAATTTTGAATTGATTCCTTCACAATCAAAAAACTAACAAAGCTGTCCACAGTTTCGTAGTGTTGGGCTGACTTAGACTGATACTGCAAATATGCACTGGTTAGATATAAATAACAAAAATATAAGAATGCAAAAAGGCATGCAGTTGTGAAAAAAGTTACTGCTATTACTGTAAGAAAATTGTTAATAATTTGGTGAGGAAAAAAGGGAAATAGCTAATATAGGCAAACTGGCTGAAAAGCAGACAATTGAAATTACATTGTAAGTGAATACAAAAGAAAAAACCAATGTTTACAACAATCAAAGATCATGCCACCCATTGTAAAGTTAAAGATGCTAGATGGCAGATGCTGTGATGCAGTGAGTTTAGCCTCCAGTTGAGATTTCCACATCCCATATTGGATGGAGTACCTGGATTTAGTCCCTTCTATTCAGCACTACTACTCTACCTTCCTACCAACCTACCTTAGAGGCAACAAGTACTTGGATTTCTGCCATCCATATGGGAGATCCAGGTGGGTGGCTGCTGGGTTTAAAGTTGCTCAGCCCCAGTTTGTTCTTGAAATTAGATTTGAAAACAAGTATATAGAAGACTTCTCTTCATTTTCATCTCTCTTTTTTATACTCTGTCCTTAAAGTCCTCTTTTTATAATTTATTAGTTACCACAGATCAAGGAAAATATATGGTATTTGTCTTTTTGTGATTGGCTTATTTCACTAAGTATAAGGGTTTCCAATTGCATCCATTTCATAGCAAAAGATAGGATTTTGTCCTTTTTATGGCTGAGTAATATATATTTATATATACACACACACACACACAGACAGAGCAGAAAATTGCAAAGCATATGTGTCCAGCACTCTGGCATAATGGGTGGGGCCATGGCCTATAGTGCCAGCACCCCATATGGCACCTGTTGGTGTACCAGCTGCTCCTCTTCTTATCCAGCTCTCTGATATGGCCTGAGAAAACAGTAGAAGTTTGCCCAAGTCCCTGGGCCCCGCATTTGTGTGGGACACCCAGAGAAGTCTTCTGGCTCCTGGCAATGCATCAGCCCAGCTTCAGCCATTGAGGCCATTTGGGGAGTGAACCAGCAGATGGAGAATCTCCTTCCCCCTCCCCCTCCCCTTTCCTTCTCCCTCTCCCTCACAACAGACTGCTTATTGATGCTAAGCCCATAAATATCTCCTTAAAACAAATGTAATGGGGCTGGAAATCTGGCACAGTGGTCTAAAGCCCTGGCCTGAAGCTCTGGCACCCCATATATGTACCAGTTCTAGTCCCAGCTGCTCCTCTTCTGATACAGCTCTCTGCTATGGCCTGGGAAAGCAGTAGAAGATGGCCCAAGTCCATGGGCCCCCACATCCATATGGGAGACCCAGAGGGGGATCCTGGCTCCTGGCTTTGGATTGACACAGCTCTTGCCATTGTGGCCATCTGAGGAGTGAACCAGCAGATGGAAGACCTCTCTCTCTGTCTCTACCTCTCTCTGTAACTCTGTCTCCAAATAAAGAAGATAGTAATACCCTACCTCTATATAAAATGATTTAGCTTTCTTTCTTAGAATAAAATGCAAAGATTAGCTACCTGCTATTGTGCCTGGGACAGCAGTGAAGGATGGCCCAAGTCTTTGGGCCCCTGTACCCATGTGGGAGACTTGTTTGATCCTCCTGGCACAAGGCTTTAGCCTGGACCAGCCCCAGCAATTGTGGCCATTTGGGGAGTGAACCAGTGTGTAGAAGATATGTGTTTCTGTAACCCTGATTTTCAGATAAGTAAAATAAATATTAAAATATTTTTGTTCATTAGCTTCCTCTGGTATTCAAAAATAGGAATAGACAATTCTTGAAGTAAAGGGCTATGGCAACTGTGGAAAATATGAATCCTGCCTCAACCTATGTCTGCTATTTTTTAGACTTAAAACATTTGGGGAAGAAAAACAGAATCTAAGACTTTGAGCACCTTATTAGAATACATAATAGAAAACAAAGCCACTTTACCAGTGGGAAGGAAGAGTCAAAGAGGCTGGCTTCAGAGCCTTGCTCAGATACAGAGCAGGGGTCACTGAGAATACCTCATCCACATGACCAGGGACCCAACGCCAGACAAAATACATCAGAACAATAGTGAATATTTTTACCTCTAAATATAATCATCAAGTAAATAAGAATAAATTAACAAACACCAATACCTTACCAGTAGAAGAAAGTGAATGGAGAGGGGCATGCTAAGGCAGAGTTCAAAAGAGAAGATCCACATTTAGGGTTGGATGGACATCAGGGAAGATCCTCTCTGGAAAACAGCTCACACCTCTTACCATAAGGTAATGTTACAAGAATTTAAAAGTTGTGGGGTTTGAAAGTAACCATAGGAAAATGAAATTAAAAAAAACTATCTTTACTTTGGAGCAGGCCAATTCAACTTTCAAAACTAAAGGTTTAACACAATAAAGGAAATCAATTCTAGTCACAGCATGATTTATCTCAATCTCTCTACTGCTTTGCTTTCCACACTAAAATTTTAACGCATGCAAAGAACTAAGCAAAAAAAGTCAAGACACCAACCAAGGCCAAGAACAGAAGGGGTATAACATGGGACAAAGCAATCTGAAATATATTTAATTAATGTGCTCAAAGGCTGTTTTAGAGAACATGGAAAATATGCATGATCCACTGGGTCATTTCTGTAGACATACAGAAAAATCAAACAGAAATGCTAGGTGTGAAAAACACATTAACAAAGATGAAAATGCCCTTCACAGACTACTTAGTATTCTTGACACCACAAAGTACACTATCAGTGAACCTGAAGCTATTAGTTTGGCCTTAAATTACATAGCCTGAAGCCCAAGAAAAAACTTGTGAGGGGCCAGTGTTGTGACATAATGGGCTAAATATCTGCCTGTGGATTCAGCACCCTATACTGGCACTGGGTTGTGTCCCGGATGTTCCTCTTCCTGTCCAGCTCTCTGCTGTGGCCTGGGAAAGCAGTGGAGGATGGCCCAGGTGCTTGGATGCCTGCACTCATGTGGGAAACCCAGAAGAGGCTCCTGGCTCTTGGCTTCAGATTGACTCATCTCCAGCTGTTAAAGCCATCTGGGGAGTGAACTGGTGGATGGAAGACCTTTCTCTCTGTCTCCTCCTCTCTCTGTAACTCTGACTCTCAAATAGATAAATCTTTAAAAAAAAAGAAATTTGTGAGGAAAAAATAACAAAAATAGCATACAAGAAACTAGGTACAAAAGTAAATGGAGAAAAATACACATAATTTTAAATGCAGAAAGAGAAGATAAAGGGAAAGAAGAAATACTTGAGGAAATAAGTCATTGATGAAGTGTTTTTATAGAAAACTCTAATACAAAAATGGCGATATAGTAAAAATTGAGTTCATTAAGATGGTCAGGGCTGGCATCAGGGAACAGTGCATTAAGCCACTGCTTGAAACACAAGCATCTGACAATGGAGTTCAAGTCCCAGATAATCTGTTTTTGATCCACTCTCCAGCTAATGTGCCTGAGAAAGCAGAAGATGGCCCAAGTGTCTGGGCCCCTTTCACCTATGTGGTAGATCCCAAAGGAGCTCCAGGCTCCTGGTTTTAGCCTGGCTCAGCTTGGATGCTTGAGGCTGTTTGGTGAGTGAAATAGCATTTTCTCTCCCTGTCCTTCTCTCAATCACTGTGCCTCACAAATAAAGAAAATAATTCTTATTTTAAAAAGTCAGTGACTAAATTAATATTCAAAGTCAATTATATTTTATTTTATATCAATGAACTAATATTAAAACACAAACAGTGGAATCACCAGTAACAATGTAAGACCTGTAACATGTGCTGAAAACATTTGCAAAATACATCAAAGACAGTGCAGTAAGTTGCAGATACAAATTAATGTATGAAAACACTCAATACTGTCCAAATACCAATTTCCCCAACTGAACTAATTTACAGATCCTACACAACTTCAATTGAAACTATGCGTGATTTAATGTATCTGTATATTTACAGGATGATGATAAAATTGATATGGAGCAACCTCAAAAAGCAAAAACTGGAAACAATCAATTTGGAAGTGAAGCTGAATGTATGGAAGACATATTTGATGCTTGAAAAGTGTAAATTTCCTCAGAATACATGAAGAGAAATTGCGATGTTCTTCATTGCTTACTAAACATTAGCATATTTAATCTAGTTAGACATTTATAAAATATGTTTTACAGATGTTGTAGACCCTCCAGGATGCAGAATTCCTTACATAGGATAATTTAAGCAGAAAGTTGTAACTCAATTTTAGAACCTGCAAAATCCAAGACTAAGACACCATCACATTCTATATCTTGTAACAGCTCATTCTCTGCCAAGTGGAAGGAATATTTATGTGCCCTCCTATGGTGAGAGCAGCATTTTCCATGAAGGATTCTCCTTAAAGGTGCTAATCCTATTCATAACATCAGAACCTCAGGACCTAATTACTCCATAAAGACACAGTCTTTTCAATATTGTCACATTGGGTATTAAGTTCCAGTCCGATATTAAAGGCATACCCACCTGAAGACAATAGCCAAACTGTAAAATGTAACCTAAAGAATTTTATTGCTTGAGACAAGTAAGAATGCAGTTGAAATGTGAGTTTTGATGCATAAATCTGATCAGAAATTATGATATAAAATATTTCACTACATAACACAAAAGCCCTCAACTCTACAAAGGTGATCCTCTGAATTTGCAGTTTTACTTACAAACTTGTATTTGTGTTCATGAACACAGAATAAGAGTGTTGATATTTAAAATTCAGGTACTTATAAAGTTTCATAAAATGATATTTTAGGGATTGACATTGCAGTGCAGCAAGTTAAACGGCTGGATCTGACATCAGCATCACCTATCAGAGTGCTAGTTTGAGTCCCAGCTGCAGCAGTTTATAATCCAGCTCCCTGTTAATGTGCCAGCAAAAGCAGTGTAAAATGGCCCAGGTAACTAAGGCTTGTGGGAGACCCAGAAAAAATCCTGGCTCTTAGATTCAGACCAGCCAAGCTCCAGCTGTTGTGGCCATTTAGCGAGTTAACCAATGGATAAAAGATCAGTTTCTCTTTGTCTCTCACTTCTCCTTCCCTCCCTCACCTCCTTATCTGCAGTTCAAAAAATTTATCTTTTTTTAAAAGATTGATTTCTAAGAAGAAAATGGGAGATATCATTTCAGTTTATGGGTTCAATTTGGGGGTGAAAATTCACTGAAATGCAAGTACATCATGAATAGTACATTTTAAAATGAACTGATGTTTTAAATATTACTTGGGAATACAATAAAGTCATAAATGTTGCTAAAAGAAATACACTAAATTTCTAAAATATGATGGATGGAGCAGCAGAAACTGTCTTTATTTTTTTTAAATTTTATTTAATGTATATCAATTTCACATATACAGTTCCTGGAACATCATGATACCTCCCACGCACCCATGCTCCCACACTTCCTCCTCCTCTCTCTCCTATTCCAATTCTTAATTTTTACAAAGATCTATTTTCAGTTCACTTTGTACTCATAAGACTAATGGTACACTAAGTAAAGTGTTCAATAAATAGTATGAAGAGAAAAACACTGTTTCTCAACAGTATAGCAAGGGCTGTAAACGATCATGAGATCTCCAAATGTCAATTTCATTACAATACATTACATTTTAGGTACTCTAGCTATCAACCCAGATGTCCATCAACTGGTGACAGGATAAAGAAATCATGGTATATATACACTATGGAGTACTACTTAGCTGTGAAGAAAAAGAAAACAAATCTTTTGCAACAAAAGGATGCAACTGGAAACCATTATACTTAGTGAAATAAGCCAGTACCAAAAAGACAGACAGAATATATTTTCCATAGTCTGTGGTAACTAATAAAAGCTGTCTTTAGCTTCTATTGTCCTAACTCTTCTATATGAAGGAAAAACATTTTCAGATTTAAGAAGAGAGAACAAATAATTGACTTCCCTGAACTAACGCCTGTACTCCTTGATGGGATTATACCTACTGGCTAATATTACTACTTCCTTAGTTACTGAGAGGACCTGATAGCAGGAATGCCATGGTATATCAGAACTCATTAAAGAATTCTGCACACTACAACAATATTTTCAAAAGATCAAGTATACAGTAAAAAGAGGATTTGTTTATGGAACTGTTTCTCTATTTGAAACATTAGAAGAGGGTAGATGTTAAGGCTCCAAATGTAATATATCTGTTTTAATTTTATAGCTAAACTATTATTTTTAAATACTTTCTTCATTTCAACTGAGATTTAAGGTTTGGAGTCATTTCCTTCCTCATTTCTAGCCCCTTTCAGTCCTGGGAAAGCCTGACACTTTCAATAAGTGTTTTCTGATCAAATAAATGACAGTATCTCTAATTCTGAGTGAAAGGAAGCTCAATTGAGAGCAGACAGCTTGTATATAAGAACATGAACATAAAATATAAACTATTAGGATAGTTTTAATGGGTCAAACTCTTGAAATAATAAATAATTGAGTAACTCAGATAGTTCACAATCATTTAGAAATAATATAAAAGAGAGGGCTATTAACTTTTTGCTCACATGATGGATGATTGTATTAGGGCTATGCTGAGTCCTGTTAGTGATACATATCTGTGATAATAGATAATTGGCTTAACTGGAGGAAATGGGTTACGCTCTTAAGACAATGTTTTATCCTTCAGCTAAATTCTGGAGTTTGTGAATTGTTACTTGTCAGTTGCTACATCAATGTGAAACATGAGTTATTTGATGCAGATGTGAATCAGTAAAATACAAGCCATTGGTTTGAATCTGCTTGCCCAGCCAAGTTGTAAGACATTTTCTTTTACTTATTACCTGGGTTCTCCACTTCCAATGCAGCTGTCTGCTATGGCCTGGGAAAGCAGTGGAAAAGGGCCCAAATCCTTGGGCCCCTACACCCATGTGGGAGACCCAGAAGAAGCTCCTGCCTCCTGGCTTTGGATCAGTGCAGCTCTGCCGTTGCGGCCAACTGGGGAGTGAATCAGTGGATGGAAGACCTCGCTCTCTCTGTCTGTATCTCTATCTCTGTCTCTCTCTGTCTCTCTGTCTCCCCTTTCTACGTGTAATTCTGACTTTTAAATAAATAAATAAAATATTTTAAAAAATGGGGGAAAACTGAATTTGTATATGGATGGGATCCAAGAGATAGTTGAGAACATCCTTTGAGTCTTGGACAAGACATTAACGTGAGTGATAAAATTAAGATATTGTTTCTTTAAATAAGGTGCTAGTGCTCCATAGGGACCATCTGGTTTGCCATTTTCCTTGATGAATTCTCTTAGAGATTATAACCAGCATGCTGCTGACTGATAACTCACTCATTTTTTCTTAAAATATTTTGTTACAGGCCGGTGCCATGGCTCACTAGGCTAATTCTCCACCTTGTGGCACCAGCACACCGGGTTCTAGTCCTGGTCGGGGTGCCGGATTCTGTCCCGGTTGCCCCTATTCCAGGCAAGCTCTCTGCTGTGGCCTGGGAAGGCAGTGAAGGATGGTCCAAGTGCTTGGGCCCTGCACCCCATGAGAGACCAGGAAAAACACCTGGCTCCTGCCTTCAGTTCAGCAAGGTGTGCTGGTCACAGCATGCCGGCCACAGCGCACCGGCCACAGCGTGCCAGCCATGGCGGCCATTGGAGGGTGAACCAACAGCAAAGGAGGACCTTTCTCTCTATCTCTCTCTCACTGTCCACTCTGCCTGTCAAAAAAAAATATTTTGCATAAAAATGAATTTATCTTTTAATTTAATATTTCCATGAACATTTAAAGTATGCTTTTACAAAAGTTATTGATTCATGTTCAACATATCTAAATTTTTGATAGATTTTGTATTGATTACTTTCCTAATTTACAGACACACACACACCATACTTGTCTCTTCTTTATCAGGCATTATAATAGGTATAAGAAATTTAAAAGTTAATATTAAGATGAGAGTGAGATACTACCACATACTATTAATTTTTTTGACAGGCAGAGTTAGACAGTGAGAGAGAGAGAGAAAGGTCTTCCTTCCATTGGTTCACCCCCCAAATGGCCCCTACAGCTGGTGCACTGCACCAATCTGAAGCCAGGAGCCAGGTGCTTCCTTCTGGTCTCCCACATGTGTGCAGGGCCCAAGCACTTGGGCCATCCTCCACTGCACTCCCAGGCCACAGCAGAGAGCTGGACTGGAAGAGGAGCTACTGCAACAGAACTGGCACCCCAACTGGGATTAGAACCCAGAGTACCTGCGCTGCAGGAGGAGGATTAGGCAACTGAGCCGTGGTGCCAGTCGTACTATTAAATTTTGAAAATTCAAGCCAGTAAAGATATATAAATGCTGGCACATTTGTGGAGAAATACACAAATGTGTATTTTGCTTCACTGCTGGTACAATGCTAAGTAGTACAGTTAACACTGTAAGAGAGTGGAAGTTTCTCAAATATCCAAATACACATTTACCACAATCAACCATCAACCAACTCCATGGTATATCCCCAAAAAGCACAGGCATGTCTATAGCAACTATGATTGATCCTTTGACCTCAGGCTTCAACTTGGTGCAGTCCCAGTGGTTACAGGAATTTGGGAGAGTGAACCAGCAGATAGAAGATCTCAGTCCATCTGTCTGTACCTTCTCTTTAAATAAATAAATAAATAAATAAGGACAGAGTTGATGTGGTGACAGATTTTTTTGTATATGCAACTTTCTCTCAACAATCATCATTACTGAACTCATTCATCTGTCTCTCTGTCCTTTAAATTAAGTAAATGATTGCAAAGACATTAATAAGTAGAAATCCACAGAATGAGAACCCCATACACAAACATACACACCTATACGTATTTACACATGCCAAACAGAAATGAGTGAGGATGGACTGGATAGGTCACAAAAGTAATAATGAAAACAAGTGAACAGAACAGGCTGCCTCTGTTACCTTAATGGCTCCCTCTACTTCTGAGGTAAGTATATCATGCATATAGCAGATACTTTAGGCTTAATAAAAACTAAACACCAATCTTTGCCTTTTAATCCTTGCTTACATTTGATAGAATCACTTATATCTCTTCTATCACAAATTCTGACCTGTTTTCCTTATCAGTTATGGTTTTACATAGATGGAATTTTTCTTTACAGTTTAATATTTCTAACCAAAAACTAGAAAAAATTGCTGGGGCTGGCACTGTGGTATAGCAGGTAAAATTTCCACCTTCAGCACTGACATCCCATATGGGCACTGGTTCAAATCTGGGCTGCTCCACTTCTAATCTGGCTCTCTGCTGGTTTGCCTAAGAGGGCAGTAAAGGATAGGCTAAATCCTTGGACTCCTGTACTCATGTGGGAGATGTACCAGCCCAGCTCTGGGCATTACAGACACTTCAGGGATGAACCACTGGATGGAAGATCTGCATTACAGACACTTCAGGGATGAACCACTGGATGGAAGATCTATCTCTCTATCTCACCCTCTCTTTGTAAGAGTTTCTGTTTTAAAAGATTTATTTATTTACTTGAGAAGTAGAGTTACAGAGAGAGGGAGAGACAGAGATAGAGGTCTTCTCTCTGGTGGTTTACTCCATGTATGGCCTCAATGTCCGGGGCTGGGACAATCTAAAATCCAGGAGTCAGGAGCTTCTTCTATGTCTCCCATGTGGGTGCAGGGCACCAAGCACTTGGGCCATATTCTGCTGATTTCTCAGGCCATCAGCAGGGAGCTGTATCAGAAGTGGAACAGCTGGGACTCAAACTGGCATCCATAAGGAATGCCAGCAATGCAGGTAGACTCTTAACCTACTATGCCATGGTGCTGGTCCCAGTAACATTGACTTTCAAATAAATAAGTAAATCTTTAAAAACAGAAAGACTGGGGCCAGCACTGTGGCATAGCATGTAAAGCTACCATCTGCAGTGCTGGCATCCCATATGGGCACTGATTTGAATCCTGGCTGCTTCGCAGCTGATCCAGCTCTTTGCTATGGCCTGGGAAGGCAGCAGAAAATGACCAAGTCATGGGGCCCCTGCACCCATGTGGGAGACCTGGAAAAAAAAAAACTCTTTGCTCCTGGATTCAGATTGCCTCAGCTCTGGCCCTAGCAGCCACTTGGGGTGTGAACCAGCAGATGGAAGACAACTCTTTCTCTTTCTTTCTCTCTGTCTTTACCTCAGCCTCGGTCTTCTCTGTAATTCTGCCTTTCAAATAAATAAATCTTAAAAAATCAGAAAGACTTCATTAAAAAAGAGTCATTTGCTCACACACACACACACACTCTTAAGGTTCTCCCACTCTATATACAATTGACTCTCTCTCTCTCTCTCTCTTTCCCTCTCTCTCTCTCTCACACACACACACACCCCTACTCTCATTTCTAAGGGGTGCATAATTGCCACAGATAGTTTACCACAAAACTAGCAGTATAAGATACACATTTTGTGCACTATAAATGCAGCCACATCAAATAGTTACTCTTCATCAATTTTATGGCTAAGGGAACTGAGACCCTATGGATACTGGGCAATTTTCCAAAGAAGTGCTAGCTTGAGTGGAACCTGGTTCTTTCTGACACAAAGTCTTCTCTATCTGTTAGAACTTAACATTTCTCCTTTATTTTCTTTGTTAGTAATGGATTAGAGGACTAACATTGATGAGGATAAGAAGCTTCACATTTGATATGTTTACTTTATAAGGATTGTTCTCATCAGATATCTATAAGGATGAATTAACAACAATCATACATGACTACCTGTGCCAACATACTAAAATTATGTTTCCCATGAGAATCTAATGAAAAGGGCTACAGAATGTATAGCTTCAGCTTATCATAGCTTAATCCCTTCAATAAAATATAGTAGTGCACGCACTGTTGTGTAGCAGGTAAAATTGCCTCCTATATTGCCAGCATCCCATTCGAGACCTAGCTGCTCCACTTCTAATCCAGCTCTATGCTATGGCTAGGGAAAGCAGTGGAAGGTGACCCAAGTCTTTGGGCCCCTGCACCTGTGTGAGAGACCTTAAAAGCTCCTGGTTCCTGGCTTCAGATCAGCACATCTCTGGCCATTGAGGCCATATGGGGAGTGAACCAGAATATGGAAGACCTTTCTCTCTCTCTCTCTCTCTCTCTCTCTCTCTCTCTCTCTCTCTCTCTGCCTCTGCCCCTCTGTAATTCTGCCTTTCAAATATAAGTAAATCTTTTTCAAAAATACAATGATGTGAATGGAAGGGGAGAGAGAGTGGGAAAGGGGAGGGTTGTGGGTGGGAGGGACATTATGGGGGGAAAGCCATTGTAATCTATAAGCTGTACTTTGGAAATTTATATTCATTAAATAAAAGTTTGAAAGCAAAAAAAAACACACAAACACACAAAAAAATACAATAGAAGTTGGCCTTGTGAATTACGTGGGTAAGCCATGGCTTGCAACTCTAACATCCAATATTACAGTGTTGGTTTGAGTTCTGGGTACTCTGCTTCTGATCCAGTTTCCTGCTAATATAACTAGGAGGGCAGCAGGTGATGGGCCCAACTCCCAACATCCTGGGAGAACATATGGAGATCCTTGCTCCTGCTTTTAGCCTGGTCAGGCTGCTATTCTTGGGGACATTTGGAGAGTAAACCAATGGATACAATGGAACTGTTTGCTTGTATGTGCATTCTCTCCCTGTCCCCTTCTCCCTCCCTCCCTCTCTCATGCTCTCCCTTTCAAATAAATCTTTTATAAATTGATAATATTTTGTAATAGTGAGAGGTCTGTCTCCCTCTTAAGGGCCCTAAAATAAAGCAGAAATGCACAATGCTACATTATAATGATATTTAGATGGAAGGGTTAGAGTAGGTTGTTAGCATAGTGGTTAAGACATCTACAACCCACACTTGATTACCTGGGTTTGGTGTCTGATTCTTGTTCCTGGCTCCAGCTTCCTAACAATGCAGTATCTTGGATGCAGAAAACTGGGTCCCTGGTACTGATGTAGGAAACATGGATTGATCTTTCAGCCCCAGGATTTAGCTCGGTGCAGTCCCAGTTACTACAGGCATTTGGGGAGTGAACCAGCAGATAAAAGGTCTCTCCTCATCTGTCTGTCTCTTTCCACTTATGTCACAAATACAAAAATAATAAAAAATAAAATGACAAGATTGATATGATGATGGCTGCCTGTGTATATGCAAATTTCAACAATCATAACATTGAACTCATTCATTCATTCAATGAAAAATCATGGATGTATCAGTACATTCACCTGCTCCCAGTGTTTGTACAAAAGGGTACAGAATACACAAAATCCCTGGGTTAAATGATGCTTATGTTCTAATGGTAGAGGGAGATAAGTAAGCAAGTATGCAATGTTTCACAATTTGATGGAATGTGATATGTACTATAAGTGCCTGACAGAAAGAAGGAGAGCAGAGTCAAGGGATAGCTGAGTTGTTTGACCAAAGAGAGCAATCCACAGTATACCCATATGAGAAAGAGGTAGCTGGTGATCTGAAACCTCCTAACCTAGCACTCTTGGTTGCTTGTTTGGGCTCAGTGCCTTGGAATCCCTTTCTTTCAAGGAGGCTAATTCTATTAATTTATATTGATGGAGTGTATGTGATTTTCCACACTGTTAAAGGTTGAACATGCATTGTCACAATTTTCACAACAACCACAAGAGTCCATTTTCATCTACATTTTACATATGTGGACTTCAGGCTTGAAGGCATTACAATGGTGGCCAACATCATACAACTCAAACCTAGAACTCTCAAAGCCTTGATTCAGTCAGTCCGTTTGTTCACATAAGCTCACTCATATCATCATCCACCCCTCCCCTTAAATGAAGACATCAACACAGGATTTTTCATTTCCTTGTGTTGTTATGGCACCACCTTCTGAAATATTTATCTGTCTGGTCAATGAAGCAAGGAACAATGACAAAAACAGAATTTTCCTGATACGCACAAACATTCATGTTTGCATGAGATTAATAGTCTGGGCTAAAGCAAATGCTAGTTTTACCAAAACTGACTGCTTCTGAGCAATAAAATCTTGGTTATGATCTGAAGTTCTGGGTCCCTGGCCCTGGAAAACACTGGGGGAAGGGAAAGTACTTCTGTTCTCATGGGCACTACCCAGTTGGCATGTAAATCCTATGCTAGATCTGATACCAATTGTTTTATTAGGTTATAGGAAGATACAATATCAACTACTTCACACAAACACAAGTCCACAAACAAGCACGTCCTAAATTTAAAAGTGTCACTGAAGAAAAGATGATTAGCCTCAGAGCTGAACCTCTACAGATGAGACACACAGAATTTGGTTAAATACAAGTTTACTGTGAAGGCAAAAGCACTGCACAGAAGCATAAGGAAAGTTAGTCAACTTTGGACAGCAGTTAATCCTCTTTCCTCTGCAGCTTTTCTTTCCTTTACCTTTCCGTGGTTGTGAGCTGGCAGCCATGAATACCTCACACAATTGTCATGGATTAGAGATGTGTGTAAGTCCTCAGAAAACCATAAGACACTGTATAAGCATTTCTCAAATAGTTCTCTACTCAATACTGAGACGCCTGCCACTGCAACAGGTGTCCTGTGGGGAGAATAACATGTTCCACATTCTGGCCCTCCCCTGAAAAAGGGGGGATGAGATCTTTATGCCCTTATCTGAGCCTCATAAGCTTTACTATGTAAAGTTGTTCTGCATTTTTTAAACTGATGATTGTGAGTCTCTTTTATTTATTTATTTTTATTTTTTTATTTTTAGTTTTTTGACAGGCAGAGTGGACAGTGAGAGAGACAAAGAGAAAGGTCTTCCTTTGACGTTGGTTCACCCTCCAATGGCCACCGTGGCCAGCGCGCTGTGGCCGGCGCACTGCGCTGATCCAATGGCAGGAGCCAGGAGCTAGGTGGTGCTTTTCCTGGTCTCCCATGGGGTGCAGGGCCCAAGAACTTGGGCCATCCTCCACTGCACTCCCTGGCCACAGCAGAGAGCTGGCCTGGAATAGGGGCAACCGGGACAGAATCTGGCACCCCAACCGGGACTAGAACCCAGTGTGCTGGTGCCGCTAGGCAGAGGATTAGCCTAGTGAGCCGCGGCGCCGGCCATGAGTCTCTTTTAATGAACATTACCCTCTATTATTTTGATGAGTTTAGTATTCTCCAGAATATGACTTTGGGAAAAATGAACTATGCAAATAACAGTACCACGAATGCAGGTTACCTGAAAATGACATAATCCTAGCCACTCATGGTCTTCCTGTCTCATAGATTATCACTATCTCTACTGCATGAAGGGACAGAATTAGTACTATACCTTCTACCTCAATATGTGAAACAATAATTATATGAACCATTACTATAATTGTCATAGTAACAATGAATGACATTGCCTGAGGCCCTATGCTCTGCCACTGTTTTCTCTATGCACATGGATGACTGCATAAAAATGTCCAGGCATCTGGCCAAAGTGCAATGTCACTTCCACCATAAAGACCCCAATCACTTCCTCTATTCGTATTCACCAACTAGGAAGTCAGTACCAGAGAGTTCCTGTGGAAATTCCTTTTTAAAACTTCATTGATGGTGATATATTTCCCTAGATATGCTTTTTAAAAAAAATTTTTTTTGACAGGCAGAGTGGACAGTGAGAGAGAGAGACAGAGAGAAAGGTCTTCCTTTTGCCGTTGGTTCACCCTCCAATGGCCGCCGTGGCCGGCGCACCATACTGATCTGAAGGCAGGAGCCAGGTGCTTCTCCTGGTATCCCATGGGGTGCAGGGCCCAAGCACTTGGGCCATCCTCCGTTGCCTTCCCGGGCCACAGCAGAGAGTTGGCCTGGAAGAGGGGCAACCGGGACAGAATCTGGCGGCCCGACTGGTACTAGAACCTGGTGTGCCGGCGCCGCAAGGCGGAGGATTATCCTGTTGAGCCGCAGCGCCAGCCAAAATTATTTATTTTTATGCAAGAGGGGAATAGGCAGGGAGTGAGGGAGAGAAGGAGGGAGGGAGAGGCAGGCTGAATCCAGGAGCCAGGAACTTCATCCAGGCTTCCCACATAGCTGCAGGGCCATAACCACTTGTGATGTCCTCTGCCGCTTTCCCAGGTGCATCAACAGGGAGCTGGATCAGAAGTGGATCAGCCGGGACTCGAACTGGTATGCATATGGGATGCTGGTATTGTGGGCAATGGCTTAACTTGCTACCCCACAATACCAGATCCTACCCTTGGTAATCCTGATTCATTAGATCCTCAATATCCCAATGGTAGGAGAGGCCTCTGACAAACAGCAGACTAGGCAACTCCCTAGGTATGTTGACTTCTGGATGACACCCAAAGAACTCAAAGCTGGCTTTGCCTTCTGGGCTTTATTGACACACACAGAGTTCCCTGCCACAGCCTACACCCAGCACAGCCAGGTTTCCATCTTGGGCGTGGACCATCAATCTGCTATTCTGGACAACCAACAGTCAAGGCCAACAGAACAGAAGTAATATACAGGAAGACATTGTGTTCTGACTCAATGTTGGTGTTTTGTAGTACACATCTTCCAGACCTAATACACAGATGGGCAGACAGTCTCCAGCAGTGCATGCAGAGTTCTGGTTTTGTCCTCTTCCTACCCACAACACACAGTTGCATGTGAACTGGTATTTGTATATGCTGCTGCCTGTTCTCTAACCTTCCGAGCATAAACAGACAGGGTGTTAACACATTCATTTTTAATTTAAAATGGCAGAAAGCAGAAAGCTTCTTTTGTTTTTTAAAAAGATTTTATTTATTTATTTATTTGAGAGGTAGAATTACAGATAGTGAGAGGGAAAGACACAAACACTTGAGTCATCTTCTACTGCTTTCCCAGGCCACATCAGAGAGCTGGATCTGAAGAGGTGTAGCTGCGACTAGAACCGGTGCCCATATAGGATGCTGGTGCCAAAGGATGAAGATTAACCTACTGCACCACAGCATCTTTCAAACAGGGCAGGGAGCTAATGTGTCTGGGTGTTTCTTACATATTTTTTCCAGAACCCAGAACACAGCCAGTACCACCAAGAGGAGATGTTATAATACCACATTACAGACAATAACAAGGTTTCTCATCCACTAGTAATAGTCTTTGAGAGTTCAGCAGTTACTTTGATGTATCACTCTCAGTTGCAGCACCACCACCACCACAATCTAGTGAGGAGGGAAACACAGTGAACAGCAGCCAAAATGAAAGGTGAAGGTGTAAGAATCCTAGTTAGATAGAATCATGGGGTTAGAAAGAATCATGCCAAATATAAGAACTTGATAAAACTGATGCACAGCCAAAAAATTGTCTTTTTCAACTTAACACCATTGCACTATAAACAGAAACCACAAGAGAGACAACATGTAGACTATAATAAAGTTAATCCTTCTACTGATTCTGGGAGCTAGATCTGATCTGATTGTTGCTCTTTTGCAGAATAGTCTGAGGCTCAGAGATGCAGGACACAGCTTGGACTTTTGCTCAGCTCTTTTGCCTCTGAATTGCACAGCTTCTCACTCTCCCTCTGCTGACCTCCCAATTACCTACCCTCCTACTGCAGTTAATTTATTTATGAAAACTTCAAACAACAGAGGAAGACACTTTAGAATTAAAGGCAGGTATTACAGGTGTGGTTATGCATTTTCCCAAACTATATACACAAGAAAAAGATAAAGGCAAAAAACATGAGCAAAACAACAGCAAAAGCAAACCAGTACCTATTAGCCTACCCACAATGAACTGATATATGCCCATTTAAAAATAAAGAAAAAAATCTGGAAATGACGTTCTGAATCTGACCCTTCTTTTTTCCATTTTGGGCAACCAATTTCTCACTCAAGCATCTACCTACTCGCTTCCCTGTTTTTCTGAGTTCTAACACCTATCTGCTTGATTGCTTCCTTAACAAGCAATCATGTAGTTAATATAACTCCTGGAGATTGATTTAAATATACCTCTCTGTGTGGGGGCTGCTGTGAGCCTGGGTAATTTAGGGAGTCCTTGTATGGCCAGATAAGGTAACGTGCTTAACAGAATGGCTACTATATTAGTTTTCTAGTGATTCCCTAAAGAAGTACCACAGTGACTCCTGTTGTGGATTTAACAATTGACACTCTTATTTATGACATCAGTAATCACCTGAGCCTCTTGTCATGAGCTGCCAAGGCTATGGAAGCCTCTAGAGTTCACCAACTAAGATCTTACTTAGACAAGGCCATAGTCAACGTGGAAGTTTTCTCTTCCCTTCAGAGAGAACAACAGGAGTCACTGTGCACTTACTCAACATGTAGTATCTCTGTCCTTAATGTGTTGTACTATGTGAATTAACAGTAAAACTACTACTCAAACAGTGTTCTACATTTTGTGTATCTGTGTGGGTTCAAACTGTTGAAATCTTTATTTAGTAAATACTAAGTAGATCTACTGTATTTAAAGATAATTGAAAATGAATTTTGATGGAGAATGGAGTTGCAGGTGGGAGGTAGGTTACGGGGGGAAAATCTGCTATAATCCAAAAATTGTACTTTAGAAATTTATATTTATTAAATAAAAGGTAAAAAAAGAATTATCACATACTGAGTTGCCTTAAACCACAGGAATTTATTATCTCATAGCTGTGAATGCCAGCAGTGCAAAATCAAAGTCTGAACACCCTTCTGAGGCCTCTGAGAGAGAATCTATTCCATGTCTTTCCACAAACTTCTGATATCTCTTCAGAGTACACAATTTAACACCTAGCAACTGCTGTGTGTCAGGTATGAGGGCCATGCCATTTACTTTGCCTTAAACATATCTGTGAAATGTAACAATGGCTATCTAACCCGGCAGCACACAGAAATGTGAGAATGATTTTGTTCTAACTTATGCATGCCTAGTCCCACTAATTAGGTTAAGGGATTGCCTCTGATGTAGAATACCATATGTGTGCACATATAGGTTCTGGCTGCTCCACTCCTTTTTTAAATATTCATTTATTTGTGTGTGTGTGTGTGTGTGTGTGTGTGAGAGAGAGAGAGAGAGAGGGGGGGGGGTCTTCCACCAGCTGGTTTGCTCACAAAATGTCCATGATGGCCAGAGCTGGGCCTAGACAAAACCTGTAGCCAGGAGATTCTCTCCAGTCTCAAACATGGATTCTAAGGCCAAAACACTTGGGCCATCTTCCATTGCTTTATCAGGCCATTAGCAAGGATCTGGATTGGAAGTGGGGTGTCTGGATTGGATGCCAGGGCTGCAGGCAGAGGCTTAACCTATACCACAGTGCCAACCCCTGTCCAATTCTGATTCATCTCCATGCTAATGGCCTGGGAAAAACAACAGATATTCTGAGTGCTCAACCCCATGCCACACATGTGAGAGATCTGGAAGAAGCTCCTGGCTCTTGGCTTCAGCTTAACCCAGCACTGGGTTCATCCATTTGGGGAGTGACCCAGAAGATGGAAGACCTTTATCCCTGACCCTCCCTATTTACAACTATTTCAAATGAAATAAATTATTTTTAAAAAAGAAAAACATGCATTCTGCTAAGCCTACACAGCTGTTCTATTCTATTAAAGTTGCTAATGGAATATTTAAAGTGGAGACTCCCATGGAGACTTTCTTGTCTTAATTCTTGTCCAAAGAAGGTGTGTATCCTCATTTTCAGTATCCCTGAGAGATGCTCATTCAAGTTATCCAAGAACTCTTCCTTTGCATTCATATCTCTGGAACCATTTTCCTTTGATGGGCAGCAGCGATTGTTACAGTCTTTGCTTGGGGCCAGTATTGGGGCACAACAGGTTCAGCTACTACTTATGATGCCTACTTCCCCTATCAGAGCATCACTTTAGGTTCCAACTGCTCCACTTCCAGTTCAGTTCCTCATTTTTGTACCTGGGAAAGTAGTATATGGTAACCCAAGTGGATGGGCCCTGCCACCCATGTTGGAGATCTACTTGGAATGCCAGGCTTCAAGCATTGGTCTGGCCTATCATGAGACATTATAGCCTTATGGGGAGTGAACCAGCAGATTTAAGATCTCTTCCTCTGTTTCTCCTTCTTTGTCACTCTGCCTTTCAAATGAAGAAGTCAATATTTTTTTTTTAAAATACAGTTCTTTTTTATTCAGATTTCTCAAAGTGCTGACTGTGGGCCATTTGCAATAGAATTACTGGGGGGCTTGCTATAGGCAGATTCCTAAACCCTACTCCAGGCACACTGAGTCAGCATTTGGAACAAAGCAGGAAACCATAGTTTGCATTGCTCGCAGGATTCCCAGAGGAGGCTAATCTGTAGCTGAGGGTGAGAGACACTAAGGGCATCAGGAGGTTCTCTAGAGATAACTCAGTTCCAACTTCCTAACCACAGTAAGCAGGCTTCTTCTATTTTCTCCATAGCAGCTCTTTGAATACTGGAAGCTATCTCCCTACCTCTCCTACTTAATACTTGGCTGTAACCCACCTGATTCACCTCTTTCCCTAACAAGAATCCATAACTAGAACCACCTTAGGCACACTTTTCTGGGTCCTGTCCTGTTTACCAATGTCTCTCCCAAAATACCATGTCTAAAGGTGACACTCCTTGTGATGAGATCTGGGGCAAGAGAACAGGAAGATTTTTTTTTTTGACAGGCAGAGTTAGTGAGAGAGAGAGAGCGAGAAAAGTCTTCCTTCAATTGGTTCACCCTGCAAATGGCTGCCACGGCTGGCACGTTGCACCGATCTGAAGCCAGAAGCCAGGTGTTTTCCTCTGGTTGTCCATGTGGGCACAAGGCCCAAGGGCTTGGGCCATCCTCCACTGTACTCCTGAGCCACAGCAGAGAGCTGGACTGGAAGAGGAGAAACCAAGATAGAACCTGGCACCCAAACCAGGACTAGAACCCAGGGTGCTAGCACCATAGGCAGAGGATTAGCATAGTGAGCAGTGGCACCAGCCAAGAGCAGGAAGATTTTCAGCACCTTTACTGCACACTGGCAATTTTGTGAAGCATGTCAATTAACACTCCTCTCAACTGATTATGAGAAGGCCCATTTAGCTTAAAGCAGCCAGGAGCAAGAATTTTCAATTCATAAATATCTGCTAATTTAACAGGCACATGGTATTAACTCATGGCCCTTTTAATTTGGGTTTTGTTTATACTTTTCACACCTACACACACATGGATTGCTAGCTCTTTTGTGAATTATCTCTGTTGTTTGTGGTTTGGCTTTATTTTGCTTCCATTAATTTATTATGTTGGTCACTGTGCCAAGTAAGCCCTTTCCATGTATCACCTTATCAAATCCTCAACATAGGCTAACACCACTTTACAGGTGAAGAAGCTAAGCCTGAAGGAACTTTTAATAAAGAAACACAGTCAGGTCTTCAGCTTCCTCATTGATTTAGTTGTTGCTCAATTGGGATGTTTTGGACAAAAGCTTTTTAATTTCCAGATCCTCTATCAAACGTGTTCACAGAAAAAGTTCCTGGGATGAAATTATCAGGAATATTCAGAAAGACACTGAAAGTTTTCCCAGCTCAGTTTCCAAAATTCCCTTTATTCTATTTTGTCTGTCCTACAAGCAAGAGTGACCAACTAACAAGGAGTTAGTGGGTAATAGTGGTACTTACTGATACAAGTGATGCAAGTTTTGTTTGTTCACATATTTTCCAAGAGAAGTAAATGTATTGTTAACTCCAAAAAGTGCCAGAAATATCAGTATTAAGTAATTGAAAATAAAGCTTTGTAAATATCAATAGTGGGGGGGCTTTGCTGTGGAGTAGTTGATAAAGCCACTGTCTGCAGTGCCAGCATCCCCTATGGGTGCTGGTTCGAGATACAGATGCTCCACTTCTGACCCGCTCTCTGCTATGGCCTTGGGAAAATAGTGGAAGATGGTCCAAATCCTTGGGCTCCTGAACCTGTGTGGGAGACCGAGCAGAAGCCCCAGGTTTCTAGCTTAAATTCAGCCCTGCCCCAGCTGTTGTGGACATTTGAGGAGTGAACCAGCAGATGGAACATTCTCTCTCTCTCTCTCTCTCTCTCTCTCTCTCCTTCTCCCTCTTTCTCTATCTCTGCCTCTTTGTAACTTTTCCTTCAAATAAATAAAAATGTTTTTTAAAAAAATTAAGAGTGGGACTAGGAGAGGGAGGAGGGAGAACTGTTGGAGTTTGAGTTTGAGGGAGAGTAGGGTGGAAAATATCACTATGTCCCTAAATTCTGTGTATATGAAATATATGAAACTTGTATAACTTAAATAAAATTTAAAAATAGTACAATACAGAAATGGAGTATTAAAAAGTCATCAAAGTACACATACGGACAGTGGGCATTCAGAAAACTGTATAAGGTAAACTCAAGTGAATAGAAGAAAAACCCAAAGTTGACTTTTTAGTGCCATCACAATTCAGCAGAATAAGGAACTTTACTTCCTTTCCACTCCATTATTTCTTGAACCTAACTCTATCAGATTTTCATCCTCCACATTCTATTATAACCACTTTTAATAGATCACCAGTGATGACACAGGACTAAATAAAATGGCAAATTCTCAGTCTCCATCACTTTTTTAAAATTATTATTTGAAATATATATATATATATATATATATATATATATATATAGAGAGAGAGAGAGAGAGAGAGAGAGAATCTTCCTTCCCAAATGCTCATAAAAGACCATGCTGAAGCTATCAATGTCTCCCATGTGGGTTATCAGGGACCCTAGTATTTCAACAATCATCTTCTGCCTCCCCATGTGAACCTCAGCAGAAAGCTGGAATTAGAAGCAGACTGAGGACCCAAACCCAGACACAATGATATGAAATATTTGTGTCCAAAGCAGCATCTTAATTTCAACCAGAGGCTCTCCATCTCAGTTTCCATATGAGCAGTTCCTTTAAACTTTTTTTTAATAAATACAAATTTTGGAAGTACAACATTTGGATTATAGCAGCTTTTCCCCCCACAACCTACCTCCCACCTGCAACCAACCCATCTCCCACTCCCTCTCCCATCCCATTCTTCATCAAGATTCATTTTCAATTATCTTTATATACAGAAGATCAACTTAGTATTTACTAAGTAAAGATTTCAACAGTTTGCATCCACACAGATACACAAAATATAAAGTACTGTTTTAGTAGTAGTTTTACCATTAATTCACATAGTACAACACATTAAGGACAGAGATCCTACATGGGGAGTAAGTGCACAGTGACTCCTGTTGTTGACTTAACAATTGACACTCTTATTTATGACATCAGTAATCACCCAAGGCTCTTGTCATGAGCTGCCAAGGCTATGAAAGCCTTTTGAGTTCACAAACTGCAACCTTATTTAGACATGGACATAGTCAAAGTGGAAGTTCTCGCCTCCCTTCAGAGAAAGGTACCTCCTTCTTTGATGGTCTGTTCTTTCCGCTGGGATCTTACTCAGAGTATATGAGCAGTTTTGACAGATGATCAGCACTTCTAGGAATACTCTCTTCCCTGGTCCCAGAAACACTATAATTTCCTTGCTTTCTTAAACCTCAACTGCAGCTCTTTCCTTTGTAGGACATTCTGTACCAAACTCTAGGTGTTAGAGTGTTCCATAGCTGAATACTCAGATCTTTACCTCCATTTGCATTGTGTTCTTAGGGCATTGCATTTGGTTCTCATGTCTTTTGACTCCATTACATATTGCCCATAAATTATTTATACAATATGAAACTATTCTTTGAACACCAGAGTCACAAAAATGTCCTCTCAGGGCCAAAATCTGGGCACTGGTTCAAGCCTTAGATACATTACTCCTGATCCAGATCCTTGCTAATGTGCTGGAAAAGCAGAAGATGGCCCGAGTGCTTGGGTCACTATATTCACACAGAAGAGCCCTTTTGAGATCTAAGCTTCTAGATTTGCCTGGCCTGACTCGAGCCTTTGCAGTCATTTGGGAAGTGAACCAGTAGATGGAAGTTTCCTTCTCAAATAAATTATATCATTAAAAAGCAAGTAATAAAATCTGTTCTCCCAACATTTGCCCTGGAATATCTAATAATCATCTTAAAACTGAACTCTGCATTTCCTCCCTAGATTTACTCCTACTCTAATCTTCTTTCTTAATTTTCAGTGAATGGTTTTCCTTTCTTAATGCATAAAGACATTGAAGTAATTCTAGACACACAAACGAGCCATTCTCTTTCTCATACCTATGTGTCACCTAATAAGATTTATTTCAGATTCAAAATGCTTATGAAACCCAGTTAGTTCTCATCACCTCTACTTTCCCCATTCTGTATGGCTTCTAATATCATCATATTCTCCCAACTTGTGCCCCTGCTACATTCTTGACAACCTATGATCCATTTTCCAAATAGTAACCAAAGTAATTACATTGAAGTGTAGATATAGTCAAGTCACTCTCCTCAAAATTCTTCAGTGGCTTTCAGGCCATTGGGAGAATCTTAAATCCTTATTTATTTAGTCACTGAGTGTATCTCTAAGTTCTTTTTCTAAGTCATGTCCCATCTCCTTTCCCTCATCTTCTGTTACACTCATTAATTACCTTACAGTTGACCTGGTCTCTTTGACACTTCTCAATCAGCCTAAGGAAGCTATTGCTCCAATTCCGCTGTACTTACCAGTCCTTTGCCTAAACCTTACCTCCACTGGATACCAACATTGTGCAATCCTAACTTCATTCAGGCCTGTTCAAATGTCCCCACATTAAAGATGGTTCACTGAATATTATGTCCTTACCCCAACTTGATATAACTCCAATCTATCTCTAAATGGTTCATTTTTATTCACATTTGATCACCAGGTCAAGTGTCACTTTCTCTAAGAAGTACACACTAAGCCAGAAATCTACATCAATTTATTTGCTGGTTTCTCCCACAATACCATATACCTTTCTCATCATTTATCCAAGTTGGCAGTTATTCATACATTGGCATGGTTATTTTCCCTTTATACTAGATCCTAATATCCATTAGATAAACAAATGTCCAGCACCTACCCAATTTAGTTCCTTTGCAAATAGCAGATGATTAACAAATTTGGGGAACTAAAATATGGAAGAATAAAAGCCAGTAAATAAATGAACAATTGAACATCACTATATCCCCTAGTCCAACAAGTACAAAGGAATAAACCCTGAGAAATGTGGGAGCCTAATAAATATGTGGTAGTCTTTTAAAATTAGGAAGAAATGCAGTCTTTAAAGATGCATGCAAGGAAAAGATGAAGCATAACCTTTTGCTAGACTACATTTACCCCCCAACACACCCATGTCTGGCATGCCTGCCTTGTCTGATGTTCAAAAAAAAAAAAAAAAAAACAAGTAAAGAAGTAAAATAACCTATGGAGAGGTCCAGCCATTGCCTTGAGCTCCAAGAAAGCACTTTCTAGGTATTTGGAATTTCCTGCATGATAACAATATTTTCTTTACTTGGTAGCCTTGGGCTACAGGATATCAGCTTTATCTCCAGAATAGTGAGAGGCTAAGAGTAACCATGTAGGCAGTCAGCTCTGTGATATGACCTGCCCCCAGATAAAACCCTGGACACTGAGGCACAGATGAGCTTCCCTGGTTGGCAGCATACCATGTGAATGGCCACATATGATTTCTGGGGAAATTTGTTTGCCCTCTACCACTCCACTGGGAGAGGAGTGTGATAGACCACAAATGTGAGTACAACAACTTTCAGTAAGTTCTATGAGTCTTGCTGGTATATTATTGAACCTGAGTGTAATCCTGGATATTCCTAAACTTGTAGTTGATGCTAGAAGTGAGGGTAGTCTTGTGCGTCCTGAAGTCTACATAAATGCACCTAACCCAAGTGGTACTAGAGAAGCATGAAGTAGATAAATGAATAGTAGATGAAGTAGATAAATAGTAGATGAAGTAGATAAATGAATGATAAATTTTGCTTTTCTTCATGTTTCTTGCATGTTAATCATGAGCCTTAGAATCTATGTCTTAAAATACATTCATATTAGGGCCTCTCTCATATGCTCAAAAATCATAAATAGAAATTATAAAAATATGTTTACCTCCCTCAAAAATGACAATGATATTTAAATGTAAAATGCAAAAAGCACAATTCTTTGCATGAGATGAGAAGTTAGTCAGTGTTCATTATACTTTTATTATGATGGTTTTCCTCCTTTCTCCTTATCCAAAGAGTTGGAATTACTCAAGTTTCTCTCCATGACCTTTGTGGCCAAGACTTTTAAACATTTGTCAAAATATTTTTTCTTCTTCTGAGGCACAGTTAGATCCTATTTCCCAGGTTCCCTTATAATTGTTATATTGTTAGACAAAATTCTAATCAAGGAATATTAGCAAAGTTCCAGCTTTGAGGCATTCAATAGCTATACATGCATTTTTTCAGTACTGGCTGACTGGAGAAGAGCCTCTGGGATGATTTTGGGAGCCTACTGGAAAGGCATTACTACAGAAGACTGAATATTTTTTTTAACTTTTATTTAATGAATATAAATTTCCAAAGTATGACTTATGCATTACAATGGCTTCCCCCCCATACCGTCCCTCCCACCCACAACCCTCCCCTTTCCCACTCCCTCTCCCCTTCCATTCACATCAAGATTCATTTTTGATTATCTTAATATACAGAATTTTTAAATGGCCCCAATACACCACCTAACCCCCTAGAATATTCTTGGTCCATTTTATATGGGTGAGAAACAAACTTCCTACATTGAGCTATCACACATTTGAATCTTATTTAGTATAACCTGGTTTACCCCAGAGAATGCAGGTCTCTGTTCTTATTTTTTCTGGTTTTTCTTCATTGTATCAACTGCAAAATTACTTATTACACTTTGGACAGTGTGCCTAATCTATAAGGCATGGGTTCTTCTCAGAACTCTTAAACCTCCTTATTTGATTTATAGTGGTATAAATTTAATTCTTCAACAAACAGCTATAACTCTCCTTCTGCCTTGCTTAAACTACTGAGAGAATTCCTCAATTTATAAAATAGAGCTCAAATTCACTAGCAACTGGGCATTCTTGTAGGGATTTAAGTTTATGTTTAATTTCTCTTAATAAACTTCATATATTTTGTTCTGTATTTTCCATTTATGACATTATGCTTGCTGAATTCCACTCTTCTTATTTGGGAACACTTTTATGCTGCCTCTGTACACATCTACCTTGAAATTCCAAACCAAATAGCATATAAAATAACTCTTTCATTGCTTAATGAAAATAACATTTCATCTGTCCTTGGTAGTACTAAGAAGTACATATACTTATATACATTTATATAAAAAGATTTATTTACATTATAGCAGATTATAGTAGAGATTCACTCAGCAAGATAGATATATAGAGATATATGTACAGATATAGATATAGATATGACTCCTTCCTATAGTTCTCTGAGAGTCCTTGTAAGGGTCATACATGAAAAGGTAAAGGTATCTGGAGTGTTACAGATTGAACAGCACTTATGAAAGAGTGTTCTCACACTAGAAGCAAATGATATACACAAAATGAGAACACTGCCTTATAAAAATGTTTTGAAACAATAAGAATTATAAGTATGTATCTTATATAAATGTCCTTACAAAATCAAAAAAGAAAAAAAAAACGTGGATTTCCTCTCCCCGACAAAACTGTCTTGGATGATTTAGAGTTGCAATGTTGAGTGCACTTATTGCTACCCAGTGCCTAAAATGCAGCTAGCATTAACCAAGAAGTGCTGTCAATGTGAGGCTCACAACAGACTGGAAATAATAATTTAAAATTCCTCACCAATAATTTTTATAATAAGTTGAAATACATTTTTATATTTTATTTGGCTGAAGAAAATGGCATTAGAGTAACTTTACCTCCTTAGTTTTGCTTTTTTGATATGACTACTAGAACATTTATAATTACACCTCACATCTGTTTCTACTGGAATCACCTGCCTGGTAGTAGAAGAACAGACATAGACATCTGACCCAGACCTTTGAAATTATAGGACATTATTTCTTCCAGCATCCGGAGTAATTTAACTTGAAATCCTTTCTATTTTGGAAAATAAAGGAATAGTGAGGGCCATGGAATCATGGTAGACCTGCCCCATTACTAGCATAGCTGGCTCAGGCCAACACTGTCACTGATTTACCATTCTTCTTTCTTGATAAGCCTGACTTAATTTTTTAAATAGGATGGGGGTGAAGAAATATATGGGCAGAACTTTTGGAAGTGACACTCAAATCTGATTAAGAGGGAGGACCTAAAGCTTGAAAAGAAGGCATAGATCTATCTCCTAGGACTTACATATGTGTACATGCGCACACACACACACACACACACACACACACATACACACACCTGCTCCTCCTAGCTTTTCATTCATGGTTTCTCAAGATAAAAGGATCTCCCTTTCTTTATACATTTTTATTATATTTAAGGTAACCAAATTCCATGTATTTCATATATACAGATTTAGGAATTAGCGATGTTTCTCACTGTGTTTCTCAAGTTTTTAAGACAATGCATTATGAGTAGCACTATGAGCAGGTGTACTCACTGAGGCGGGTCGGCTAGCGCCAGGCAGGATCCCCAGGGAGAAGGACGTGGACCCAGGGCGAGGCCATGGGCAGCTGGAGCTCAGAGGTGCGCGCCCAGGTGCGGCCACTTCAGACCTGAACCCAGGCCTGACCCTCCTGTTCCCATCCAAGACAACCTGAAGTCAGGGGTCCTGCTGTGGGGGATGCTGATTGGCTCTGTCCTCTGTGACGTTGCGTGCATGCCAGGCCGGCAAACTGCCCAATCAAAATCAGGCACGGTGCCGCCCATGCTGCGTCAGCACTCGGGGCCTTGACGTCACAGTCGTCTTAGCGTTCTGCCTAGTGAGGTCCGGGGAGGCAGCTCAGCTGCCGTCAGTCTGCCAAGTGAAGTCGGGCTCTGCCTCTCTCCACCTTCGCTCCCCGGGGACGCTGGGCACCTATGGAGCCGGATACCGCGACACGGTGAGTGTGTGGGCCTGGGGGTCCCGAGAGGGGAACACGGAGCCGTAGGCCGGGAGGACGCGAGCCCAGCACCGTGGACTCCATATTGGCTCTGGCTCAGGGCTTCCCTCAGTCCCCCAGACCCATGGGTTGAGGGCTCTGCCGGCACCCAGGACCCCCGAGGTCTTGCCGCTTCTCTGCCCTCAGAGACTTCTTGGCCCCGGAGCCATAGCAGGCAGCTGTGTGGCGGCAGCTCCGCGTCTCCCCGATTGTGCAGCAGGGACGGGGTGTTCACTAGGGAGAACGCGGGCGCTGTGTGTGTGGTTCATGCATAGGCGCGCGGGACAGGCGCTGTGGGTTCCTCCTCCCTTCCCCGCGGGCACTTGGTTCCCCCAGATTTCTAAATATGTGGGCCACAGGGTCTCTTCCAGGGCACTGACTTCTTCACGTAGCTGTGTCTGGCACGTCTCACTCCGTTTTCTGTTTGC
Organism: Oryctolagus cuniculus; assembly: GCF_051225735.1. NCBI lineage: Eukaryota > Metazoa > Chordata > Mammalia > Lagomorpha > Leporidae > Oryctolagus > Oryctolagus cuniculus. Next base: position 17,456,234 of record NC_142889.1, read on the forward strand.
AGTAACACAGTAACATAGATTGAGTAAGGTAGAAACCGAAGTTTTATTTGGCTCAGAGTTTTTACCCAGGTTTTAGAGGGGCAGGAGGCCCCTGTAATTCGGTACTTGGGTGTCATCTTAGCCCTTACACTTCCTCGTAACAGATGCCATCTATATTTGCACTTTCAAAATAGAAAATTTGGCTACTCAAATTTGTGTGTATTTAAAAATGATTTCTGTTCCATGAAAGCCTTCCTAATCCTGAATATATGTCTAGTTTACCAAGTTATTTTGAATTTTTATTTTAATATTGGAGGGTTTTTTGCTTGTTTTGTTTTTTCAAGATTGTCAGAGTATGATTGACACAATTTGTGCGTATTCAAGGTATGTTTTGCTATATGAGGGGATCTTAAAAATTATGGACAATTCACATTATCGTTTGATTACATTTTTCATAAGCTTTCTGGAATCCTTTTGTGCATATATATTATGAAATGATTAGGACAATCTAACATATCGATCACCTTACACCCCTATGTTATTAAAGCATATGTAAGATATTAGCAAGTTGTGAGTCTGTGATGTAATCATCTAGTTACTGTGTTGAATATTAAGGTCTTGAGGTGTTAATTTATCTCATAGCTTCAAATGTGTGTTCTGCTAACATTTTCCCATGTCCTCACTTTCAGCCCATGATAACCACCATTCTGTTTTGTGATTAAGTGTGACTTTCTTAGATGACACATATGAGTGACATTGTGTGGCATTTATTTCTCTGTGCATTATTTCAAATAGCCTAATGTCCACATTCATATTTTTGGATCCTTGTTCTGACAAAATGGAAGAATTTCCTTTTTAAGGTTGACGTTGATTCCTGTGTGTGTGTGTGTGTATCACATTTTCTTTACTCATCTGTTGACAATGGGGTTGTTTCCATATATTTTTCTTGTAAATAATGCTGCCATTAATGTGGAGATATGTGTCTCTTTGAGGTACTGATTTTATCTGCTTTGTATACATAGGCAATAGTGGGATTGCTTTGTCATATGTTCTATGTTTAATTTTGATTGAAGACCTACACAGTGTTTTCTATATTGGATGTATCAATTTACTTTCTATCCAACAATTTTTATATTCCTTTTTTTCATCCCTGGTCCAATGTTATCTTTTTACTTTTGGATAATAATCATTTTAACATATATGTGATGGTAACCATTGTGGTCTTGATTAGCATTTTAGTCTTTGTTAGCAGTTTTTGAGCCCCCTCTCAGTTACCTGTTGGCTACTTTTGTATATTCAATTGAAAACTGATCAATCCTTTGTGTGATTTTTATTACAATATTTGCTTTTGAATTGTCTGTGTTCAAACTCGGGCTTTCCAATACTTTCTTCCATTCCTTGCTTTATCTGTTCTGTTTTTCCTATCGTATGAAGAATATTTCTTAGATTTCTTGCAGCCTTTGCTTTTTCACTTGTACTTTTAGTGTCATATCTAAACAATCATTGTTGAGACTAATATCAATGAATCTTCTTCCATTTGTAAGGGGTTTATATTCTCAGACCTTTCATGTAAGCCTTCAATTCATTTTGAGTTGACTTTCATGCCTGGCGTAATATAAAGATATTATATTTCAGTTTTTGGCATGTAGATGTCCAATTTGCCTCTGCTTCAGATGTGGTCAATAGTGTATAGCCACTTGGTGACTGTGGTGTTACTTGCTGGTCCCAGCATCCCCAAAGATGTGCCTCTAACTGGGCAGGATCCAGGCAGAAACTGTCACAGTCCAGTTTTAATTATTAATTATTAATTATTAATTATTTAATTATTAATTGGTACACATAGTGAGGTAGAAGGTATAGTACTAATCCTGTCCCTTCATGCAGTAGAGACAGTGATAATATGAGAAAAGAAGACCATTGGTGGCTAGGCTTATGTCACTTTCAGGTAGCCTGGGTTCAGTAGTAGTGTTTATTTGCATAGTTCATTTTTCCCAAAGTCATATTCTGGAGAATACTAAAAATGCACCAAAATAATATGCAGTAATATTCATTAAAAAAGGCTCAGAATCATCAGTTTACAAAGTCCTGAACACCTTTAATACATAGTGAAGCTTGTAAAGCTCAGATAAGGGCCAGCATGTGGAACCTATTATTTCCCCTGCAGGACACCTACCACAGTCTGAGATCTCAGTATTGACTAGAGCACTATTTGATAAATGTTTATACAATGCCTTATGGTTTTATGAGGACTTACACATCTCTAATCCATGACAACTGTGTGAGGTATTCATGGCTGGCAGTTCACAATGACTAAAAGGTAAAGGAAAGGAAAGCTACAGAGGGCAGAGGGTTAACTGTTGTCCAAAGTTGGCTAACTTTCCTTATGCCTCTGTGCAGTCTTTTTACCATCATTATAAACTTGTATTAAACCAAAATCTGTTCATTTCATCCTAAGAGGTTTAGCTCTGAGAGTGATCATTTTTTCTGCAGTGACAATTTTATATTTAGGGTATGTTTGTATGTGGATTTTTGTTTGTGTAAAGTAGTAGGTATCATATGTTTAAATAACTTAATAAAAACAATTGGTATCAGATCGAGCATAGGATTTGCATGTCCACTGGGTAGTGACCATGAGAACAGAAATACTTTCCCTTCCCCCAGTGTTTCCTGAGTCGGGGACCCAGGACTTTATATTTTAACTAAGATTTTATTGCTCAGAAGCAGTTAGTTTTGGTCGAAACAGTGTGCAAAGTTGAATGTTTCTGCCTGTTAGAAATATTCTGTTTTTGTCATTGTTCCCTGCTTCACTGACCAGACAAATAAATATTTCAGAATGTGATGCCATAACAACACAAGGAAATGAGCAATCCTGTGTTGATGTCTGCATTTAAGGAAAGAGTGGATGATGATGTGTGTGAGCTATGCTAACAAATGGTCTGACTGAATCCAGGCTGTGAGAGTTCTAGGCTTTGAGTTGTATGACATTGGCCACCATTGCAATGCCTTTAAGCCTGAAGTCCACATATATAAAATGTAGATGAAAACAGACTCTTATGGTTGTTGTGAAAATTAAGTATGACAATGCATATTCAACCACTTAAAACCTTACTTGGGGGTGGGCAGGGAAGTATGAGTGGCAAATCCCATTAGGATGGTGTCGGGGACCACGCAGCATGTGACCTCTTAGTGGAGAGACAGGGCTAGACAGGCCAGACCAGATAGTACTGATAACGCAACCTTGTGTGACCTTGTGCCTTAAGGCCTTGTAACCTTTCCCCTACTTGCACTAGCATTGCAGCTACAAGATAAGCCCCCCCTCCTTCCCCTGCCCGATACCCTGCCTCGATGATATATAAGTGTGTGGTTGAAAAATAAAGTCGCAGCTTGATCGGCACCTGTCTTGCTGTCATCTTTGTGTCTCCTGTCCCTTTCATTTCTCCTTCTAGGTGCTCGGCCCCAGTTGCTGTCCCGCGGGACGGGACAGGATGGGGGTGAAGCTGACACCAGCGGTTGGGCCATAGGGTCATCTGGCTTCCAGCCATGGTAGTGGGAGCTGGAGCCTAGGGTGGTGTTCTTTGAATATTTCTTCATTATTGTTATGAATGTTTATGTAAATATTTCTGTGCTTCAAATACTGCTCTCTTTTATCATGTTATCATATTACAGTTTGCCTCAGACTTTTAACTTTAAATCCTAAAAATTTTAGCTACAAGATATCAAGAAGGGTGACTGTTTATGCAAGGAATGTGCATTCTCTTCTAGGGAGATTGTGCATTTTTGGTTCTAAGTATTTTTGTATTATTTGACATGGAAGTAGGACAGTTATTTGCGATATACATTTGTTTTAAGGAGATGTTTTGAATTCAGGATTGATAAGGATCCTATTGTAAATATTAACTCAGTCAAATGAGTTGGGCTGTTGTGCTGTTTGGCCAAACACTGTTATTGATGTTGCTGGGTAAACATATTGTAGATGTGATTAACATCTACCATCATCTAAATAAAGAAGATTATATATATATATATATATATATATATATATATATATATATATATGTATATGTGTGTATATATGCAAATTCCTCTATTAAGAACCCAGACTGATACAGTAAGCAAATACAGACAAGAAAATATAAAGTCAAATTAGTAATATGCGTATCTACTTGTATTCTGAGAAATGGAATGTGAGTATAATTAAAAAGGTTATGGGGGAGGCTGGTGCTGTGGCACAGCAGGTTAACGCCCTGGCCTGAAGTGTCACTGTCCCATATGGGCACTGGTTCAAGAACCAGCTGCTCAACTTCTGATCCAGCTCTCTGCTATGGCCTGGGAAAGCAGTAGAAGATGGCCCAAGTCCTTGGGCCCCTGCACCTGTGTAAAAGACCTGGAAGAAGCTCCTGGCTCCTGGTTTTAGATGGGAATGAATCCAGAAGTTGCAGTCAATTGGGGAGTGAACTAGTGAATGGAAGACCTCTCTCTCTCTCTTTCCTCTGTGTAACTCTGACTTTCATGTAAATAAATAAATCTTAAAAAACTGAAAGCTTATGTGTATAATTAGAAAGCCTACTCTTGATGGCCCAAGTGCTTGGTCCCTGCACCCACATGGGAGACCAGGAGAAGCACCTGGCACCCAGCTTTGGATCAGCGTGGTGCGCTGGCTGCAGCAGCCATTGGGAGGTGAACCAACAGAAAAGGAAGACCTCTCTCTCTGTCTGTCTCTCTCTCACTGTCCACTCTGCCTGTCAAAAAATAAAAAAAGCCTACTCTTAAGAAGGAGTTTATTATTCAGTTAATTAAATATTTGTACTCTGTATAATGTCAATACATTTTTAATGATGCATTCTAGCTTGTTGCTGGAGCAGTGCTTTTCAAACCATCTGTAGGAAAGGACCAAGATTTTCCCATCTCATGGTAAATTGATATTTTGTAAAATAAAGTAAAATGAATAATAATTACTATAAAAGTGAAATTCTGGGAGGACAGAAAAATGTGATCTTTTTTTCATTTTAAATCAGATGCTCCACAAAATAATCATTGCTTCTCATGATAATTACCATATTTTTATTTTAAAACACCTAGAATCTTTTTGTTTTGTTGCTGTCTCTGAATATATAACTACCACAAATACAGATTTAATGCAATTTGAATGTTCTATTTTTAAGTAATTTCTCTTTTCTCCTGTCACATTAGTATTGTTTCAAACAAAACACTCATTCCTTGTCAAAAAATGCCAGCATATTGCTTTTCACTTCATAATATTTGCAGCATTTTAGAATTCTTTTGATCTTTGACTTTCTGCATTCCATCTGCATATATCTTTAATATCCTAGTTTAAGTCAGTATTTTCCTGGTGAAATGGAGGCCATCTTGCTAGGGTTTACATTGTGAGGTCATCAGCTTCTTCAAAGTTCTGTAAGTTGTCTTGGCAACTTTCAAGTACAGAGTTTTTCAGAGACATCTTAGGATGAGGTAATCATCCACCACTTCCAGGTAATATATTTTGAGTATTTTATGGATGTTTCTGGGACTGTAAATTTCCCTTTAATTGGGAAAACTAAAGTAGTTGAAGACTGTTATGGTAAGTGTCATTGTCTTTGATTTTCTTTTTCTTGAGTCTTTTTTAATGTGCTGTAATAGACTATTTATTACCAATTTTCCATAAGTCTTTTATTTTCTTTGACAGGCAGAGTTAGAGAGAGAGAGAGAGAGAGAGAGAGAGAGAGAGAGAGAGAGAGAGAGAGAGAGAGGTCTTCCTTTCATTGGTTCACCCTGCAAATAGCCACCATGGCCAGAGTGCTGCGCCGATCTGAAGCCAGAAGCCAGGTGCTTCCTCCTGGTCTCCTATGTGGTGCAGGGCCTAAGCACTTGGGCCATCCTCCACTCCTTTCCTGGGCCCCAGCAAAGAGCTGTACTGGAAGAGGAGCAACTGGGACAAAATCTGGTTCCCCAACCAGGATTAGAACCCCAGGTGTTGGGATCACAGGGGGAGGATTAGCCTAGTGAGCCATGATGCCAGCCTCTATAAGTCTTTTAATAATCTGTTATTTATCCCACTGGATTACTGATTTATAATTATTTGATTAATATATTTCATTTGATAAAACATCTTTTTATGTTTCATCTTTCAGATTACCATTACCTCTGTGTGTTTTAATATCCTAGTCTAACTTTATCCTTCCATTGTGAACCTGTGAAAAAATTAAATTTTGACTATGAGGTCATGAACTCCAATAAAATTATTTTAAGTTCTACTGACAGTTGTCATGTACATACATTTTGACAAATCTTGATTTCCTTGATAATTCACACTATCCATGTAACCCATTTTTAGAGCCATCTATTCTTATTTTCTTTTTAAAATATTTATTTATTTATTTATTTATTTATTTTTTTAAACTTTTATTTAATGCATATAAATTTCCAAAGTACGACTTATGGATTACAATGGCTTTCCCCCCATACCGTCCCTCCCACCCACAACCCTCCCCTTTCCCACTCCCTCTCCCCTTCCATTCACATCAAGATTCATTTTTGATTATCTTAATATACAGAAGATCAGCTTAGTATACATTAAGTATGGATTTCAACAGTTTGCTCCCACACAGAAACATAAAGTGAAAAATAATAGATGATTTTTTAAAATGATGATGAAATCAGAGCAGACCTATTGTCATGTTTAATCCCAGTGAGAGTCAAGTTGGGAGTTGATAGTTTCTTTTTTTTTTTTTTTTTTTTTTTTTTTTTTTTTTTTTTTTTACAGAGCATCAGTTTAGTATGCATTAAGTAAGGATTTCAACAGTTTGCACCCCCATAGAAACACAAAGTGAAATATATTGTTTGAGTACTCGTTATAGCATTAAATCTCAATGTACAGCACATTAAGGATAGAGATCCTACATGAGGAGTAAGTGCACAGTGACTCCTGTTGTTGACTTTACCAATTGACACTCCTGTCTATGGCATCAGTAATCTCCCTATGCTCCAGTCATGAGTTTCCAAGGCTATGGAAGCCCTCTGAGTTCTCCAATTCTTATCTTGTTTAGACAAGCTCATAGTCAAAGTGGAGGTTCTCTCCTCCCTTCAGAGAAAGGTACCTCCTTCTTTGATGGCCTGTTCTTTCCACTGGGATCTCACTCGCAGAGATCTTTTGCCAGAGTGTCTTGGCTTTCCATGCCTGAAATACTCTCATGGGCTTTTCAGCCAGCTCCGAATGCCTTTAGGGCTGATTCTGAGGCCAGAGTGCTATTTAGGACATCCGTCATTCTATGAGTCTGCTGAGTATCTCACTTCCCATGTTGGATCACTCTCCCCTTTATTTACTCCATCAGTTAGCGTTAGCAGGTACTAGACTTGTCTATGTGCTCCCTTTGACTCCCAGTCCCTTCACCATGACCAACTGTGAACTGAAACTGATCACCTGGAACAGTGAGATGGCATTGGTACATGCCACCTCGATGGGATTGAATTGGAATCCCCTGGTATGCTTCCAACTCCACCACTTGGGGCAAGTCAGCCTGAGCATGTCCCAAATTATACATCTCTTCCCTCTCCCATTCCCACCACCATGTTCAACAGGGATCACATTTCAGTTAATTTTCAACACTTAAGAATAACTGTGCATCAATTACAGATCTAAACCAGTCATATTAAGTAGAACAGATAAAAAAAACTACTAAGAGGGATAATGTATTTAGTTGTTCATTAACAGTCAGGGCTATGCTGATCAAGCCACCATTTCCCATAGTGTCCACCTCACTCCAACAGGTTTCCCTCTTGGTGTTCAGTCAGTCGTCACCGATCAGGGAGAACATATGGTATTTGTCCCTTTGGGACTGGCTTATTTCACTCAGCATGATGTGTTCCAGATTCCTCCATTTTGTTGAAAATGACTGGATTTCGTTGTTTCTTACTGCGGTATAGTATTCTAAAGAGTACATATCCCATAATTTCTTTATCCAGTCTATTGTTGATGGGCATTTAGGTTGGTTCCAGGTCTTAGCTATTGTGAATTGAGCTGCAATAAACATTAGGGTGCAGACCTCTTTTTTGTTTGCCAATTTAAATTCCTTTGGGTAAATTCCAAGGATATTTACTTATTTGAAAGAGTTACACAGAGAAGAGAGAATGAGAGTTGCCATTTCTGGTTTGCTCCACAGATTCTTCAGTGGCTTGGGTGGATCAGGCTGTAGCCAGGACCCAGGAGCCAAGATCCAGGAGCCAGGAGTTTCTTCCCATCATCCACATGAGTTGCAGGTGCCCAATCACTTGGGCTATCTTCCACTGAATAGTTCAAGGCCATTAACAGGGAGCTGGATTGGAAATGAAGCACCAGGATAGGAAACAGCACAAATGTGTGATGATTCTTTCACAAATGTCAGTTTTACCTGCTGCACTAGGATGTTAGATCCAGTGGACATATTTTTAACTTATATGAATTTTATGGGACTCTATAATTACTATCAGTGTATGAGACTTGCAGTAGAGTAGTTACAGACACTGGCTTCATTGAATTCTTGCTGCTAACTTGTTTGATCTTTGATTTCTATTTTGTATTTTTTTTCATTCATATTCCTTTGTAGAGTAATTGTAGTCTTATTTTTTTCCAGCCAAATATTTTTTTCTATTTGTCCTATTGTTTCAATGAAATTATTGTTTCTTCTATTTGATTTCATAATATCTCCAGCATCATTCTTTAATTTTTATTAATCTGGACTTGTAACTATCATCTATGTATATATTAATAATCTCTTCTATATAATCCATCAACTGTGAACGTCAGGTCATTTTGTTTGATATTTTCATTATGAAGTTATCAACTGCCATAAAATTATGTAAGTTGTTCTGGGAATTTTTATGTACACAGTTTTTCAGAGCCACTGCCCCCTTCATATTTCTAGGTATTTGTGAATATTTATGAAACTGTGGGATTACCTTTGATTTTTTTTGAAAATGTGAGTGGGTTTGTTCTAAATACATATATCTTAGCTGTGTTATTATTCTGACAAGTGATATTTTCTTTTATTTACATTTCATGGAAGATTTTTGTTTATATTAACTTATTTATAATAGTATACATTTGAAATATATTTTATTTATTTGAAAGACAGAGTTAAAGTGAGAAAGGAAGAGAGGAAGAGAGAGTGAGAGATAGAGATATCTTCCTTCTTGGTTCACTCCCCAAATGCCCACAAAGTCCAAGACTGGGCCACACTGAAGGCATAGGATAGGAGAATTTTCCAGGTCTCTCCCAGGGGTGCAATGGCCATGGAATTGGTCTATCATCCAGTGTTTCTGCAGGCACATTAGCAGGGAGTTGGATCAGTGTGGAACAGCCAGGACTCAAATTTGCATCCATATGGGATGCCAGCACTACAGTGACTTTACCTACTTTGCCACAATATCAGCCTCAATAGTCTAGTTTTCAACAGTTTCTCTATCTCCTTATCATTCTATCATTGCTGCTAAAATTATTCACTTATTCTCATAGTAATAATAATATATTTTATTTCATAGCATCTTTTTTATTTGCTTTTGTATTTGAGTTTATAGCTGACACCTATATATCTCTTTAACTTGGTATTGTAAGCCAGTCCTAGCACTATGACTGCATGGTCATCATGGTTGGATTTTTCATTAGGAGATCATCAGCTCCAACCAAATACTACAGTTTTTGTGGTAACCATCTTGGACATATTTTCAGAGACATCCTTGATTCATCTGATAATTCTGATAATTCATTCTTGCAGTTAGTAAATTTTTATCTTTTCTGAGTGCTTGAGACTTCAATTTTTGAAAGTTTTGATAGAATACTTCTAGATACATATTTCCTTTATGATAATTGTGATTAGGAAAGAAAAAAAAATTATTGTGGTAAATTATACGGTCTTTGATTTATCTTTCCTGAAACACATTTTTCGTTTTCCTTTTTTCAATGTACTTATATTGGTCTGTTTTAGAGTAATGTCTCATATCTCCTTTTCAAAGAATTACTGTTTCAACTGAAATTATTAATTTGTTCTCACAGTAATTATAAAAAATTTTTATTTCTTTTAAAACTTTTGTCAGTATAAAAATAACAGTTTTCATGAAGTTTATAGATACAATTCCAAGAAGATGGCCACCATTTACCCCTCCCTCAATTCCCCTCTTGCTTTCTTTTTTCTTTAATTTTTGCAATAACAATTAAATGTACTTTATAATCACAGACTTAATGCACCACTAACCACAATGTTCAACAAGTAAAAAGTAGGAAAACTATTATTCCACAGGAAGATAGACTTCATAAACAATGAGTATATATCATTGTGTCCATTTCATTTTTATGCTTTTTTGTATTCTATATTAACTACCACATATAAGATTTCTCACATATTACCATTTTTGTCACTGGCTTATTTCACTAAGCATAATGGACTCTAGTTGCATCCAGTTTGTTGTAAATGATGGGGTTACATTCTTTTTTCATGGCTGAGTAGTATTCCATTGTGTATATATCCCATATTTTATTTAATAATATTTCTTTTTCTTAAAGATTTATTTATTTATGGCCAGTGCCATGGCTCACTAGGCTAATCCTCTGCCTTGTGGTGCTGGTACACCGGGTTATAGTCCCAGTCGGGGCTCCAGATTCTTTCCTGGTTGCCCCTTCCAGGCCAACTCTCTGCTGTGGCCCAGGAAGGCAGTGGAGGATGGCCCAAGTACTTGGGCCCTGCACCCCGTGGGAGACCAGGAGAAGTACCTGGCTCCTGCCTTTGGATCAGCGTGGTGCGCCAGCTGCAGCACGCCAGCTGTGGCAGGCATTGGAGGGTGACCCAATGGCAAAAGGAAGACCTTTCTATCTCTCTCACTGTCCACTCTGCCTGTCAAAAAAAAAAAGATTTATTTATTTATTTGAAAGGCAGAATTACAGAGAGCCAGAGGCAGAGAGAGAGAAAAGTCTTCCATCCACTGCTTCATTCCCTAGATGGCTGCAATGGCTGGAGCTGCGCCAATGAGATTCTTCCATGTCTCCAACATGGGTGTAGGGGCCCAAGGACTTGGGCCATTTTCCACTGCTTTCCCAGGTCATTGCAGAGAGCTGGATTGAAAGTGGAGCACCTGGGACTCAAACCAGCACCCATATGGATACCAACACTGAAGGTGGTGTGCTGTGCCACAGCACTGCCACCTCATAATATTTCTAATTCTTTAGTTTTGTCTTTGATATTATTTGTTTTATCTATATATAACTATTATCCTTTTTCAATATGAGGTCATCATTTACATCAAAACTGTAAGTTGTCCCTGCAATCTTCATTTACACAAATCTTAGAGCCATCTTAGGTCCCACCAGTTATTCACCTTTTCTTGATGACAATTTTTGAAAATCTTTTCTCAATTATTGGGTTAACTTTGAATTTTCTTGTTATTTTTAAAATATCCAATCAAGTAGTTCCATGTACCATCATCTTTCATTTATGATTATTCTCATGGACATGGGAATTTTTTACCATCACTTTATTTTCCCATTTTAAATATAATTTTAATGATTTATTTTTAGCAACTGCCTTTACAATCGTTTGTCTTTCTATTATTAATCTTACCAGATTAGTCATTTCTTCACAAAGTAACGATTCTTAAGTGTTCTGTTTTCTTTTTTTTTTTAATTTAATAAATGTGAATTTACAAAGTGCAACTTTTGTATTGTTGTGGCTTCCCCCACCAACCTCCCTCCCTCCTGTGGCCCTCCCCTCTCCCACTCCCTCTCCCATCCCACCCTTCATTGAGTTTCATTTTCAATTACCTTCATATACAGAAGATCAACTTAGTATATACTGAGCAAGGATTTCAACAGGCTGCACTCACACAACCGCACAAGTTATAGGGTAGTGTTGTCTTTAAGTTTCATAGTAAAACACATTAAGGACAGAGATCCTATGTGGGGAGCATATACCCAGTGACTCACATTGTTGATTTAACAATTGGCACTCTTATTTATGATGTCAGCAATCACCCGAGGCTCTTGCCATGAGCTATCTAGGCTATGGAAGCCCCTTGAGTTCACCAACTCTGAACTTGTTTAGCCAAGGCCATATCACAGTGGAGGTTCCTTCCTCCCTTCAGAGAAAGGTGCCTCCCTCCTTGATGGCCTGTTCCTTCTGCTGGGGTTTTGTTCATCAGGATCTTCCCTTTAGGTTGTTTTTTGCCACCATGTCATGGCTTTCCATGCCTGTGAGGCTCTCATGGGTCTTTTAGCCAGATCCAAATGTCCCAAGGGTTGATTCTGAGGCAGGAGTGCTGTTTGGGGTATTTGCCATTCTATGAGTCTGCTGTGTGTCCTACTTCCCCCACAGGATCATTCTCTCCCTTTTAATTCTATCCTTCATTATTTGCCTACACTGGTCTTATTTGTGAAATCTCTTCGACACTTACCCTATCTTTTTGATCAGTTATGGACTTATATTTATCACTTTACCAAGTGAGCTGGCATTGGTACCTGCCTCCTTGATAAGATTGAGTTGAAATCCCCTGGCACATTTCTAGCTCTACCATTGGAGGGAAGTCCAAATGAGCATGTGCTGACCTATATATCTCCTCCCTCTCTTATTCTCACTCCTATATTTAACAGAGATCATGTTTCTATTAATTTTAAATGTGTAAGAATGATTGTGTGTTGATTACAAAGTTCAACCAGTGGTATTAAGTAGAACAAACAAAGCAACAACAACAAATACTGAAAGGAATAAAATAGTAAGTTGTTCCTCAACAGTCCATTTAGTTGCCATCGATCAGGTAGAACATATGATATTTGTCCCTTTTGGACTGGCTTATTTCGCTCAACATGATATTTTCCAGATTCCTCCATTTTGTTGTAAATGACCAGATTTCATTGTTTTTTTACTGCTGTATAGTGTTCCATAGAGTACATATCCCATAGTTTCTTTATCCAGTCTTCTGTTGATGGGCATTTAGGTGGATTCCATGTCTTAGCTATTGTGAATTGAGCTGCAACAAATATTGAGGTGCAAATGGCTCTTTTTTTTCTCCCCTTTAATTCCATTTGGATAAATTCCAAGGAATGGGATGGCTGGGTCCTGTGGTAGGGCTATATTCAGTTTTCTGAGGACTCTCCAAACTGTCTTCCATAGTGGCTTTACCAGTTTGCAGTCCCACCAACAGTGGGTTAGTGTCCCTTTTTCCCCACATCCTCGCCAGCATCTGTCATTGGTTGATTTCTATATGTAAGCCAATCTAACCGGGGTGAGGAGAAACCTCATTGTGGTTTTGATCTGCATTTCCCTGATGGCTAGGGAACCTGAGCATTTTTTCATGTGTCTGTTGGCCATTTGGATTTCCTCTTTTGAAAAATGTCTGTTAAGGTCCTTGGCCCATCTTTTTATTGGGTTGCTTGTTTTGTTTCTGTGGTGTTTCTTGTTCATTTTATAGATTCTAGTTGTTAATCCTTTATCTGTTGTGTAGTTTGCAAATAACGTCTCCCATTCTATTGGTTGCCTCTTCACTTTCCTGACTGTTTCCTTTGCTGTAATGAAACTTTTCAATTTGAGGTAATCCCATTTGTTTATCTTTGATTACCTATGCCTCTGAGGTCTTCTCCAGGACTTCTTCACCTGTTCCAATGTCTTGAAGGGTTTCCCCTATGCTCTCAATTAGTTTCATGGTGTCATGGTGTATCTCTAGTTCTTTGATCCATGTTGAGTGGATTTTTGTATAAGGTGTAAGGTAGGAGTCTTGCTTCATACTTCAACATGTGGACATCCAGTTTTCCCAGCACAATTTGTTGAAGAGGCTGCCCTTGTTCCAGGGGTTGGTTTTAGGTCCTTTGTTAAATATGAGTTGGTTATAGAAGTTTGGATTGAGTGCATCCTGTAGGTCTCTGACTGTATTTTTAATTTTTTTTTATTTTCTTCTTCCTGCATTTGAACTGACTGTATTATTTCTGGAAGTTTGTCTTTGAATTCTGATATTTGCTCTTCTATTTCATCTGTTCAATTTCTGAGGGATTCCATGGTGTTTTTTATATGGTCAATTGAGTTTTTCATTTCCAGTATTTCATTCTTTCTTCTCTTTAGGATCTCTAATCCTTGGGCTTGTTTTTTGTTCAGCTCTCGAATCTGTTTCTCATTATTTCTAAGTAATCTGATTATTAATTTTCTGAATTCTTTTTCTGGCATGGTTTCAAATTCTTCTTCTTCTTCAGCCTCTGTTATGGTTGGTTTAACCTGCTCCATTGGCGAGTTTATATGTTCTTCTATATTCTTATTCTGGGTTTTTCCTTTGTTTTTCAGCATTCCGTTTGCCTTGTTTTTCAGGTCGATTTCCCTCTGCTATAGGCTGCTGTGGGTCTTTACCAATATCCAGCATAAGCGTAAGCAGGCTGCTCTACTTTCTAGAGTTTGTTTGTTTATTTATTTATTTATTTATTTATTTATAACTTGAGTGGGCTGGTGTCAGGGCTTTGAGGTGCCAATCTCCTCCCCTTGGGGGCCGGTTTCTCTGTTCCCTTGTTCACCTTTACGTGTCAGTGCCTAGGGTTTGTTGGTCAGCCACTCTCCCTCACTGTGCATCCTGCGCGAGGAGTGTTGAGTAGCTCCAGACCACCTTTGGACTCTGCCCCTGCTGCTTCCTCCTTCAGAGCAGAGGCCAGCCTCCTTTAAGCTCAAATGTAAACAAACAGGATAGCTGCTCTCTTCCCACTGCAGCTCTGATTGTGGGGAGGGCGGAGGTGAAGAACCAAAGTGACTCTATTTTAAGACAATAAAAAAGCAGCCTCCATTTCCCATAGCAGACCCGAGTCCTTGTAAAAGCAGGCATTCAGGCATCCTGGAGGTATCAAAGCTTACCAGGGATAGCTAGCTCAGTAGACCAAGGACAGCACAGTAGAGATTGCTAAACAAAGTAACTCCCTGTACCCAAAGCTCCCATGCTGTGATCCCCTGCTGTAACTCCCTATACCCAAAGCTTCCATGCTGTATGTAACTCTTTTTTTCCTGCTGATGTAGCCCTTTTTTCCTTTAAAAACTCTCCCACATTAAACTCTCCCACACAAAGACTGGGGCCTCACTCCTTCCTCCACTGTGCTGGTTGGTTAGATGGGGTCCCTGTCGTGGCTTGTACTCTCGAATAAACCTTGCTTTTGCAGTTCGGTATGATCGACTCTCTGGGGGTCTCTGTGGGGATCTAATGATCTGGGCACAACATATTTTTTTGTGCCCAATAGAGGCTCTGAAGGATCCTAGCATTTTTAATCCCTCAGTTTGCCCCCTTGTATGGTGCCCTCTTCCCCCGGGTGCTATTCATTTTTTTTGTCTGGTAAGTTGAGTAGGCTGGTGTCAGGGCTTTGAGGTGCCAAGCTCCGCCCCTCAGGGCAAGTTTCCCTATCTTTTGTTTGGCTTGAGTTGTTTGTCAGCTGCCCTCCCTCCTCCCTCGCTGCACCCCCTGTGCAAGTAGTGTTGAGTTGCTCCACTCCACCTTTGGACTCTGCCTCTGAAGTTTCCTCCTTCTTCATAGTGCGGAGGCAGAGGTTGTTCACCTTTAAGCCCAAATGTAAACAAACAAGATGTCTGCTTTCTGCCCACTTCAGCTCCAATTTGGGGGAGGGCAGAAGCACCAAGGGATCCTGGTGTGTTCAGTCCCTCAATTCATCCCCTTGGATCATGCACTCCTTCCACAGGCACTACTCACTCTGTTCTGTTTTTTATTTCCTCCCCCACTCAGTTGTGTGTGTCTCATTGTCCATCCCAGGGTGGGTTGGGGGAGGGGTGGCGGCAGCTGCTGCAGTGGTGCCAGGTGCCCTGTCTCACCTCTGCTTCCAGCGCTGGTGCGCGTAGACTCCCCTGCTGGTGTCCTGCGCTTCAGGCGTCCGCGTCCTCCTCAAAGGTCCACCCTGTCTCCCCAGTTTCAGAATTTTCTCTGCAGTATATTCTTTCTACCCTTTCCCAAAACTACAGATTCTCACCCCTCCTTGAACCTTCCCTTCCCAGACCATTGGTGTGCTCCCTCCCTACTCTGCCATCTTGCCCCCGGATTCTTAAGTTTACATGCACACATATTTTCAGAATAATTTTAAGCCTTCTGATAATTCATTCTTTTCAGTAATATATTTTTGCTTGGTCTCAATATTTATGAGATTTTTTCCTTTGTTTTCTAAGAGTTACAATAGAGTATTCATGTCACATTTTCTTTATTGTTATTCAGATAAATGGTGACATATATCATTGACTAATGTTTCTTGGAAAAGATTTAATTTGTTGTCCCCTTTTATTGCAATTGTGATGGACTATTTTTATCACCTTATCTGACATTGGTTTTCATACCTCATTCCTTTCTTTAATGTTTTATTTATTTGAAAATCAGAGCATCACGGATGGGAGGGAGGAAGGGAAGGAAGGAGGGAGAAAGAGGAGAGGGAGAAAGGTAGAAAGAGAGAGAGGGAGAGAAAGAAAGGAAAAGAAAAGAAATGAAAGGAAAAGAAAAGAAAAAGAAAAGAAAAGAAAGAGAGGAAGGAAGGGGGCAGGCACTGTTCTAGTCTTGGTTGCTCCTCTTCCAGTCCAGCTCTCTGCTGTGGCCCAGGAAGGCAGCAGAGGATGGCCCAAGTGCTTGGGATCCTTCACCCACATGGGAGACCAGGAGGAAGCTCCTGGCTCCTGGCTTCAAATTGGTGCAGTGCCGGCTGTAGCGGCCATTTGGGGAGTGAACCAATAGAAGGAAGAACTAATTTTCTGTCTTTCCCTCTCACTGTCTATAACTCTACCTGTCAAAAAAAAAAAAAAGGGAGAGAGAGAAAGAAAGAGCTCTTCTATCTGCTGTTTTATTTCTCAGATGGCTGCAACCACTGAGTCTGATCCAGGCTGAAGGCTATGAATTTAATATGGTTCTCCCACAAGGGTGTCAAGGTTCTAAACCCTTAGGCCACCTTCCATTGCTTTTCTCAAGTCATTAGCAGAAAGTTAAATCAGATGTGGAGCATCCAGTGCCCATATTGGATGCTGACATCACAGGTAGTGTCTTGACCTATTAATCCATAAGTTCAGCCCCAACTGTTACTTAACAAATTGTTTATTTTTCTCACAATGATCACAATATGTATTTTATTGCATTTTCATCCCCATACTATTTTGTGTTTCTGCCTTTGCATTGCACCTGTCACCTTTGTGTGTCCACAGTATCTTGAAGCCAGAGCCTTCCATGTTATCTTGTTCATTGAGATGTTATCAACCCTTTGAAAGTGTGACTTTACCTCACAACTTTATGTACACATTTTTCAGATAAATGTAAAGCAATACCTGCCTATTAACTCTTTATAGGTAACATTTTGAAAATTTTGTTGATATTTTGGGGGATCTAAATGTACCTTTTATTTTTGAAAATGACATACTCCTGTATAGTCAAGGATTTTAGTATTTTAAAGATTTATTTTAAGGGCAGTGTGGAAAAGAAACATGGGGGGGGGATTTCATGTATTTGTGTACCCATCTAATTGCCAAAGAAACTGGGACTGAGCCAGGCCTAAGCGAAGAGCTGGAACCTCCATCTGAGGCTTTGATGTGGATGGCAAGAAAAGGATTATTTATGCCATAATCTTATGCCTCCAAAGTACATTAGCAGAAATCTGGATCAGTAATGCAGAATACATTGTACTTCTACCAGGCATCACAATGTTTGATTAAGCCACTGGTGGCTTAATCCACTGTATGAGAACATCATCCCCCAGACATACTTATTTTACTTCTGTGATAGATGGTATGATCTTTGGTATAAATATGTTGGACTCTTTATCATTCATTTTTTATGCAACAGTAACAATCTGTACTTCTGTCACTTTATCTACATTAGCTTATTTTTTGTTTCTTCTCCCAGGATATTTATTTGTTCTTACATTGATCATAATTAGCTTTTCACAATCATATGACTTTTTAAATTATATTTATTATCAGTAATATCTCTGTAATTAACACACAATTATTCTTAGGTGTTTAAATTTTAACTGAAAAGTGATCCCTGTTAGGAATTTGGAAAACATTATGTTGAGTGAAATAAGCCAATCCCAAAGGGACAAATACCACTTGTTCTCCTTGATAGGTGACAACTAACTGAGCACCAAAAAGGAAACCTGTTAAAGTTAAATGAACACTATGAGAAATGGTGACTTGATCAGCCCTCACCATGACTGTTGATGAGCAGCTTAATATGTTATCCCTCTTAGTTTTTTTTTTGTTTGTTCTACTTAATACTTTTGGTTGAATACTGTAATCAATACACAATTCTTCTTAAGTGCTGAAACTTAACTGAAAAGTGATTGCTGTTAAATGTAAGAGTGGGAATAAGAGAGGGAAGAGATGTGCAATTTGGGACATGCTCAAGCTGACTTACCTCAAATGGTAGACTTAGAAACATAACAGGGGAATCAAATTCAATCCCATTGAGGTGGCATGTACCAATGCCATCTCACTAGTCCCAGTGATCAATTTCTGTTCACAATTGATCGTAATGATAGGACTAAGAACCAAAGGGATCACATAAACAAGAATAGTGTCTGCAAATACTAGCTGATAGAATAAAAAAGGGAGAGAATGATCCAACATGGGAAGTGAGATACACAGCAGACTCATAGAATGGCAAATGTCCTAACAGCACTCTGGCCTCATAATCAGCCCTTAAGGCATGCGGATCTGGCTGAAATGCCCATGAGAGTATTTCAGGCATGCAAAGCCAAGACACTCTGGGGGAAAAAAAAAAACCTAAATGAAAGATCTCCACGAGTGAGATCCCAGTGGAAAGAATGGGTCATCAAAGAAGGAGGTGCCTTTCTCTGAAGGGAGGAGAGAACTTCCACTTTGACCATGGCCTTGTCTACATATGATCAGAGTCAGTGAACTCAGGGGGCTTCCATAGCCTTGGCAGCTCATGACAAGAGCCTAGGGTGATTACTGATGCCATAAACAAGAGTGTCAATTTGTTAAGTCAACAACAGGAGTCACTGTGCACTTACTCCTCATGTAGGATCTTTGTCCTTAGTGTGCTGTACATTGAGATTTAATGCTATAACTAGTACTCAAACAGTATTTTTCACTTTATGTTTCTGTGTGGGAGCAAACTGTTGAAATCTTTACTTAATGTATGCTAAACTGATCTTCTGTATATAAAGAGAATCAAAAATGAATCTTGATGTGAATGGAAGGGGAGAGGGAGTGTATAAGGGGAGGGTTGTGGGTTGGAGGGACATTATGGGGGGGAACCATTGTAATCCATATTCTGTACTTTGGAAATTTATTTTCATTAATTAAAGTTAAAAAAATAATATCTTAATCGGAACCAGCCCAACACCAAGTGTTTAATTTGGTTAGCATTTTGTGAAGTCATCAACACACTCAAATTCTGTAGTTTTTCCTGTTAACTGTCATGTACATAGTTTCTCAGCAACATGTTAGTTCTAAATTTTGCCTTTGATTTTTAAAACTTCCACACTGTAATTCAAGATATGTGAACCTTTCTTTTTATATATTATAGAACATGACATGATCTTTATATTATTTAAATTTTGGGATTTTTTTGTATTTTATGGTATTGATGTAATTGTATTGAACTATTTATCAGAATATTCCCTATTTCTACTTTTCACCTCATTATTCCCCCTTTCAAATTACTCATTACTTCTCACAGTAATCATAACATATCTTATTTCATAGTGTGTGTTCATTTTTACTTGTGCCCATGATCACAACATATGTTTTTATAACACATACATCACTTTTTATTTTTACTTTAGTTTTTAATCTTTTGTTATAGCCTGTGTGTCACTAACATTCTAGTAAACCAGTAGTGATACAGTGATCTTGTGCCATACTTTGCATTTTCATTGTAAGTTCATCAGGTTGCTCAAACTTCTGTAAGTTGTCCTGGAAAATTTCATATATATACAGGAGTATTAAGCCAGTTGTATTCATTCTTCCTTTCCAACTGACACACTTTTACCTTTTCCAGATTTTTATCACTGGCATATAAAATTTTTCATCATTCATTCTAGACACTGCTATATTTCTGCTAATATAAAATGGAAAATGGAAAAATCTCATCACAATTTTAGGTAATCCACTTAAAATATTTTAAAGATTTTTATTTATTTTAAAGGTAGATTTAGATATATTCAGATAGAAGGAGAGTCAGAGAGAAAGATCTTTCATCTGCTAGTTCATTCCTCAAATCGTTGCTATGGCTGGAGCAGAGTCTATTCAAACCCAATAGCAAAGAACTTCTTCCGTGTCCCCTAAATAGGTTCAGGGGCTTATGTTCTTGGCCTATTCTCTCTACTGTTTCCTCAGGCCATAGTAGAAAGCTGGATTAGAAGAGGAGCATCCAGGAAATGAACTAGGACACATCTGGGAAGCCAGTACTACTGGCAGAGTCCTAGACTACTACACTACAGCACTATCCCTAAGAAACACATTAAACTTTGTTGTAACAGACTCTTTTTAACCAAATACCTTTATGCTTGCTAATTAACATTACTCCAGCCAAGTTATTCAGTTTCACTTTCCATTTTAGAAAAATATTTTAGGGTCAGTTCTGTGGCACAGCAAGTTAATGCCCTGGCCTGATGCATTGGCATCTAATATGGGCACTGGTTCAAGACTCAGCTGCTTTGCTTCCAAGCTAGCTTTCTGCTATGGCCTGGGAAAGCAGTAGAAGGTGGCCCAAATACTTGGGCCCCTGCACCTGCATGGGGTACTTGTAAGAAGCTCCTGGCTACTGGCTTTGGGTCATCACAGTCCCGGCTGTTGTGGCCAATTGGGGAGTGAACCCGTGGATGAAGACCCCTCTCTCTCTCTCTCTCTCTCTCTCTCTCTCTACCTCTCCTTTCTCTATGTAACTCTGACTTTCAAATAAATAAATAAATCTTAAAAAATAGCCCTTGCATATGAGATTCAGGGCCCTGTTCTTAAAAAAAAAAGAAAGAAAGAAAAGAAGAAAAATATTTTATATAGTTAATGTCTCTTCTTTGGCTATTGTGTTTGAATTTACTGATTTACTGCTATTTCTATGTCTCTGATTCTCTCCCTCTCCCTCTCCTTCTCCCTCTTCCTTTCCCTCTCTCTTCCTCTCTAACATCCTAGCTTAATGAACCTGTGGCCATCTTGCATGATTTTTAGTAGTGATGTGATTAGGTCACTCAAAATTTAGAGTTTCCCTTGCAACATTCATGCACACAGTATCTGTGATCTGTCAAGAGGAAATTTAGTCTTTTAGACCTTCAAAGTCACATATTTTAAACTTAGCTGACTTTTATGATGGCAAAATTATCATTCACAGAAATTTTCCAAAATGTAGCCATAGATACATTTTCTCTTAAAATTATTAAAGTAGGTAGAATGATCTCTGGTTGTTTTATATTCATTGATTTTTATTTTTATTTCACTTCAAATGTAATTATAATTAACTATTCTCACCAAATTCACTCATCATATCTACATTTTAATAGAATTTATGGAGTTGTAAATTAACCTTTGGTTTTAGAAAGTTTTTAATGCATAGTTCTAGGTACTAGGATGATTTCTTTAAGTTCATTTTCTTGATCACTCCTTGATTCAATGTACTGAGAAATAATCTTTATATTTCTCTTTTAAGTGTAGTGGAATATATTTTTACACCAAATACTCCTATTTTTACTTGTCACTCTTATTTCTCATATTGCATTACTAAATTTTGCTCACTAAAACTGTACATTAATTAAACATTTATTTCATAGCATAAGCTTCTACCTTATTGTTTGGTTTTGAAAGACATTTTGCTCATGTTAAAAAAAGGTTATGTAGACATAGCATTCATTCAATACTTTCATTTTCAACAAATGGGAATTGTATTGAGGCCTTGGTGCCAAGGGCTGTGGCAGGGGCATCGTTCTATGGGTAGAGCTTTACTTGACCATTTTTCCACTTCTTGGGGTGGACTTTTTTGTTTATTTTTCAATATTTATTTAGTTTTTTAAATTTTTTATTTTGAAACCCAGAGTCACGATAGGAAGAGGGAGATATAGAGGCAGAGATTGATTGGTCATCCATGGGTTCACTCCTCAATGGTCACCAAGACTGGGGTCGGGTGTGGCTAAAGTCAGGAGACAGGAACTTCCTATGGGTCTCACACTAAGTGCAGGGGATCAGGAACTTGGGACATTCCACTGCTTTTCTAAGCGCATTAGTGGAGAGGCAGATCTGAAATGAACTAATGAAGCTCAAAACTATGCCCACATGGGATGGTGGCATCACAGGAGGTAGAGATAATTGATATGGCTGCATTTTTCTTGTGACAGTTGGCATCACACAGAGGTAGTTGAGTTTAACACTTGAGGCAGATCATGTCACATTTGTATATATACACACATATGTAAATGATTTCTTTATCCAGTCAATAATTAATGAACATCTCAGTTGATACCAAAGGTTATTGTTTTTTTTCATGTTAATTGTATATCTGTTGTTATATTTCCTTTTTCATCTCTGATTTTATTGATGTGGGTCTTCTCTTCAGTTTTTATCTCACAGTGAAAATTCCAGAACACTGTCTTTCAACTTAGATATTCTTTCTTCTGCCTCAGTGAATCTGTTTTTAATGTTTTCTCCCATATTTTTAATTTGATCTATTGAATTCTTTATTTCTAAAATTTCATTTTGATTTATCTTTGAAATCTCAATTTCAAGGGAAAATTTCATTCATTTCAACCATGAATTTCTTTATTTCATGAATTTGGTTCTGGTTATTTTTGAGTAATCCTGTGGTTAATCATTGGAATTTAATTTCTGACATTTCATCAATCTCTTCATCTTCATAATCTAATTTTGAAATGATTTTGTGTTCCTTTGTTGGGGAGGTCATGTTTTCTTCCTTATTCTTGTTTATTGAATGTCTGCACTTACTTTTAGGTATTTGTGGATACACTTGTTTTTTTCTCTGATGGCTTTGATTTTTATACTGTGCCTTTGTGGCTTAGTGGAATATTTGCACTTTCAGTGAATGCCCTTACATGTGCTGGTTGTAGTCAGAGAGTTCTGGTTGTGCTCAAGCATGAGGCAAATATCCAGGATAAGTCTCTTCTTGATAACAGAAGGGTGGGAAATGATCATCTCTGTTGGTGTGATCACACTCTTACCTCCTCTCCTCTAAGGTGATCAATGTCTAGGTATTAACCCCAAGTGGGTGTAACATTCATGTGCACTGCCATGTGAACTACACAAATGATCTACAGAATCTTCCTTTCAGGCTTGTATCCCAATACAGTGAGTGGTCTCAGGCAACCAGGAAGCTCTGAGCATGTGCAGTTGCACACAGCAATTACCCAAAGACCCAGCTACAACATGTACCCTCCCCTCCAAGCACAGAGTTCCTACAGTCTCAGGACACAAGGCTCCAAGTCATTGGGTGCAGAAGCTCCACTTTGCCTCACCAGACTTTCTGACCCACAGAGTGGAAGACATTCCCTGAACCAGCTTTCTGTGGGTGCTCCACTTAGGTGGCTTGAGCCCCATAGCCTGTGGTATGTTAGGAGAATAGAGCATCTCACAATCTTGTATGGGTGACCAGTCAACTATCAGTTTTCCCATCAGGCTCAAAGTCAGTGACAACCATGGATTTTTCCCTCTATTTACAATATCTCGATTATACATGTACACAGGAGCTGCTGACTGAATCTTGCTGTCTCCCCACCACTGCTGACAGTACTGCTTAGAAGATGCCATCCTGTCTCATCCAGCTGCTGAGTATGTGCATAAAGGCTTCTGCAGCAGCAGCTACTTTAGCCTAAAATGGCACCCTCCTCCCCTAATTGCAGCAGGCACCATGGTGGGGAGGTTGGGATCAGTGAAACATGCCCCTTCCATCCACTGGAACCAAGATTACCCTCTAGTGCCTAGGGCTCCTGTCTGGACTCATGGCTAAAATCACACTGGCAGAATCACCAAAGATCACTGCAGTCTGACCTAAAATCCATCTCCAAGTTGGTAACTGTTCTGGAGTGCTACTGCTGGAGTCATATGCTGTGTCTATGATCATTCTGCACATCCACAAATTCCACACAGGTCCAGGGCATTCCCCTTCCTTCCGTAGAAGTTCCACTGTGGATTTTTCTTTATCTTTCTTTCTTTATTTTATATATATGGAAGAAGTACAGGATAATAAATCTACAGACCTACCATATAACACAACCATCCCACTCCTGGGAATTTACCCAAATGAAATGAGACATACAGAGAGAGGGGTCTTCTATCTACTGTTTCACTCCACAAATGGCTGAAACAGCCATAACTGAGCTTATTCAAAGGGAGGAGCCAGGAGCATTCCTGGTCTGACATATTGCTACATGGAACCAAAGACTTTGGCCATCATCTTCTGCATTCCCAGGGTCACTAGCAGGGAGCTGGATTGGAAGTGGAGCACCCAGGACTTGAAATGGTGCACATAGGAGATGCCAACACCAGTTCTTCAGTTTTCTTTCTACTTCTGCACTTACTGCCTTTACTATTAATCCTTAGCCAAGTGTGGTGCACCACACATCTTGGAATTCCCCTCATGTTTTTTCATCCAGTCATCTGTTAATGGACATGGGGATGGATTCCATATCTCAGATACTGAGAATTGAGTTGCTATAAAAATTAGGTATAAAAAGTCCTTTCTTATACCAATGTCATTTCATTTGGGTAAATTCCAAGGAGTGGGAATTCCAAGGAGTGGCTGTGTTATATGGTAGGTCTATAGATTTATTAGGAATCTTCATAATGTCTTCCATAATGGGTTACATTCCCACCAACAGGATATTAGAGTCCACTTATCCCCGTATGCTCACCAACATTTTTGATTGGAAGATAGCCTTTCTAATTGGTGTGATGGGATACATCATTGTGATTTTTAGTTGCATAACAGTGATCCTGAGCATTTCATGATTCTGTTCGCCATTTGTATTTTATCAGTTGAAAAATGCCTTTTCATTTCCCTTGCCCATTTCTCTACTGCATTATTTGTTTTGTTGTTGTTGAGTTTCCTGACATTATGTATCATTGATATTAATATTTCATCATATGTATAGATTATAATTTTGGATACAAATTGGGAAGGAAGAAGTCAAACTATCCTTCTTTGCAGATGATATGATTCTTTATATAGGGGATCCAAAGAACTCTACTAAGAGACTATTGGAACTCATAGAAGAGTTTGGCAAAGTAGCAGGGTATAAAATCAATGCACAAAAATCAACAGCCTTTGTATATACAGGCAATGCCATGGTTGAGAACAGACTTCTAAGATCGATCGTATTCACAATAGCCACAAAAATAATCAAATACCTTGGAATAAACTTAACCAAGGACGTTAAAGATCTCTAAGATGAGAATTACAAAATCTTAAAGAAATAGGAGAGGATAACAAAAAATGGAAAAATCTTCCATGCTCATGTTTTGGAAGAATCAATATCATCAAAATGTCCATTCTCCCAAAAGCAATTTATAGATTCAATGTTATACCAATAAAAATACCAGATTAGAACAAATGATGCTGAAATTCATAGAGACACAAGAGACAAAAACAAAAAACAAAACAAACAAAAAAACAAAGCAACACAGAGGCATCACAATACCAGATTTCAGGACATATTATAGGGAAGTTGTAATCAAAACAGCATGGTACTGGTACAGAAACAGATGGGTAGACCAATGGAACAGAGTAGAAACACCAGAAATCAACCCAAACATCTACAGCCAACTTATATTTGATCAAGGATCTAAAACCAATTCCTGGAGCAAGGACAGTCTATTCAATAAATGGTGCTGGGGAAACTGGATTTCCACTTGCAAAAGCATGAAGCAAGACCCCTACCTTACACCTTACACAAAAATCTACTCAATATGGATTAAAGACCTAAATCTTTGACCTGACATTATCAAATTATTAGAGAACATTGGAGAAACCCTGCAAGATATTGGCACCGGCAAAGATTTCTTGGAAAAGACCCGGGAGGCACAGGCAGTCAAAGCCAAAAAAAAAAAAAATATTGGGATTGCATCAAATTGAGAAGTTTCTGTACTGTAAAAGAAACAGGAAAGTGAAGAGGCAACCGACAGAATGGGAAAAATATTTGCATACTATGCAACAGATAAAGGATTAATAACCAGAATCTACAAAGAGATCAAGAAACTCCACAACAAAACAAACAACCCACTTAAGAGATGGGCCAAGGACCTCAATAGACATTTTTCAAGAGATGAAATCCAAATGGCCAACAGGCACATGAAAAAAAATGTTCAATATCACTAGCAATCAGGGAAATGCAAATAGAAACCACAATGAGGTTTCACAAATTTCATATGTATAGCTTTTAGGGATATAGTGTTTCTTCCCCCCATTCTCGCCTCCCACCCCCACTCTCATCCTACCTCCTACTCCCATTCCCATTCCAATAAAAATTTTCTACCTCTCTGGCTGTTTTCATTACAGCTATACTGTATGTCTTGAAATCTGGTATTTTGCCTCTGGCTTTGTTTTGGTGGTTAAGTTTTAGTTATTTGGAGTCTCTTGTTTCCATATCAATTTTATCATTTTTGTTCTAGATCTATGAAGAATATCGTTCATATGTTGATTGGGATTACATTAAATCTGTAAACTGCTTTGGGTAGTATGGGCATTTTGATGACATTAATTCTTAGAATACACATAGAAGATTTTTTCCATTTTTTGTGTCTTCTATTTCTTTCCTTAATATTTTGTAATTTTCTGTTTTTAATTTGTTTTTTTTTTATTATTTATTTGACAGATAGAGTTAGTGATAGAGAGAGACAATGAGAAAGGTCTTCCTTCCATTGGTTCACTCCCCAAATGGCTGCTATGGCTGGAGCTATGCCAATCTGACACCAGGAGCAAGGTACTTCTTCCTGGTCTCCCACACAGGTGCAGGTTCCTGTCACTCCCTGTCTTCGTGGAGGAACGACACAGGACCCTGCGCTGTTCTTTCGTCTGCTCTGCCCTCCCCGAGTTTGCTGCTGGTTCTTCCCGGGTTGGCTACCGTCCCTCCACCTCTGTGGAGGGGCGGGCCCCCTGCCACTTTCCCCACTTCTGCAGGGGAGTGGCACACCGCCAGCCGGCTCTCTCGGGGGCTGCACAGGTGTTCCTTCAGATAGATGTTCCTCCTAGATGTTCCTGGTGCATGTTGTCTCTCTCCTCCTTTATAGTCCTCTTCCACCAATTCCAACTCTGCTACCCACACACCGAGTATGCTGCTCTCCTCCAATCAGGAGCAGGTCCTACAGTTTATTGCTTGAACTGGAGGCAGCTGTGTAGAAGATGTTTCCTCCTCTCCCAGCGCCATATTGTGGGAGAGCAGATGCATGGAATAAGTCTTAATTCCAGTAACTTAGTCTAGTCCAGAGTTGCTCCCAGTTGCCCCCCACAGATCCCCCTTTCTTTTTATTTTTTGGCATTGATACGCGCCTGTCTTCGGTGCCCAGTGGCACACACTCTGCTCTGCTTGCTAGAGTTGCCCACAGGTGCTTACAAGCCCTACCAGTCAGGCAAACCGAATCCGGGTCCTCTCTTCACCATGTTGTAAGGAGGTTTTTAGGCGCTGATGCATGCCTGTGTTCGGTGCCCTGCAGCACATGCTCTGCTCTGCTAGAACTGCCTGCAGGTGCTTACAAGCCCTACCAATCGGGCAAACCAAATCCAAGCCTTCTCATTGCCGTATTGTGGGGAGACTTATTGATGTTAATTCGTGCCTGTCTTCGGTGACCTGCAGCCGCCCACAGGTGCTTACTGTCTTACTAATCAGGCAGACCGAATCCAAGCTCTCTCATTGCCATTGTTGTGGGGAGGCCTTATTTTTCTCTATTTCTCTATCTCCGGGCACTCCTATTTCTCCTATTTTACTTCTATCTACCAGCATTCCTATTTCTCTCATTTTACTTCTAAACTTCTGTTTCTCTTATCCCCGTGGCTTCCCAGCGCCCGCCCCGAGGCTACTTCTCGGCGCCTCCCCCGTGGCGGCTTCCTGGCTCTGTGCGGCTCGGCTTTGCGCGCTCCGCGGTCTCCATGCCCTTCACGCCCACACCACGGCCTTCGCGCCAGCCCTGCGTTCCCTATCTATTCACGCCCCGTGCTCTCTCTGCACGCGGCGGCTTCTGTGAATCACACAGCCCAGCTCACGTTTCCGCCACCGGCATTCAGTCTAAGTTCCCCGGGCTAACCTGGCGAACTCAACCCAGCTCACGTCTGCGCCCCTCGGCCTGGCTTCCCGTCTTTTGCTCCCCGGGCCAATCTTACGGATTCCAACCTGGCGGCCAACGTCTCTGCCTCTGATTCCAGATTTTCACCTTTTGCTCCCCGGGCTGACTTGAAGAATTCCAAGCTAGCTTACGTCTCCGCCTTGGCCTGCCCCCGCGGCTTCATCCTCCCTAACATATTTTTCTCTACCCGGTATGTTTCTTAACTTTTCTTTCAACAATATTCCCCTCTCATTTCTCCTGGCTTCTCCCCACAGTCCGTATCTGAGTCTAAGTTCCTTCTAGGTTTCACTTTCGCTTTCAACCTGCAGTCCGTATCTGAGTCTAAGTTTCTTCTTGCTTTCACTTTAAATCCTAGCTTCTTTCCCACAGTCCGTATCCGAGTCTATGTCTAGGCTTTCAATAGCTTCTTCCGGCACCTTTTCCGTCCGGCTTTTCCCTAGGCTCTTTGCTAGTCTCTCTCGCTGGTATTTTCCCACTTCTTCCCATTTCTTCCCTCCTAAGTTTCCTATCCGAGTCACGGCACCATTATGTCGCTCCCCCTCTTCATGGAGGAACGACACTAAACCCTGCCTAGGCTTCATATCTGAGTCACGGCACCATTATGTCACTCCCTGTATTCGTGGAGGAACGACACAGGACCCTGCGCTGTTCTTTCATCTGCTCTGCCCTCCCTGGGTTTGCTGCTGGTTCTTCCCAGGTTGGCTACTGTCCCTCCACCTCTGTGGAGGGGCGGGCCCCCTGCCACTTTCCCCACTTCCGCAGGGGAGCGGCACACCGCCGGCCGGCTCTCTCGGGGGCTGCACAGGTGTTCCTTCAGATAGATGTTCCTCCTAGATGTTCCTGGTGCATGTTGTCTCTCTCCTCCTTTATAGTCCTCTTCCACCAATCCCAACTCTGCTACCCACACACCGAGTACGCTGCTCTCCTCCAATCAGGAGCAGGTCCTACAGTTTATTGGTTGAACTGGAGGCAGCTGTGTAGAAGCTGTTTCCTCCTCTCCCAGCACCATATTGTGGGAGAGCAGATGCATAGAATAAGTCTTAATTCCAGTAACTTAGTCTAGTCCAGAGTTGCTCCCAGTTGCTCCCCACAGGTTCCCAAGTACTTGGGCCATCCTCCACTGCCTTCCTGGGCCACAGCAGAGAGCTGGCCTGGAAGAGGAGCAACTGGGACAAGAACCCAGTGCCCATAGGTGATGCTGGTGCAGCAGGTGGAGGATTAATCAAGTGAGCCACGGCGCTGGCCCCTGTAATTTTCATTGTAGAGATCTTTCTCATCCTTGGTAAATTTATAGCCATCTATTTAAATTTTTATATGTATAGTGAGTTATACTGATCTTACACGTTCTTTCCCAGCAATAGGATTGTTTTTTTATACGGATATTATTGATTTTTGAGTGTTGATTTTATATCTTGAACTTTGTCAAACTCTTCTATGAGTTATAATATTGCCTTAGTGGTTTTTGTTTTGTTTTGTTTTCCCAATACATAATATCATGCCATCCACAGAATAGGAATAATTAGACTCCTTCTTTCCACATTGCATCCTTTTATTAGTTTTCCTTTTCCAATGTGAACAAATCTAGAACAATATTGGATAGCAATGGTGGATGTAGGCATCATTTTCTTGTTCAGGATATTAGTGGGGATACTTCAAATTATTCTCCATTTAATGTGATGCAGGATGTGAGTGTGTCATACACTGCCTTGATTTTCTTCCTTCTGTACTCATTTTGCTTAAGTTTATTTTTTACTATGAAAGGAATTTGTATTTTATCAAATACTTGCTCTGTGTCTGCTGAGATAACTATGCAGTTCTTCTTCATAATTTGTTAATGATATGTATCATGATTATTAATTTTTTGTGTTGAACCATCCTTGTATACTTGTTTCTCTAGCATAAATCCCACTTGCTCTGGGTGTATGATCTTTTTGATGTGCTGTTTGATTTGGTTATCTAGTATTTTTAGAGGAACTTTGTGCCTGCATTCATTATGCATATCCATTTATTGTTCCTTTTTTGTTGTATGTTTTACAGTTTTGGAGTTACGATGATGCTGGCCTGATAGAATATTGGCAGGATTCCTTCCCTTTTAAACTGTTCCAAATAGTTTAAGATGAATTTAGATAGGTTCCTAAAGGTTTGCTAGGACTCAACACTGAAGCCATCCAGTCCTGGACTTTTCTTTGTTGGGAGGGTATTTATTACTGATTAAGCCTCCATCTTGGTTATTAGTCTATTCAAGTTTTTGTGTCTTCATATTTCAATTATAGATTGTATATATCCAGAAATCTAATTCTTCCAGATATTCCAATTTGTTGCCATACAGCTGGTTGTAATAAGTCTAATGATTATTTTCATTTCAGTGCCATCAGTTAAAAGAATTTTTCCATTTGAGCCTACTGCCTTTTTCTATTAGTTGGGCCAGTGGTTTGTTGATTTTGCTTATTTTTTCCAGAAAACAGAGATTCTATTTCACTGATATTTTGCATCATTTTTTGATTTAAAATTTGTTGATTTCTCTAAAAATTTGAAGGTGTCAGGTCATAGATTTAGGTCTTTAATCCATGTTGGGTGGATTTATGTGTGAGTTGTAAGGTAGGATCTTGCTTCATGCTTCTGCCCCCTCAGAGAAACCCTGCAAGATATAGGCACAGGCAAAGACTTCTTGGAAAAGACCCCAGAGGCACAGGCAGTCAAAGCCAAAATTAAAAATTGGGATTACATCAAAATGAGAAGTTTCTGTACTACAAAAGTAACAGTCAGGACAATGAAGAGGCATCCAACAGAATGGGAAAAAATATTTGCAAATCATGCATCTGATAAAGGATTAATAACCAGAATTTACAAAGAGACCAAGAAACTTCACAACAATAACACAAACAACCCATGTAAGAGATGGGTCAAGGACCTAAGTAGATATTTTTTAGAGCAGAAAATCCAAATGGCCAACAGATACAAGAAAAAATGTTCAGGATCACTAGCCATCAGGGAAATGCAAATCAAAACCACAATGAAGTTTCACCTCATTCCGGCTAGAATGCATTACATACAGAAATCAACTAACAACAGATACTGGTGAGGGTGTGGGGAAAAAGGGACACTAACCCACTGTTGGTGGGAATGCAAACTGGTAAAGCCACCTCTATGGAAAACAGTTTGGAGATTGCTCAGAAACCTGAAGAGAGCCCTACCATACAACCCAGCTATCCCACTCCTTGGAATTTACCCAAAGGAAATTAAATTGGCAAATAAAAGAGCTGTCTGCATCTCAATGTTTATTGCAGCTCAAATCACAATAGCTAAGACATGGAAACCACCTAAATGCCCATCAACAGAAGACTGGGTAAAGAAATTATGGGATATGTATTCTATACTATACTACAAAGGGGTAAAAAAATGAAATCTGGTCATTTGCAACAAGATGGAGGAATCTGGAAAACATCATGCTGAGTGAAATAAGCCAGTCCGAAAGGTACAAAAGCATATGTTCTCCCTGACTGGTGACAATTGAGCACCTAAACTCCTCATGTAGGATCTCTGTCCTTAAAGTGCTGTACATTGTGATTTAATGCTATAATTAGTACTCAAACAATATTTTTCACTTTGTGTTTCAATGTGGGTGCAAACTGTTGAAATCTTTACTTAATATATGCTAAACTGATCTTCTGTATATAAAGATAATTGAAAATGAATCTTGACGTGAATGGAAGGGGAGAGGGAGCAGGAAAGGGGAGGGTTTCGGTAAGGAGGGAAGTTATGGGGGGAAGCCATTGTAATCCATAAGCTGTACTTTGGAAATTTATATTCATTAAATAAAAGTTAATAAAGGAAACCTGTTGAAGTGAAATGAATCCTATGAGAAACAATATCTTGATCAGCCCTTGTCCTGATTTTGAGGAATAACTTACTATTTTATTCCTTTTGTTATTTTTTGTTCTACTTAATATCATTGATTGAACTCTTTGACACACAGTTATTCTTAGGTGTTTAAATTTAACTGAAAAGTGATCCCTGTTAAATATAAGAGTAGGAATAAGAGAGGGAAGCGATGTACAATTTGGTACATGCTCACTTGGTCTTACCCCTAATGGTATAGCTAGAAATGTGCCAGGGGATTCCAATTCAATCCCATCACGGTGGCATGTACCAATGCCATCTTACTTGTTTAAGTTAATAACTGATCAAAAAGATAGGATTAAGTGTCAAAGGGGTTATATAAATAAAACCAGTGTCTGCAAATACTAATTATCTGATTTAAAAAGGAGAGAATGATCCTACATGGGAAGCAGGATGCACAGCAGACTCATAGAATGACAAATGCCCTAAACAGAACTCTGGCCTCAGAATCAGCCCTTAACGCATTCTGATCTGGCTAAAAAGCCCATGAGAGTTTCTCAGGCATGGAAAGCGAAGACACTGTGGCAAAAAAAAAAAAAAAAAAGAAAAGACCTACATGAAAGATCTCTGTGAGTGACATCCCACTGGGAAGAATGGGCCATCAAAGAAGGCAGTACCTTTCTCTGAAGGGAGGAGAG
Source organism: Oryctolagus cuniculus (assembly GCF_051225735.1). NCBI lineage: Eukaryota > Metazoa > Chordata > Mammalia > Lagomorpha > Leporidae > Oryctolagus > Oryctolagus cuniculus. Next base: position 17,489,004 of record NC_142889.1, read on the forward strand.
AACTTCCACTTTGAATATGGCTGTATCTAAACAAGATCAGAGTTGGTGAACTCAAGAGGCTTCCATAGCCTTGGCAGCTCATGACAAGAGCCTTGGGTGATTACTGATGTCATAAATAAGAGTGTAAATTGTTAAATCAAGAACAGGAGTCACTGTGTACCTGCTCCCCATGTAGGATCTCTGTCCTTAATGTGTTGTACTATGCAAATTAATGGGAAAACTGCTACCCAAGCAGTACTCTATACTTCATGTGTCTTTGTGGGTGCAGTCTGTTGAAACCTTTACTTAGTATACACTAAGTTGATCTTCTGTATATAAAGATAATTGAAAATGAATCATAATGAAGGATGGGGTGGGAGAGTGAGTGCAAGATGGGATTGTTGTGGGTGGGAGGGAAGCTATGGGGGGAAGCTGCTATAATTTAAAAGTTGTACTTTGGAAATTTATATTTATTATATAAAAGTTAAAAATAATTAAAAATTTGTTTATTTCTTTTCTAATTTTTATTAGTTATTTTTACTGAATGAGTTTTCTGAGTCGTTCTGCTTCTCCAAGATATGTTTGCCCAAGATATGTTTACTTTTTTGCTTAGTGCTGCCCCATAAATCCCAAACACCATTTTGTTTTCTTCCTAAGTTTTTCTTCTGCTTTATTGCCTGAGCTATTTCAAAAACTGTCTTCCAGCTCAGCTGTTCTTAAGCCCCACTGAGTCTGTTGTTAAGTCATTAAGCTATGTTTTCTCTTTGACACCTGTTCCTCAGGTTCTTTAATCTTTCAGTTTTCTGAGCAACTTCAGTGCCTGTCATTCATTGTGTCTTACTTGGTTTGATGCAAGGACATGAGGTGACTCCAAATGGGAGTCAACTCACCAGAAAGACCATTCAGCTGGGCATTCTTCTTCATATGGGGGGTACTGCATTTTTAGGCTTTTTGACAACAAGGAACTAAATGTGTAGTTAATAACTCATGAATGTCATGGATCTACAAATGGTTTCTATGTAACATTCTGCATCTATATTCAAGTGAGTATGGGTCAATATTGATGCCTTCAACTCTGTTCCAACACATGTATCCTTCTGGATGCTTCCCTTGCTTCCCTATGAAGTCCCACTCCAAAAATGACAAGTCTGTCTTATTCCACTTATTTGTTGCACCTTAGTCCATTTACTTAACCATCTCAAAATTGTGAAACCACAACTCTGGTAGTTAATTACTTGCTGCACCAGAGAATAGTATTTAGCCTTAGTTTGCCAGACTCCAATCACATTATTTTTTTTCAGATTTATTGGTTTATTTAAAGAATTACAGTGAGAGAGAAAGGTAGACAGACCTACAAGCACACACATACACACACACACAGAATCTTCCACTTGCTGATTCACTTCCCCAGGTGATTGATTGCAATGGCCAGGGCTGACCAGGCCAAAGTGAGAGCCAGGATCTTCATTAGGGTTTCCACATAGATGGTAGGGGCCCAAACACCTGGGCATACTTCCATTTTTCCCAGGTAATTATCAGGAAGCCAGATTGTAATTGGAGCAGCCAAGACATGATACACAACCCAGTTTGGATGTACACATCACAAGCAGCAGCTTAGCTTCTTTGCCACAATGTCTGCCCTTCCACACGCCTTCACAGGTACCTAAGTTAGCACCAATCATGTGTCCGTCAGTGGGGTTTCTTACATTAAGAATACATTATGCCTGTTTCTTGAAATTCTGTGTTCAGTTCCTGAATTTCCTGGCATTCTTTATCTTTGATTTATAGACTTTAAAATCTATAGATTTGGACAAGTTCGTAACGTACTGTCATCCTCCAGGGCAGTTTCTTTTTTTAAAGAATTATTTATTTATTTGAAAGTCAGAGTTACACAGAGGAGAGGCAGAGATAGAGATCTTCCATCCGATGGTTCACTTGCCAGTTGCCCACAACAACCAGAGCTGCACTGATCCAAAGCAAGGAGTCAGGAGCTTCTTCCGGGTCTCCTATGCTGGTGCAGGGGCCCAAGGATTTGGGCCATCTTCAACTGCTTTCCTAGGCCATAGCAGAGAGCTGGATCTGAAGAGGAGCAGCTGGGACTAGAACCAGTGCCCATGTGGGATGCTGGAGCTTCAGGCCAGGGCATTACCACACTGTGCCACAGCACCAGGCCCCAGGGTAGTTTCAGCATTCTTTAACACTCCTCTGTGCTCCACATACACATCTTTTTTTCTGCATATGTCACAAACACTAATTTGTTCCCCATTATTTTGGTTTTACTCTTTCACAGAGATACACACATTTAAAGATTCCAGCTGGGTTTCTGTGACATGATAGCCATTTCCTTTATATTGCTGAAGAGAATTAACTTGTATGGGTGTCCTGGAGTTTATTTTTTATGCACCTATGAAAACACATCAGGGCCTTATGATTTGTTTTTTAAGTGTCATTTATTTATTTGAAAGGTGGATTTACAGAGAGGAGAGCTAGACACATGCATATGCACACACACACCCAGAAGAGAGAGTGATGGGGAGAGAGAGAGAGAGAGAGAGAGAACTTCTATCCACTGGTTCAGTCCCCCTAAAGACCACAAAGGCCAGGGCTGTGCCAGGGAGAAGTCAGAAGGCAGGAGTTTCCTCTGGATCTCCCACATGTTTACATGGTCCAAGGGACTTGTTCCATTTTCTACTGCTTTCCTGAGAGCACCAGAAGGGAGCTGGATTGGAAGTGGTGTAGCCAGAATTCAAACTGGTGTCCCTATATGATGCCAGCACTGCAGGCCATGGCTTAACCAAGCCACAGCATGGACCCTGACTTTTGATTCTTGGTGGTTATAAAGTGGGCAGCAGCATTTGCAAGCAGGCAAGATCTAGTATTGACTCAAGTTTTTGAATCACTGAGGTAACTTTCTAGCTATACAAATTATGTGATCCTCATTCAAGCCATTTTAAAATCTACATAGGAAGCAGCTCAACTGTGGGGTATTCATTTTGCATACTGGTGGATACACCACTTTGGACAGAGTTCCTGGGTTAAAGTCCTGCCTCCGCTTCTGATTCCTCCTTCATTTTAGTATAGTCCCTGGTTGGCAGTTGGTGATGATTGAAGTAGTTGAGTCCTTGGCCCCAGTGGGAAAATCTAATTGAGTTTCCTGCTCCTTTTTATTGTCTGTCTCAGCCTTGGATATTGTGCATATTGGGTGTGAACTAGCAATTGGGGTATATTATTCTATCTCTGTGCCTCTGTGTATCTCTGTATTTCAAATAGATATTCTAAATAACTAAAAATGCTAAAAACAGGCTGGCACTGTGGCATAATGAGTTTTGCTGACACCCAAAAAACTGGCATCCCATATTGGCACCAGTTTGAGTCCCAGATGTTCCACTTCCTATCCATCTCCCTCATAATGATCCTGGGAAAGCAGTAGAAGATGGGCCAAGTAATTCAGTGTCTGCACCCATGTGAAAAACTTGGATGAAGCTCCTGGCTCCTGAGTTCAGTCTCACCCAGCCCTGGCTGTTGTGGATATTGGAGGAGTGAACTAACAGATGGAACATCTCATTGTCTCTTCCTTTCTTTCTGTAACTCTGCCTTTCAAAAGATATTAAAAAGTGAAAAATATTAGAAACTTTGTGACTGAAATCTGAGTTGCTTTACCATGTTGCACTTCTGCCAGCTATGAACATGATTCCTATTTGTTGCCAATTGTTTGTTTTGTCAAGTATTTACTTTTTTATTTGTGAAGCATATGTACTGATATCTTATTGTGATTTTCATTTGTAATTTCCTAGGGAAATATGATGGTAAACATCTGTCCATGTTTTTATTGGAATCTATTGCTGTAATATAATGTGGATACTTCTTGGATATTTACCCAGTTTCAGTTTGGATGCATATTTTTATAGTTTTATTTTAAGGAATTTATTTTATAACAATTTATTCAGAAAATACTATTAACATAAGTAGAACAGATTTCATGCATTTCATAGGTAACAGTTCTAAGAATATAAACATATTTCCCTCCCTCAATCCCCTTCCTTCTTCTGCTTTTTGTTTTCATCATTTTTCCAAAAACATAATTTCAATCTGCTCAATAATCACAGGCTTAATGCACCAATAACCATAAGGTTCAACAAGTAGAAAGTAGTAAGAGCACAGTTCCACAAGAGAGGTAAATGAGAGCTAAAAATAACAATCAAATAAAAATGTGTTCATTTCATCCCTATATCTTTTTTGTATCCTATAGTAACTGCCATATATCAGGGAAATCATGTGATATATTTCTTTTTGGGAATATATTATTTCAGTAAGCATAATAATTTCCAGTTTCACCCATTTAGCTGTGAAAGAGGATTTTATGCATTTTATGGCTGTGTAGGATTCCATAGTGTATGTGTGCAAGTGTGTGCACACCATGCTTTATTTATCCTGTAATCATTTGATGGACAGCTGTATTGATTCCATATTTTAGTTCCTGTAAATTGATCTCCAATAAACATGGTGTAACAAATAACACTTTCACATGCTCATTTCATTTGGAGTAAATCCTCAGGAATGGGATGACTATGTTTTATGGTAGGTCTATATTCAGATTTATGAGGTACATTGATATTGGTTTCCATAATAGTTGTATTAATTTATAGTGTCATCAGAAGTCAATTGGGATAATTTTCTGTTACAACCTTACCAGTGTTTTTTTTTTTAATTTTGTTAAAGATTTATCATTAATTGGAAATTCAGCATTATACAGAGATAGAAGGAGAGGCAGAGAGAGAGAGTAGTCTTCCATGCACTGGTTCCCCCTGCTGCAGTTGACTGCAATAGCTGGAGCTGTGCGAATCTTAAGGCAGGGGCCAGGAGCTTATTCTGGGTCTCCCACCTGGGTGCAGGGGTCAAAGGACTTGGGCCATCTTTCTACTGATTTCCCAGGCCATAACACAGAGCTGTATCATAAATGGAACAGTTGGAAACCAGAACTGGCATCCATATTGGATGCCAGCAGTAGAGGTGGTGGCTTTACTCACTACACCAAAACCCTGGCCCCCTTTTTTTTTTTTTAATTTGTGTGTGATAGCCATTCTAACTAGGGTGAGGTCAAACTGAATTATGGTTTTGATTTGCATTTTTTGATGACTTATGATCCTGAACATTTTTTTCATGTGTCTTGGCCATTTGTACTTCATCCTTTGAAAAATACCTATTCATGTCACTTGCCTATTTCAAACTGCATTGGTTGTTGTGTTGTTATTGTGTTTCTTCAGCATTTTCCAGATTTTGAATATTAATAATTTATCATTTGCATAGTTTACCAATATTTTCACTTGTTCTCTTGGTTGCCAATTTACTTTGTTGAGCATTTCCTTTGTTGTGCAGAATCTTCTAAAGTTATTGTAATCCCATTTCTCTATTTTTTTTATTTGATTGTACTTCTGGGGTCTTTTCCAAGTTTTCCCCTATGGAATTGCCTTGCAGTGTTTCCCTGAACAATCTTCTATCTCAGTCTTGACATAGGCGTATTTTCTAGTTGTAATCTCTCATCATTTTTAATAGTATCTTTCAACAAAGTATGTTTAACTTTCACACAGTTCCTTTTTTTTTTAGGAAATATGTTATTGGTGCAACACTGAAATCTAATTATCAAACACAGGGTCATCCTTTTTGATGTAGGCATTTTATTCTTTCACATTTTTAATTTAAGGATATTACTCATTTCAATTTAAATTGTGTAAATTCTATATCTATGATCCTTTTTAATATGTTTGTCCAAATATTTTAGATTTGTTCTGGGAATCACTTAAGTCATTTAAAACCAGTTGCATTCTCTAGAGTTTTAATTTTATTCTTTTGTGGGTGTTACGGATCAGTGTTAAATTCTGCATTAATTTTCCCATTATCAAGGCAAATATATTAAAATACTAGTGCATGCCTCTGGAATTGACAATTCTAACTTGGTTGGAGGGAAAAGGCCCCACATCCATCTGTTATGCTGATGTTGTTTCCTGTGATTCTATGGATGATTCTCTTCAAGTGGTCATCTTCCATGCATATCCTGATCTGTCCTCAGCTGCAGTAGTCCAGGGTACCCCTACTCATCTTGGGTCTACTCAGTATGCACATAATTCCTTTGTGGGGGCCCTTCTTAAATCTGCTTTCATTTTCATTTCATTGATTCTAAAAGTTGCTTTTTTTATTTTGGATAATGCGTATATTCGTTACAATAAATTACTTTCTTGAATATTTTCTGTCCATTTTGACTGTTTTCCCTTGAAATTGTCAGTCAGAAGAGATATTTCCAAATTTCATGATGTCCAGTTAGTATTCACTTATTCCATGGATTGTGCCTTCAGCGTTGTATCAAAAATTCAGCATCACACCCAATATTACCTAAAATTTTCTGCAGAATTATTTTCTGGGAGGTTAATAATTTTGATTTCCTGTGGTTAGATGTATAACCCACTATATTAATTAAATTAATTTTTGTTAAATCTATGCATAGATTTTCATTGTATGATATGTTCAATGTTTGTAGCAAGGATATCTGTGTTCCATTACACTGCATTCACTGCTTTGTCAATTATCTGTTATCTATACTTGGAAAGGTCAACTCTGGGTCTCTGTTCTGTTATTTATCTCTTTGCCAATTCTTTCACCAATACTGCAGTGTCTTGGCTAACATTCTAGTAAGCACTGAAGTTGTATATTCCGGATCCTCCAAGTGTATTCTGTTTCATTAATGAGTTGAGGTGGCTATTCTGCATCTTTGAATTTTCTACATTAACTTTAGAGTCAGCTTTAATTTATAATCACAAAATCAATTGCCAATATTCGGTTGGGCTTATGTTTTATATATATATATATATATATATATATAGATAGATAGATAGATATACACACACACATATATATACATATATATATATAGTGGGGAAGGACTATTAATCTTAGCTATATTATGTATTCTTTTGCAAACCCTAGAATGTGTCTCCAAATATTGAATTCTTTGAAACAACATTCATCAAAGGCTTACAAGTTCCCTCATATAGATCTTTTATGTATTTTGTTATACTCTACCTACATTTACTTAATTTATTAGAATTATATCAAGATATATCTTGGGGGGTTAGTGTAAATGGTAGTGTGCTTTTATTTAAAACTATTAGATTATTGCTGATCAAAATTATATACAATCTTGGTATAATTATCATTTGTTCAAGGAATAATTTAGTTGATCATTTAGAATTTTTCAAATCAATAATTATGTATCTTATATACTGTTTATCCTTCTCAAGATATATGCCTTTTATGTCCATTTTTTATCTTATTGCATTATCTAGGACTTCCAGGAGGATGTTTAAAAACAGTAGTAAGAAGGAGTATGGGCCAGTGCCATGGCTCAATAGGCTAATCCTCCACCTAGTGGCGCCGGCACACTGGGTTCTAGTCCCGGTCGGGGCGCTGGATTCTGTCCCTGTTGCCCCTCTTCCAGGCCAGCTCTGCTGTGGCCAGGGAGTGCAGTGGAGGATGGCCCAAGTACTTGGGCCTTGCACCCCATGGGAGACCAGGAGAAGCACCTGGCTCCTGTCTTCGTATCAGCATGGTGCACCAGCCGCAGCATGCTGGCTGCGGTGGCCATTGGAGAGTGAACCAATGGAAAAGGAAGACCTTTCTCTCTGTCTCTCTCTCAGTGTCCACTCTGCCTGTCAAAAAAAAAAGAAAAAAGAAAATATCCTCTTTGTGTCCATCTTCTGGAGAAGTATTTTAAACATTGATGTAATTTCTCCTTAGCCATTTTATATAATTATCAATCATATTCATAAGGGTCTGTTGCTTTCTGCTGAGGAAAAATATAAAATATGACTCAGGTTCTTCTTAATATGTATTTAATTTTTGAAAAACTAGAATGTTCCATCTCTGGAATAGAATGCAATTGTTAAGCAACATAAAATGAGATGCAACTACTGTGGAATACAAGTTTGCCTACCCCAAAAATTCATTTGTTGAACCTCTAACATAAAAAGGGATGCTGTTTGGTATTGAGGCCTTTGGGGAACTATAACTAGTTTTAGATGAAATCACGGTGGGCACCATAATAGAATTAATGGTTTTGTGAGAGGACAATAGAGACAACAGTTTATTCTCTACCCCATGAGGATGTGAAAGGCTGATGTCTGCATACCAGGGAACAATCACTTTTCAGGAACAGAATCTGCCAACATCACAACCTTGTACTTCCCAGTCTCTGCAACTATGAATAATTGTCTATTTCTTAAGCCTCCCAGTCTATGGTATTATGTTTCAATGATCAATTACAAAAATGATGTCAGTTCTTATTTAATAATTATCCCCTGTGGACCATGAAGTCCCACAAGCACAATCTATATCTGTCTCATTCATGGAACAATGTTAAAGCCATATTAAAAGTTACTTCATTAAATGGGTGAATGAACCAGGTAAAGCAGTAGGAAGAGACACACATGCCTGTGAGTGTACACATACACACACTCCTTGAAAGTTTATGTGTGACAAGGAAGCAGTTGTACCATCTGTTGTTTCTTCTTAACTCTCCCCAAGGGATGAAGGGAGCCAGCCAGGAGCTTCTACCCCACCCTCAGTTGCACACCCCTGTTCTTTCTAGGAGCTGCCATATATCTCCCACCCTGGAAGAGTCCCAGGGCTCATATGAGGATTTTAAAACAAGATAGCAATCTCCTAATCAAACATTTCCTATCTATTCTTCAATCTTAGGATAAAATCCAAATCATTAATATGATCATTTAAACATTTCAGATCCATTCATTGTCCCCCTCAGTTTCCTCCATTCTTGCCACACCCCAGCCCCATCTGAATTGTTGTTCTACCAGTCACATGGAGGGGCAGGACTTGTGCATTGACTCTTCCCCCTGCCTAAGACAGTACAGTCCCCAGTTCTTGATATTAGTACTGCTTCTTCATAAAAGCCTTGCAGATCCCACCTGCAGTCTTCCCAACCTGGAAGCAAGATGGACCCTCTTGATTTACTCTTTAAAAAAACGTGGACTTCTTTTCCAAACAGTGAAAATTACACACGCTTCCATGCAGTTATTTGTGTGATGTCAGTCTCCTCCAGCAAGCCACTTGCTCAATTACAGCTCTAACTCAGAGTATGGCACATTTGCATGTACTCAGTTATGGTAGGCAGGATGAACAGAAATGTCTATTAGTGATGTGTTTCTAAAGCAGTCTCATCCTGGGAAGCATAGTGTTAAATGAGGCATATGGCCCTCTGGAGGAGCTCAGGTTTTAGATAACAAAAACAGGCTTTCTGGGATAGTGGTGTAGTACAATGGGTTAATCCACCACATGCAGTGCTGGCATCCCATGTCAGAATTCCAGTATGAGCTCTGGCTGCTTTACTTTTAAATCCATCTTCCTGTGACTGAGAAAGCAGTGAAATATGGCCAGATCCTTGGGCCATGGCACCCATGGGAGAGACCTGAATGGAGTTCCAGGATCTTGGCTTTGGCCTGGTCAAACCTTGCTGTTGCAACAGTTTGGGGAATGAATTAGTGAATGGAAATCTCTTTCTCATTTCCTTTCTATCCCCTTCATCATTCTGCCATTCAAATAAATAAAATATATGTTAAGAAAAGTAACACTGGAGGGCGGAGCCAAGATGGCGGAATAGTGAGGGCGCGCACCGATAGTCCGGGAAAATTTAGTTTAATAAAAGGGGAGTTACGGTAGCCTCAGAAAAAAGAACCAGGAAAATATTGCAGACAAAACTCTTCTGGATCCAGTGGGCGTGAATCGGAGGACCTACTGGGAGAACAAGGTCGCCCACCGCGCGCGAAAGCCGAGCCGCAGGACCGAGCCGCGGGACTGAGCCGCGGAAGCTGCAGGGTCTGCGCACAAGTGCTCGAAGGGGAGTGCAACAGCGGGGAGACTTGGGACGTCCAGGGCTCCGAGTCCACACATTGGCACTGGAAGGGGAGCAGACCTGTGTGGAGAGCGTGGGAGCCCACAGTTCGGGACACCAGCGGCAGACTCAACACACCAGCGCTGGAACGCGAGGTGAGCCGAACCTCAATAGCCCGAGACAGCGGCAGGCAAGCGGAGAGAGGAGACTAGAGGGAACGACCCCCGGGGCGGGGGGGGACTTCACCAAGCTAACTGGAAGAAGAGAGAGGGAAAAAAAAAAAGGTGACTGGTACGGACACGGGTTTCTCTCTCTCCGCTCACCTCTCAAGGGCGAGCAAGACAAAGAGCAGGCACCATCTTGGACATACGTCATAAGCAGAGCGACCTCAGGTCTGCACCGGCCCTGAGCCTAGCAGTAAAACCTGACTCTGGGTGGGGCGAATTAACAGGAGATTAGGACCTAGTAAATTTATGGTGCTACTGAACTGAGACTGTGAAAAAAGAGACGGTGGGGGAGAGAACTCACGGAATTCACGTGAGCACTCTCCAGAGACGCTACAATTCCGTAACTTTGGCAACCCAGTGGGAGACTGAAGGAGAATTTGAGCCCACTCTAAGGGCCGAACAGATTCCCTGTGTGGTCCTTGGGAAAGAGCTTCTGATCTCTGGCTCCTGTGGGTATATCATTTGCCTGCTAACTACCTCCAACTTCGTTCAGCTGTGCAGAATAACTTCCCTTTTGAATCAAAAAAAGAGAGAGAGAGAGAGAGAGAGAGAGAGAGAGAGGTTTACCATGCCTAACCTGGGAGTGTCACCTTTGGCACACCAAACAGAGCTCTCAGGACACAACCATCTCAAGCCCTAAGGCTCCATCAAAAACAGATAGTCCACTTAATCTAGAGTCATAGTATAACAAGAAAAAGCACCACAGTGAAGAAACCAAATATCTCCTATATGCCAAATAACAAACGCAAAAACCAAGGTAATAAAAACAAGGAAGTCACCATGAAGCCCTCAAATGAAAAAGACACCCCAGTTCAAGATTATGAAGATGATGACATAGAAGAAATGCAAGAAGCAGATCTCAAAAAATTGATAAGAACATTAAGAAGTTCTCAAAAACAAATTCTTGAACTACAGAAATCCTTAATGGACAAGATAGAAAATCTCTCTCGTGAAAATGAAATATTAAGGAGGAATCAAAATGAAATGAAACAACTAGTACAACAGGAAACTGGGATAGTGACTGAAGTAAAGAATTCAATAGATCAAATGAAAAACACAATAGAGAGCCTTACAAACAGAATGGGAGAAGCAGAAGAGAGAATATCGGACTTAGAAGACAGAGAACAGGAAAGGATACAGTCAGACCAAAGAAAAGACGAGGGAATTAGAAATCTAAAACATATTGTCGGGAATCTTCAGGATACTATTAAAAAACCCAACATTCGGGTTCTAAGAGTTCCTGAAGGCATGGAGAGGGAGAAAGGATTAGAAGGCCTTTTTAGTGAGATATTAGCAGAAAATTTCCCAGGTTTGGAGAAGGACAGAGAAATCCTAGTACAGGAAGCTCACAGAACCCCTAATAAACACGACCAAAAGAGACCCTCACCACGACACGTTGTAATTAAACTCTCCACAGTGAAACATAAAGAAAAGATCCTAAAATGTGTAAGAGAGAAACGTCAGATTACTCTCAGAGAATCTCCAATCAGACTCACAGCTGACTTCTCATCAGAAACTCTACAAGCTAGGAGGGAATGGCGAGATATAGCCCAGGTACTAAGAGAGAACAACTGCCAGCCCAGAATATTATATCCTGCAAAGCTATCATTTGTGAATGAAGGTGAAATAAAGACTTTTCATAACAAACAGAAATTGAAAGAATTTGTTGCCACTCGTCCAGCCCTGCAAAAGATGCTTAAAGATGTGTTACACACAGAAACAAAGAAACACGGTCATCAATATGAAAGAAGGTAAAGGAAGGAAACCAAGGAAGGAAACCTCACAGCAAAAGATCACAGGGAATTCAAAGCATATATTAGAACTTATCTTTGGCAAATGGCATGGCAAAGTTACCACTTATCATTGTCACATTGAACATGAATGGCCTGAACTGTCCAGTTAAAAGACACCGTTTGGCTGATTGGGTTAAAAAACAAAACCCATCTATTTGCTGCTTACAAGAAACACATCTTTCCAACAAAGATCCATACAGACTGAAAGTGAAAGGCTGGAAAAAGATATACCATGCCAACAGAAATGAAAAAAGAGCAGGCGTAGCCATCTTAATATCAGACAACATAAACTTTACCACAAAAACCGTTAAGAGAGACAAAGAGGGACACTACATAATGATTAAGGGATCAATTCAACAGGAAGATATAACAATTATCAATGTATATGCACCTAACTACAGGGCACCGGTTTATCTAAAAGATTTGTTAACGGACTTAAAGGGAGACTTAGACCCCAATACAATAGTACTGGGGGACTTCAATACTCCACTCTCAGAAATACACAGATCAACAGGACAGAAGATCAACAAGGATACAGTAGATTTAAACGACACTATAGCCCAAATGGATCTAACAGATATATACAGAACTTTCAATCCTACACATAAAGATTATACATTCTTCTCATCAGTACATGGAACCTTCTCTAGGATTGACCACACTAGGCCATAAAGCAAGTCTCAGCAAATTCAAAAGAATTAGAATCATACCATGCAGCTTCTCAGACCATAAAGGAATGAAGTTGGAAATGAACAACTCAGGAATCCCTAGAGCATACGCAAACACATGGAGATTGAACAACATGCTCCTGAATGAACAATGGGTCATAGAAGAAATCAAAAGAGAAATCAAAAACTTTCTGGAAGTAAATGAGGATAACAGCACAACATACCAAAACTTATGGGACGCAGCAAAAGCAGTGTTAAGAGGAAAGTTTATATCAATAGGTGCCTACATCAAGAAATTGGAAAGGCACCAAATAGATGAGCTTTCAATTCACCTCAAGGATCTAGAAAACCTACAGCAAACCAGACCCAAATCTAGTAGGAGAAGAGAAATAATTAAAATCAGAGAAGAAATCAACAGGATTGAATCAAGAAAAACATTACAAAAAATCAGCCAAACGAGGAGCTGGTTTTTTGAAAAAATAAACAAAATTGACACCCCATTGGCCCAACTAACTAAAAAAAGAAGAGAAAAGACCCAAATCAATAAAATCAGAGATGAAAAAGGAAATGTAACAACAGACACCACAGAAATAAAAAGAATCATCAGAAATTACTACAAGGACTTGTATGCCAGCAAACAGGGAAACCTATCAGAAATGGATAGATTCCTGGACACATGCAACCTACCTAAATTGAACCAGGAAGACATCGAAAACCTAAACAGACCCATAACTGAGACAGAAATTGAAACAGTAATAAAGGCCCTCCCAACAAAGAAAAGCCCAGGACCAGATGGATTCACTGCTGAATTCTACCAGACATTTAAAGAAGAACTAACTCCAATTCTTCTCAAACTATTCAGAATAATCGAAGAAGAGGGAATCCTCCCAAATTCTTTCTATGAAGCCAGCATCACCTTAATTCCTAAGCCGGAAAAAGATGCAGCACTGAAAGAGAATTACAGACCAATATCCCTGATGAACATAGATGCAAAAATCCTCAATAAAATTCTCGCCAATAGAATGCAACAACACTTCAGAAAGATCATCCACCCAGACCAAGTGGGATTTATCCCTGGTATGCAGGGATGGTTTAATGTGTGCAAGACAATCAATGTGATACACCACATTAACAGACTGCAGAAGAAAAACCATATGATTCTCTCAATAGATGCCGAGAAAGCATTTGATAAAATACAACACCCGTTCATGATGAAAACTCTAAGCAAACTGGGTTTGGAAGGAACATTCCTCAATACAATCAAAGCAATCTATGAAAAACCCACAGCCAACATCCTATTGAATGGGGAAAAGTTGGAAGCATTTCCACTGAGATCTGGGACCAGACAGGGATGTCCACTCTCACCACTGCTATTCAATATAGTTCTGGAGGTTCTAGCCAGAGCTATTAGGCAAGAAAAAGACATTAAAGGGATACAAATTGGGAAGGAAGAACTCAAACTATCCCTCTTTGCAGATGACATGATTCTTTATTTAGGGGACCCAAAGAACTCTACCAAGAGACTATTGGAACTCATAGACGAGTTTGGCAAAGTAGAAGGGTATAAAATCAATGCACAAAAATCAACAGCCTTTGTATACACAGACAATGCCATGGCTGAGGAAGAACTTCTAAGATCAATCCCATTCACAATAGCTACAAAAACAATCAAATACCTTGGAATAAACTTAACCAAGGACGTTAAAGATCTCTACGATGAAAATTACAAAACCTTAAAGAAAGAAATAGAAGAGGATACCAAGAAATGGAAAAATCTTCCATGCTCATGGATTGGAAGAATCAATATCATCAAAATGTCCATTCTCCCAAAAGCAATTTATAGATTCAATGTAATACCAATCAAGATACCGAAGACCTTCTTCTCAGATCTGGAAAAATTGGTGCTGAAATTTATATGGAGGCACAAGAGACCTCGAATAGCTAAAGCAATCTTGTACAACAAAAACAAAGCCAGAGGCATCACAATACCAGATTTCTGGACATACTACAGGGCATTTGTAATCAAAACAGCATGGTACTGGTTCAGAAACAGATGGATAGACCAATGGAACAGAATTGAAATACCAGAAATCAACCCAAACATCTACAGCCAACTTATATTTGATCAAGGATCTAAAACTAATTCCTGGAGCAAGGACAGTCTATTCAATAAATGGTGCTGGGAAAATTGGATTTCCACGTGCAGAATCATGAAGCAAGACCCCTACCTTACACCTTACACAAAAATCCACTCAACATGGATTAAAGACCTAAATCTACGACCTGACACCATCAAGTTACTAGAGAACATTGGAGAAACCCTTCAAGATATTGGCACAGGCAAAGAGTTTCTGGAAAAGACCCGGGAGGCACAGGCAGTCAAAGCCAAAATTAACTATTGGGATTGCATCAAATTGAGAAGTTTCTGTACTGCAAAAGAAACAGTCAGGAGAGTGAAGAGACAACCGTCAGAATGGGGAAAATTATTTGCAAACTATGCAACAGATAAAGGGTTAATAACCAGAATCTACAAAGAGATCAAGAAACTCCACAAAAACAAAACCAACAACACACTTAAGAGATGGGTCAAGGACCTCAATAGACATTTTTCAAAAGAGGAAATCCAAATGGCCAACAGGCACATGAAAAAATGTTCAAGGTCATTAGCAATCAGAGAAATGCAAATAAAAACCACAATGAGGTTCCACCTCACCCCGATTAGAATGGCTCACATTCAGAAATCTACCAACAACAGTTGCTGGCGAGGATGTGGGGAAAAAGGGACACTAACCCACTGTTGGTGGGAATGCAAACTGGTCAAGCCACTATGGAAGTCAGTCTGGAGATTCCTCAGAAACCTGAAGATAACCCTACCGTTCGACCCAGCCATCCCACTCCTTGGAATTTACCCAAAGGAATTTAAATTGGCAAACAAAAAAGCGGTCTGCAGCCTAATGTTTATTGCAGCTCAATTCACAATAGCTAAGACCTGGAACCAACCTAAATGCCCATCAACGGTAGACTGGATAAAGAAATTATGGGATATGTACTCTTTAGAATACTATACCGCAGTAAGAAACAACGAAATCCAGTCATTTGCAACAAAATGGAGGAATCTGGAACACATCATGCTGAGTGAAATAAGCCAGTCCCAAAGGGACAAATATCATATGTTCTCCCTGATTGGTGACAACTGACTGAACACCAAAAAGGAAACCTCCTGAAGTGAAATGGACACTATGGGAAATGGTGACTTGATCAGCATAGCCCTGACTGTTAATGAACAACTTAATACATTATGCCTCTTAGTAGTTTTTTTGTCTGTTCTACTTAATATGACTGGTTTAATTCTGTAATTAATACACAGTTATTCCTAAGTGTTGAAATTTAACTGAAATGTGATCCCTGTTAAACATAAGAGTGGGAATAAGAGAGGGAAGAGATGTACAATTTGGGACATGCTCAAGCTGACTTGCCCCAAATGGTAGAGTTAGAAACATACCAGGGGACTCCAATTTAATCCCATCAAGGTGGCATGTACCAATGCCATCTCACTGTTCCAAGTGATCAATTTCAGTTCGCAATTGATCATAATGAAAGGACTAAGAGTCAAAGGGAGCACATAAGCAAGTCTAGTACCTGCTAACACTAACCGATAGAATAAATAAAGGGGAGAGTGATCCAACATGGGAAGTGAGATACTCAGCAGACTCATAGAATGGCGGATGTCCTAAATAGCACTCTGGCCTCAGAATCAGCCCTAAAGGCATTCAGATCTGGCTGAAAAGCCCATGAGAGTATTTCAGGCATGGAAAGCCAAGACACTCTGGCAAAAGATCTCTTTGAGTGAGATCTCAGTGGAAAGAACCGGTCTTCAAAGAAGGAGGTACCTTTCTCTGAAGGGAAGAGAGAACCTCCACTTTGACTATGACCTTGTCTAAACAAGATAAGAGTCGGAGAACTCAAGGGGCTTCCATACCCTTGGAAACTCATGACTGGAGCATAGGGAGATTACTGATGCCATAGACAGGAGTGTCAATTGGTAAAGTCAACAACAGGAGTCACTGTGCACTTACTCCTCATGTAGGATCTCTGTCCTTAATGTGCTGTGCATTGAGATTTAATGCTATAACGAGTACTCAAATAATATATTTCACTTTGAGTTTCTATGGGGGTGCAAACTGTTGAAATCTTTACTTAATGCATACTAAACTGATCCTCTGTAAAAAAAAAAAAAAAAGAAAAGAAAAGAAAAGAAAAGAAAAGAAACTATCAACTCCCAACTTGACTCTCACTGGGATTAAACATGACAATAGGTCTGATCTGATTTCATCATCATTAAAAAAAAATCATCTATTATTTTTCACTTTATGTTTCTGTGTGGGAGCAAACTGTTGAAATCCTTACTTAATGTATACTAAGCTGATCTTCTGTATATTAAGATAATCAAAAATGAATCTTGATGTGAATGGAAGGGGAGAGGGAGTGGGAAAGGGGAGGGTTGTGGGTGGGAGGGATGGTATGGGGGGGAAGCCATAGTAATCCATTATTCGTACTTTGGAAACGTATATTCATTAAATAAAAGTTAAAAAAAAAAGAAAAGTAACACTAATAATGAAGGAAAAAGTCATTTCTGACAAGAGTCGTAACATGTTATTGATTGTGGAGGAAGTCTAGAGATGATAAGGTGAAGTAGCTAACACCACTGGAGCCAAGAAAGTTATTTTGTTTACACTTGAGGAGCAGAGGCAAAGAAGCTGAATTTGTTTTATGTATACTTGAAAGGCCAGAGCTCTTCAGGCTTTCCAGATCATGCTCATGAATGGCAAACATTAATATGTACATATGCTATTTACTAACTTCATCTGTACACATTATAAATCAGTAGAGGTGCTGGTGCTGTGGCATAGTAGATTAAGCATCTGCCTGTGATGCCAACATACTGCGTGGGCACTGGTTTGAGTACCAGTTGCTCTACTTCCAATCCAGCTCCCTGCTGATGACCTGGGGAAGTAGTGGAGGATGGACCAAGTTCTTGGACCCCAGCATCCACATGAAGACCCATGTCTTCCAAAGCTCTTGTCTTTGGAATTGCCCAGCTCCAGACATTTCAGCCATTTGGGGGTGGCCCAGCAGATGGGAAATCTCTCTGTCTCTTCTTCTCTCTGTAACTATGCCTCTCAAACAAAATAAATGTTAAGTAAATATAAAACATGGCAGTGATGGTGAAGAAGTGAGGCTGGGCTATTGCATGGCATGCAGTGTGTGTGTGTGTGTGTGTGTGTGTGTGTGTGTGTGTGTGTGTAGAGGGGAAAGTAGAGTGGGGGTTGGAGCAAGGGACCTGTACAACTTCCAGGGTCACAGTTAGATCAAAGCAATTTGGGTTGCTGAGAATTGTAGAAATAAAGATAGGAAATGGTAGGGCAATTGGCAAGAAGGCAATTGGGAGACAGCTAGGGATAACTGTGCATGGAATGAAAGCAATACCATAGCAAAGTTTGCAGGACTTTGGATGTGTCCCACAGGACCTGTGAAGAAGTGACCACATGACATAAGGTATCTGCTCTTCACACAAATTGCCTGTAGGCTAGTAGTCACACTTCAAGCCATAGGGTGTTTTGTTTTCCTAAACAGTGGAGAATGCATGAGTCAGGCACTGTGAGGGACATACGTGAACTGCTTTACCCACTTCAACTGAGTGAGCTTAATAGACTTGCAGTGTGACCAGTGTGGCTGAGCCATGCCAGTGGCCTGTGTGGGGAGCTGGAAAGCTCTCTCCCTGAATTGCTGGGAACATGAGCTGGAGAACAACAATCCTGTCATGGTTGGAACCAAGGGCCCTATATGGAGAATTGACTCACTAGGGATGGGGTATTTGGCCTGGGGCCTCTTGAAATCAGTAGACCAGCATGATGGGTGCCAGGGTCAAGGTCAGTGTTGGTGTTTGGTAGGGAGATGGGAGATTCAGTAAACAACAAGGACCTAGTATTGTTTGAAGCATGCAGCTCAAAACCAACTACCATTGAAAAGCCAGGAACTGAGTACTTAGTTGGCCCCAGAGGCCCAGAAGATGGGGCCTCACCTCTATGCCGGTTTCAGAGTTTTACAGGTGGTGGCTAGGTGGCTAGTTTTTAGAGGGGTGGACAGTATGGGACACCAGATTTGGTCCAGAAACTGACTACAAAAGCTTTGAACTGAGCTTGTAGCCTTTAGCCCAGAGTTCATGGAAGATGGGTGACCAGGAGGAAGAAGAGGGCTTGGGGTTGTGTTGAAAGTTGGGGGGTGGATTGGGACCCTGGACCTCCAAGGACTTCAACGTGGACACATGCCACAGGCAGAGGGTCTCATCCCATTAGATTTCCACCTGCAACAAGCAACTGTGACTTCCATTTGCTCTGACAACTCCCCACATGCTGACTGGTTCTAGGAAAATGTTCCCCTGGCTTCTATGCAAAAGGCCTCCTGGGCCCAAGGAGGTATGTCTTCCACAGGCTTTTCATGGGTCTTGGCATTGCACTCTGTTCTCATGAGATCCCATACATCCTGTTTGGTGGCTAACATGTGTTCCGTACCCTGGCCCTACACCTAAAACTCCACTCCATCCAGTTTTGACTCCTTAAGCATCAAACATCTAAGGCTCCAGCACTGTACAAGTTGTCCCCCTTTCCCTCACAAACAAGCTTCTAATCATCACAGGGTCCCAGACACTACTTTGGCCAGTTTCTTGAGCCCAAACTCACATCTGATTCCACCATTACAACTCTCAACTCTTCTGTATGAAACACAACCTGACAAAAATCAAGGAACTGGAGCCTTCAAAGTGAAGCAGGAACCCGGGGTGGGGCTGCATGGACTGTCCCACTTTTTGCCCATCAGCAAAAGATCATAAAAGTGCAGTCAATGGGCTCAGGGATCTTTCTGTCCAGCCCAGATGAAATGAGACATCTTGCCAATACCCCACATTGCTCCTCTCCCTGCCAAAGTCCCTAGAACAATGGTGGTCATGCCTTCCTGTAGCTTGGCTGTGGGTGCCAGGATGTTCTTAGAGCATATCCTAAAAGGAGATAGGGTAATATGCAGATGGTGGGATGCCACTAAATCTTCAATGTCACATGTCATTGACATGACATGGGAAGACATCTTTCTGGAAAGGGATGCATGTCAAGATACAGAAAGTATGATGCAAGAGGTTGTGGTCCATTCATCCATGACAGGCTTTTCTCTCTGAGACACTGGATTACCTATATTATGCTTGTCCATCATCATTTGTCCACTTTAGATGTGCAAGGTGTTAATCCATTGTGGAAGGCTCCACAGTGTTCGGGATAAGTTCATTTGATCATTACATGAGAGGCATTATGGATCCTGAACACATGCCCTGACACCCCCTCCCTTTTATGGACAATACTCTGAGTGGTAATGAATTCCTTAATGTGAACTTCTAGTATGGAGACCATGATCATGCCCCTACAAGCAGGCCACCTGGGTAGCAAGAAATAACATTGTGCTCTTGTGGATCCTGACAACCCAGAGGCTTGGCCCCAGTCTGGTTCTTGGCAAATCTAGCCACAGAACCCCTAATTGGGTATGATTATGGGAAGGAAATGGTGAATATTCATTGGTGTTGAGATCCGCCACTGGGCTCTGGGTCCATTGTCTGTGGGATCTGGCATGGGATGCTGGAGGCCAGCAAATATGGCAGGGACCAGTTAGTGCCTCAATATGTTCTAAGCCACCCAAGCCCACTGTTGACTCAGAAGGCACCTATTTGTGGTCCAAGCCTTGAATGCTTTTCCCCAACTCAGCCTGATAAGGACAGGACAGTTGGATATATTCCTTTTTAACAGTGCTGTATATTAATAGATCATCCTGCCTCCCCATGAAGTTGAGGAGGGCAGGGCATCACATCTCTGGCCAGGATGCCTAGTGACCAAAGCTTATCACACTGGTGAGGTCTGCTGAAATTCAATTAGATCCTGGAATAAATCATAACTAAGGAGTGGCTCTTCTACTGGAGGGTCCTGCTCCTAGAGGCCTAGATACCCAAAGGTTTGTGCCTTCTCACAAAACCTCAGGCTGAAAAGCAGTTGGTCCAATAGATTTGATGTCTCCACTGAGTGCTGGGATTCTTGCCCAGGTGGCTGAGTGCACTTCTGGCTTTTTGGTGCCCTTGGCTGCCACTGTAATATGTGAGCCTGTGCAGGCAAAGGAGGCACCCATTGGATGGGCTTCCATTTCAACATAAGGCCCTTGATCCTATTCTTGATAGAAGTACAAGCCTGGTATGTGTTGGTTAGAATATGTGGGTGAGGCAAAGTAGAGCCCCTTAGTAGAGCAACATGTGTGAATCAGTCTCCTTAGTTTAAGAGCCATAAATGTGTCAGTGTTAAAGAATATCAACTGCTCTGGTGGATAGGGGAGGAGTGGAGATGTGGCATGCTGGTATTGCCTGAGTGGATGGGTTGACCTTGAGCGTATGTATCTGACTCTCACAGAATCAATTGTGATGCCATAAAACTTACAGAGATGTCATAATCATTTGCAAAATAATAAACGGTTAGATGTCATTACTGTAGCACTGACATCATAATCAATGGTGATATCACCATTGGGATGTGGTAAAATACCATTATAGTTTCATAAAATCCATTGTAATTGTAACCCTATTTTGCATAACATGTGATGTCATAAACCAGCATTGTACATTATAATAAAGTGTGGTGACATGAAATGACTGTGATATCATAATCAACTTTAGTGTCATAAAATCATTGTGATGTCATAAACTCAAGATTGTGATGCAGTAATCAATCATAATTTCATCAAACACCAATGTGAATTCATAATTTATTGTGGTATGGTATCATAAAATTTATGATTTCATAATTCATTGGTATGTCATAGAATCCATTGATATGTCAAAATGAATTGTTATAAAAACAATTTTAATTACCAAAAGACCATTGTGAAGCCATAAACCTACCTAGTGACATTATAAGCAACTGTGATGTAAAAGAAATGCAGGTGATATTAATGAATTGTGATCATACAGCACTATTGTGATGTCACAATCTTTGTAATGGCATGTACAAAATTCATATATTGTTTTAACTTAATGATTGCAATGTCACAGAACTAAAATTGTTAGATTATGAAAATGATTATGATGGCAAAATCAATTCTGATGTTATAAAGTCATTGTAACATCCTGACTCTACAACTATGATGTCAAAATTAATTATAATATCATTAATAGCTGTATGATGTCATAATCAATATTGGTGTAATAAATCAACTTGTATTATAAATCATCTACTGTGATGTCATAATTATTTCTGATATTAAAAACCACTGAATTAATCAATATTGGTATGCCATCAACCTACCATTATGATATCATAAACCATTGTTTTGTCATAATCGTTTGTAATGTCATAAGGCACTGCTATGAAGTCTATCACTTTGATGTCACAAAACCATTGATATTATAGACCATCATTGTGAATATAAAACAAGCCATTGTGATTTCATAAAGTAACTATTATTTTTGTAATCAATTTCAATGTGATAATCCAGCTTCATGAAAAGAAACCTACCATTGTGATACATAATCAACTTGATGTCATAAAACACTTGTCATAATCAATTAGATGTGATAGATTATCTGTGTAATGTCATAATCAATTGTGATATCATAAAGTCATTGTGATGTGTAAACTAACATTAGTTTGCCATCAACTGACCATTGTAAAGTTATACAGCAACTGGCATAATTTCATAATAATATGATGTTATGAAATATCTGTAATGTCCAACTATTGTGATATCAGAAACCCACCATGACATCATAATCTATTGTGATATCAAAACCACAATTGTGATATCATGATCAACTGAAATTTAATTTACTTAAACTTACATATCATAAAAATTTATTGTTATAAATAATTTTGATGTCATAAAATTATTATAATGTTATGGTGTAAACCTTGCATTCTCATGTCATAATCAAATGTGATGTCACAAACTAACTGTGATTATGAGTGATTCTATTGTCATGAAATATAGTGTGACAACATAACCATTATGTAATAAAATTACAATGATATAAACAACTAGTGTTATATACTAAACATTCAAATGTGATGTTTTAAACCAATCATTGTACAATCATAATAAATTGTGATGTCATAAAAGTACCATGATGAGGTCATAACTGTGATGTTATAAAGAGACCCCTGATATCAAAATCAATTTTCAAGTTATAAGCTCTAATTATGTAATATACTACATTTTGATGTCACAATAAATTTTTGTCATAAAACCTAATGTGATGTCTTGATGAATCATCATGTTGTCATAACTGATTTCAATGTGATAAAACTTTTATGAAAGAAAAAACATACTATTGCAATGTAATCAACTATGGGGTCATAAACAAAACTGTAACATAATCAATCTGATGTCAAAAACTGCCATGGTGATATAATAAGATGCCATGAATCACTGTTGTGATGTCACAAACTACAATTGTGATGTTATAAACCATATTTGCAATGCCATATTCTACTGTGATGCCTTCTGATGTCATCAAAAGCAGTGATGTCAAAATCTGCTGCAACATCATAAAATATTGTGATGTTATAATGCTAACAATGTGATGTCACAATAAATTGTGAAGTCACAAAAACTTGAGTCATGAAATCATGACACTAACCTTGTGTTGTTCTAATCAATTGTGATATCATAAATAAAATCGTGATGTTAGAAACTAACATTGTTAATCCATACACTACCATTGTGATATCATCAAAATGACTGTGATGTTATAACCAATTATGATGTCATAAGCCAAAATTTGGTGTCATAAACTACTTTTGTGATGTTGTAAACCATTATGATACCATAAAATATCTTAGAAATGTTAGAACCAATTATGATGTCATAAAAATTGTGGTGCAAAATGCATTGGGATCTCATTATCAATTGTGATTAAATAAAACATTATTTAGTCATAAAGCTACAATTAGGTCATAATAAACTATGAAAACAAATACCATTATTTTGCTGTAAACATTTGCAATACCATAAGAATGGCACTGTGATTTCATGAAAAATATTTGTATTGTCAAAATTTATGTGATGTCAAAATATCATCATGATATCCTAGAGCTAATGCAGTGATGAAATAATTGTTATGGTGTAAAATTGCTTTTGATATAATAATCAGTTGCAATGTGATAACCCACCACTGTGATATCATAATGCTATGACTGTTACATTGTAATTATGAAGCCAAAGAAACCATTTAGAAATTATAATTGTATAAAAACTGTTGTGATATCATCAATGTAATACTGTTATATTGAATTGTGATGCTTTAAAGCACAACTCATATTGTAAAATGAGTGCTGTGATGTCATCTAAAAATATGATGCAATAAAAACCATTGTAATGCCATATTTAATTATAATATTAAAACACTAATTGTGTTGTAATAAGCTTAGCATTGCTGTGCCATAACAAATTTGTTGTTAAAAAAAAGCATTGTAATGTCAAATAATTTTGATGTTATAAATCACTACTTTGCTGCTATAAAAGGCATTGTGATGTCACAACCAATTGTGATGTCACAAATTGAATTTATGATGTTTTAATCTATTGTAGCATCAAAAAGTGTTGTAGCATCATAATCAAATGTGTGTCATAAAATTAATTGTGATGTCAAATTTATCATTGTGATGTAAACTCATCTTGATGTCATAAACTAACCATTGTAATTTCATAAAAATAATTGTGAATTCTAAAGCTAGCATTTCAATATAATAATAAATTGGGGTTTTGTACTCCACCATTGTGGTTTTTTTTTTAACTTTTATATAATGAATATAAATTTCCAAAGTATGACTTATGCATTACAATGGCTTCCCCCACATACCGTCCCTCCCACCCACAACCCTCCCCTTTCCCTCTCCCTCTCCCCTTCCATTCACATCAAGATTCATTTTTGATTATCTTAATATACAGAAGATCAGCTTAGTATACATTAAGTAAGGATTTCAACAGTTTGCTCCCACACAGAAACATAAAGTGAAAAATAATAGATGATTTTTTTTAAATGATGATGAAATCAGATCAGACCTATTGTCATGTTTAATCCCAGTGAGAGTCAAGTTGGGAGTTGATAATTTCTTTTTTTTTTTTCTTACAGAGGATCAGTTTAGTATACATTAAGTAAAGATTTCAACAGTTTGCACCCCCATAGAAACTCAAAGTGAAATATATTATTTGAGTACTCGTTATAGCATTAAATCTCAATGCACAGCACATTAAGGACAGAGATCCTACATGAGGAGTAAGTGCACAGTGACTCCTGTTGTTGACTTTACCAATTGACACTCCTGTCTATGGCATCAGTAATCTCCCTATGCTCCAGTCATGAGTTTCCAAGGGTATGGAAGCCCCTTGAGTTCTCCAACTCTTATCTTGTTTAGACAAGGTCATAGTCAAAGTGGAGGTTCTCTCTTCCCTTCAGAGAAAGGTACCTCCTTCTTTGAAGACCGGTTCTTTCCACTGAGATCTCACTCACAGAGACCTTTTGCCAGAGTGTCTTGGCTTTCCATGCCTGAAATACTCTCATGGGCTTTTCAGCCAGATCGGAATGCCTTTAGGGCTGATTCTGAGGCCAGAGTGCTATTTAGGACATCCGCCATTCTATGAGTCTGCTGAGTATCTCACTTCCCATGTTGGATCACTCTCCCCTTTATTTATTCTATCGGTTAGTGTTAGCAGGTACTAGACTTGCTTATGTGCTCCCTTTGACTCTTAGTCCTTTCATTATGATCAATTGCGAACTGAAATTGATCACTTGGAACAGTGAGATGGCATTGGTACATGCCACCTTGATGGGATTAAATTGGAGTCCCCTGGTATGTTTCTAACTCTACCATTTGGGGCAAGTCAGCTTGAGCATGTCCCAAATTGTACATCTCTTCCCTCTCTTATTCCCACTCTTATGTTTAACAGGGATCACATTTCAGTTAATTTTCAACACTTAAGAATAATTGTGTATTAATTACAGAATTAAACCAGTCATATTAAGTAGAACAGACAAAAAAACTACTAAGAGGCATAATGTATTAAGTTGTTCATTAACAGTCAGGGCTATGCTGATCAAGTCACCGTTTCCCATAGTGTCCATTTCACTTCAGGAGGTTTCCTTTTTGGTGTTCAGTCAGTTGTCACCAATCAGGGAGAACATATGGTATTTGTCCCTTTGGGACTGGCTTACTTCACTCAGCATGATGTGTTCCAGATTCCTCCATTTTGTTGCAAATGTCTGGATTTCGTTGTTTCTTACTGCGGTGTAGTTTTCTAAAGAGTACATATCCCATAATTTCTTTATCCAGTCTACCGTTGATGGGCATTTAGGTTGGTTCCAGGTCTTAGCTATTGTGAATTGAGCTGCAATAAACATTAGGGTGCAGACCGCATTTTGTTTGCCAATTTAAATTCCTTTGGGTAAATTCCAAGGAGTGGGATGGCTGGGTCGAACGGTAGGGTTATCTTCAGGTTTCTGAGGAATTTCCAGACTGACTTCCATAGTGGCTTGACCAGTTTGCATTCCCACCAACAGTGGGTTATTGTCCCTTTTTCGCACATCCTTGCCAGCATCTGTTGTTGGTAGATTTCTGCATGTGAGCCATTCTAATCGGGGTGAGGTGAAACCTCATTGTGCTTTTGATTTGCATTTCCCTGATTGCTAATGACCTTGAACATTTTTTCATGTGCCTGTTGGCCATTTGGATTTCCTCTTTTGAAAAATGTTTATTGACGTCCTTGGCCCATCTCTTAATTGGGTTGTTTGTTTTGTTTTTGTGGAGTTTCTTGATCTCTTTGTAGATTCTGGTTATTAACCCTTTATCTATTGCATAGTTTGCAAATAATTTTTCCCATTCTGTCGGTTGTCTCTTCACTCTCCTGACTGTTTCTTTTGCAGTACAGAAACTTCTCAATTTGAAGCAATCCCAATAGTTGATTTTGGCTTTGACTGCCTGTGCCTCCCGGGTCTTTTCCAGAAATTCTTTGCCTGTGCCAATATCTTGAAGGGTTTCTCCAATGTTCTCTAGTAACTTGATGGTGTCAGGTCGTAGATTTAGGTCTTTAATCCATGTTGAGTGGATTTTTGTGTAAGGTGAAAGGTAGGGGTCTTGCTTCATGATTCTGCATGTGGAAATCCAATTTTCCCAGCACCATTTATTGAATAGACTGTCCTTGCTCCAGGAATTAGTTTTAGATCCTTGATCAAATATAAGTTGGCTGTAGATGTTTGGGTTGATTTCTGGTATTTCAATTCTGTTCCATTGGTCTATCCATCTGTTTCTGAACCAGTACCATGCTGTTTTGATTACAACTGCCCTGTAGTATGTCCTGAAATCTGGTATTGTGATGCCTCCGGCTTTGTTTTTGTTGTACAAGATTGCTTTAGCTATTCGAGGTCTCTTGTGCCTCCATATAAATTTCAGCACCAATTTTTCCAGATCTGAGAAGAAGGTCTTCGGTATCTTGATTTGTATTGCATTGAATTTATAAATTGCTTTTGGGAGAATGGGCATTTTGATGATATTGATTCTTCCAATCTATGAGCATGGAAGATTTTTCCATTTCTTGGTATCCTCTTCTATTTCTTTCTTTAAGGTTTTGTAATTTTCATCGTAGAGATCTTTAACGTCCTTGGTTAAGTTTATTCCAAGGTATTTGATTGTTTTTGTAGCTATTGTGAATGGGATTGATCTTAGAAGTTCTTCCTCAGCCATGGCATTGTCTGTGTATACAAAGGCTGTTGATTTTTGTGCATTGATTTTATATCCTGCTACTTTGCCAAACTCGTCTATGAGTTCCAATAGTCTCTTGGTAGAGTTCTTTGGGTCCCCTAAATAAAGAATCATGTCATCTGCAAAGAGGGATAGTTTGAGTTCTTCCTTCCCAATTTGTATCCCTTTAATTTCTTTTTCTTGCCTAATAGCTCTGGCTAGAACCTCCAGAACTATATTGAATAGCAGTGGTGAGTGTGGACATCCCTGTCTGGTCCCAGATCTCAGTGGAAATGCTTCCAACTTTTCCCCATTCAATAGGATGTTGGCTGTGGGTTTTTCATAGATTGCTTTGATTGTATTGAGGAATGTTCCTTCCAAACCCAGTTTGCTTAGAGTTTTCATCATGAACGGGTGTTGTATTTTATCAAATGCTTTCTCGGCATCTATTGAGAGAATCATATGGTTTTTCTTCTGCAGTCTGTTAATGTGGTGTATCACATTGATTGTCTTGCGCACATTAAACCATCCCTGCATACCAGGGATAAATCCCACTTGGTCTGGGTGGATGATCTTTCTGAAGTGTTGTTGCATTCTATTGGCGAGAATTTTATTGAGGATTTTTGCATCTATGTTCATCAGGGATATTGGCCTGTAATTCTCTTTCAGTGCTGCATCTTTTTCCGGCTTAGGAATTAAGGTGATGCTGGCTTCATAGAAAGAATTTGGGAGGATTCCCTCTTCTTCGATTATTCTGAATAGTTTGAGAAGAATTGGAGTTAGTTCTTCTTTAAATGTCTGGTAGAATTCAGCGGTGAATCCATCTGGTCCTGGGCTTTTCTTTGTTGGGAGGGCCTTTATTACTGTTTCAATTTCTGTCTCAGTTATGGGTCTGTTTAGGTTTTCGATGTCTTCCTGGTTCAATTTAGGTAGGTTGCATGTGTCCAGGAATCTATCCATTTCTGATAGGTTTCCCTGTTTGTTGGCATACAAGTCCTTGTAGTAATTTCTGATGATTCTTTTTATTTCTGTGGTGTCTGTTGTTACATTTCCTTTTTCATCTCTGATTTTATTGATTTGGGTCTTTTCTCTTCTTTTTTTAGTTAGTTGGGCCAATGGGGTGTCAATTTTGTTTATTTTTTCAAAAAACCAGCTCCTCGTTTGGCTGATTTTTTGTAATGTTTTTCTTGATTCAATCCTTTTGATTTCTTCTCTGATTTTAATTATTTCTCTTCTCCTACTAGATTTGGGTCTGGTTTGCTGTAGGTTTTCTAGATCCTTGAGGTGAATTGAAAGCTCATCTATTTGGTGCCTTTCCAATTTCTTGATGTAGGCACCTATTGATATAAACTTTCCTCTTAACGCTGCTTTTGCTGCGTCCCATAAGTTTTGGTATGTTGTGCTGTTATCCTCATTTACTTCCAGAAAGTTTTTGATTTCTCTTTTGATTTCTTCTATGACCCATTGTTCATTCAGGAGCATGTTGTTCAATTTCCATGTGTTTGCGTATGCTCTAGGGGTTCCTGAGTTGCTAATTTCCAACTTCATTCCTTTATGGTCTGAGAAGCTGCATGGTATGATTCTAATTCTTTTGAATTTGCTGAGACTTGCTTTATGGCCTAGTATGTGGTCAATCCTAGAGAAGGTTCCATGTAATGCTGAGAAGAATGTAAAAGCTTTATGTGTAGGATTGAAAGTTCTGTATATATCTGTTAGATCCATTTGGGCTATAGTGTCGTTTAAATCTACTGTATCCTTGCTGATCTTCTGTCCTGTTGATCTGTCTGTTTCTGAGAGTGGAGTATTGAAGTCCCCCAGTACTATTGTATTGGGGTCTAAGTCTCCCTTTAAGTCCGTTAACAAATCTTTTAGATAAACCGGTGCCCTGTAGTTAGGTGCATATACATTGATAATTGTTATATCTTCCTGTTGAATTGATCCCTTAATCATTTTGTAGTGTCCCTCTTTGTCTCTCTTAACGGTTTTTGTGGTAAAGTTTATGTTGTCTGATATTAAGATGGCTAAGCCCGCTCTTTTTCCATTTCTGTTGGCATAGTATATCTTTTTCCAGCCTTTCACTTTCTGTCTGTATGGATCTTTGTTGGAAAGATGTGTTTCTTGTAAGCAGCAAATAGATGGGTTTTGTTCCTTAACCCAATCAGCCAATCGGTGTCTTTTAACTGGACAGTTCAGGCCATTCACATTCAATGTGACTAATGATAAGTGGTAACTTTGCCATGCCATTTGCCAAAGATAAGTTCTAATATATGCTTTGAATTCCCTGTGATCTTTTGCTGTGAGGTTTCCTTCCTTGGTTTCCTTCCTTTACCTTCTTTCATATTGATGACCGTGTTTCTTTGTTTCTGTGTGTAACACATCTTTAAGCATCTTTTGCAGGGCTGGACGAGTGGCAACAAATTCTTTCAATTTCTGTTTGCTATGAAAAGTCTTTATTTCACCTTCATTCACAAATGATAGCTTTGCAGGATATAATATTCTGGGCTGGCAGTTGTTCTCTCTTAGTACCTGGGCTATATCTCGCCATTCCCTCCTAGCTTGTAGAGTTTCTGATGAGAAGTCAGCTGTGAGTCTGATTGGAGATTCTCTGAGAGTAATCTGACGTTTCTCTCTTGCACATTTTAGGATCTTTTCTTTATGTTTCACTGTGGAGAGTTTAATTACAACGTGTCGTGGTGAGGATCTCTTTTGGTCGTGTTTATTAGGGGTTCTGTGAGCTTCCTGTACTAGGATTTCTCTGTCCTTCTCCAAACCTGGGAAATTTTCTGCTAATATCTCACTAAAAAGGCCTTCTAATCCTTTCTCCCTCTCCATGCCTTCAGGAACTCTTAGAACCCGAATGTTGGGTTTTTTAATAGTATCCTGAAGATTCCCAACAATATGTTTTAGATTTCTAATTTCCTCTTCTTTTCTTTGGTCTGACTGTATCCTTTCCTGTTCTCTGTCTTCTAAGTCCGATATTCTCTCTTCTGCTTCACCCATTCTGTTTGTAAGGCTCTCTATTGTGTTTTTCATTTGATCTATTGAATTCTTCACTTCAGTCACTATCCCAGTTTCCTGTTGTACTAGTTGTTTCATTTCATTTTGATTCCTCCTTAATATTTCATTTTCACGAGAGAGATTTTCTATCTTGTCCATTAAGGATTTCTGTAGTTCAAGAATTTGTTTTTGAGAACTTCTTAATGTTCTTATAAATTTTTTGAGATCTGCTTCTTGCATTTCTTCTATGTCATCATCTTCATAATCTTGAACTGGGGTGTCTTTTTCATTTGAGGGCTTCATGGTGACTTCCTTGTTTTTATTACCTTGGTTTTTGCGTTTGTTATTTGGCATATAGGAGATATTTGGTTTCTTCACTGTGGTGCTTTTTCTTGTTCTACTATGACTCTAGATTAAGTGGACTATCTGTTTTTGATGGAGCCTTAGGGCTTGAGATAGTTGTGTCCTGAGAGCTCTGTTTGGTGTGCCAAAGGTGACACTCCCAGGTTAGGCGTGGTAAACCTCTCTCTCTCTCTCTCTCTTTCTTTTTTTTTAATTCAAAATGGAAGTTATTCTGCACAGCTGAACGAAGTTGGAGGTAGTTAGCAGGCAAATGATATACCCACAGGAGCCAGAGATCGGAAGCTCTTTCCCAAGGACCACACAGGGAATCTGTTCTGCCCTCAGAGTGGGCTCAAATTCTCCTTCAGTCTCCCACTGGGTTGCCAAAGTTATGGAATTGTAGCATCTCTGGAGAGTGCTCACGTGAATTCTGTGAGTTCTCTCCCCCACTGTCTCTTTTTTCACAGTCTCAGTTCAGTAGCACCACAAATTTACTAGGTCCTAATCTCCTGTTAATTTGCCCCACCCAGAGTCAGGTTTTTCTGCTAGGCTCAGGGCCGGTGCAGACCTGAGGTCGCTCTGCTTATGACATATGTCCAAGATGGCACCTGCTCTTTGTCTTGCTCGCCCTTGAGAGGTGAGCGGAGAGAGAGAAACCCGTGTCCGTACCAGTCACCTTTTTTTTTCTCTCTCTCTCTTCCAGTTAGCCTGGTGAAGTTTCCCCCCCCCCCGGGGGTCGTTCCCTCTAGTCTCCTCTCTCCGCTTGCCTGCCAATGTCTCGGGCTATTGAGGTTCGGCTCACCTCGCGTTCCAGCGCTGGTGTGTTGAGTCTGCCGCTGGTGTCCCGAACTGTGGGCTCCCACGCTCTCCACGCAGGTCCGCTCCCCTTCCAGTGCCGATGTGTGGACTCAGAGCCCTGGATGTCCCAAGTCTCCCCGCTGTTGTCTGTGTGGCACGCACTCACCTTCGAGCACTGGTGCGCAGACCCTGCGGCTTCCGCGGCTCGGTCCCACGGCCTAAATTTTTTCCCACCATTGTGTTTTAAAATACTTAGCATTGATACAGTCAATTTTAGAGTCATAAAAAGGATTTTGAGATCATAAACTAACATTGTGGTATTATTGTGTGATGTGATTATTTTTGTGACATCAAACATTGACATGTCATAGTGAAATCATTGTGATGTCATAGAATATTATGTCATTCATATTTTTATGTAAGTTCCCATCAATTGATATGTCCTAAACTGATTTTTGTGATATCATAAATATTTGTGGTTAGTCTACTGTGATATCATAAATGAATTATTGTGCTGTTAAACCATTGTGGTGTAATAATCTGGTTTGATATAATTTAGCACTGCAATGCCATAAACTTACCATTGTGATTCCCTAAAAGTTATGTCAAAATCATTTGTAATATTTTGTACCATTGTGAAGTCATAAACCAAACATTGCAATGTCATGAAGATTTGTGATCTCTTTCACCTCTGTGATGTCGTAAATAAACCATTTGATGAAGTAAAATTTTGTCAATCACATTCTGATGTCATAAGCCATCATGATTTTAAAATTATGTCATTCAGGCCAGCGCAGCGGCTCACTAGGCTAATCCTCCACCTAGCAGCACCAGCACACCGGGTACTAGTCCCAGTCAGGGCACCGGCTTCTGTCCCGGTTGCCCCTCTTCCAGGCCAGCTCTCTGCTGTGGCCTGGGAGTGCAGTGGATTATGGCCCAAGTGCTTGGGCCCTGCACCTGCATGGGAAACCAGGAGAATCACCTGGCTCTTGCCTTCGGATCAGCGTGGTGCACCGGCCGCAGTGCACCAGCCATGGTGGCCATTGGAGGGTGAACCAATGGCAAAGGAAGACCTTTCTCTCTCTCTCTCACTGTCCACTCTGCCTGTCAAAAAAAAAATATGTCATTCACCCATGTGAGGTTATGAACCAAGCATTGAGATGATAAAACTGAATAGTTTACGTCATTCACCACTCAGACATTATCAAACCACTGTGATGTCATTCAACTTCATGATGTCATATATGAAATATTGTGGTGTCATAAAAATTCAGAATTGTGATGCACTAGAATAACCATTGTGATGTTGTGAACTACAGTGACAGAATTTATAGTGATAGAATTTAAATCATGTCACAAACCATGTGTAATAAATCAAAACTTGTTATATCATGCCATTCACAGTTGAGATTTCATAAACCAGGCAGAGATGTCATAGGGTAACTATTGTGGTATCACAAAACATTGTGATATTATTCACCATTGTGACAATCATCATAATGTCATGGAACATGGTGATATAAATCAACCCATAGCATGTTAAAAAAAATTTGTGTTGTCATAAAGCACCCATTATTAAGTCATAAATCATTGTGATATCATTCACCATTTTGGCATCATATTCTAAACATATATAATAAACCATCCATGTGATGTCATAAATAATGTGAACAATTATTATGGCAAGTGCTGCAGCATTGATGGCATGTTGCCTGTGGGA
This sequence comes from Oryctolagus cuniculus, assembly GCF_051225735.1. NCBI lineage: Eukaryota > Metazoa > Chordata > Mammalia > Lagomorpha > Leporidae > Oryctolagus > Oryctolagus cuniculus. Next base: position 17,522,239 of record NC_142889.1, read on the forward strand.
GGAAGGAAATGATTTCAACTTCCAGTTCTCTGAAAAGGCCTTCTGTCCCTTCTGGCTCATCCAGCCCACCTCCTTGAGTACTGTTCCTTCTCATCTCAGTCACATATCAGATTCCCAAGGGCTGAGTCTCATTTCATTACTTTTTCTGATGTTCCCACAGCTGCATGTTAGGGCATTGGCAGTTCTCTTGGGGGAACTTTCTCCATGGGGCCACAGTTTGCAATTAGAGCTGGTATGTAACCTTGAACATGTGCATGTGAGCAAATTCAAGGGGAAAGGAAAAAAGCAAGAAATAAGAGCACAGAGAAATTATGCTTTTTCCTTGCTCAGCTGAACCAATTTGGTGCACAGAGGATCAATCCACCTTCCCAACCCCTGCCTGTAAGAGTTAACACTGGATACTCAACTGTTCCAGTTCTGATACTCCAGACTGCAGTGCATGAAATGAACAATAGGACTCTATGAGTGCAAGGGACTATCCTGCACATAGGAACTTAAGTTCAGGGGACAGTGTTCTAAGCCTCAAGGTGGAAGCTGAGGATGTGGAGTCACATCCAAGCTATAAATGAGGATCTTGTCTTTCTAGAAAATACTCCCAGGAACAGAATAATGAATTTAAGTTGTAGAGTCATGTCTGGTGATTAGGACTGGGGATTGAAGGAATGTACCCAGAGCCCAGGAACCAATTTGTATCTAAGAATATATGGTTGAATTTAGGAACCCAGACATGAAGACCAGGAAGAAATAAGACAGACTCAATATAGAGTTGTGATTCAAGCTTCTGGGAAGAAATTTAGAGAGTGAGGCCTCTGGTGCTGAAACAGGGAACATGTTAGATATTTCTGGACCAAAATGTAAAACTAGTTCAATGTAAAAAGCTTCAACATTCTAGATTGTGTATTCCTAAGCATAAAATCTCAAAAGCTTTCATATCTGAGACATTTTATGTGCTGACATGATGCTAGTACTGGAAATTTCACATGTAACCTCATGTGATGGATCATATTCAAAACAGGGATACAATGCATGGTTCACTCAGCATTTCCAAGGGACCAAATCCTTAAAGCAATCCAAGCAATCTGTCTCCCATACATATCCCATGGAAAACCATGGGAGAATTTTCATGTAAATATTCCAGAATTTAAAAAAAAGAAAGTCCAAACACTTCTGGCCCTGCCTTAAGCTTTATCATATAAATTTATCATAAAATTTACTGAATAGGTAATTATTTAAAATTTATGAATGTTCTAGATTTGTTATCCTAACAGTGACCAGATTATATGGTCATTCTCTCAGCCAGTACTGGGACTTTCCACTTAAAGAAGTATGTCATTTTAGATCTTTGGAGTTGTTCTTAATTTTGTTCTTTTCTAAGATTAAAGGAAGTATTCACAGGGAAGGGAATAGTGTGATCTGAATGTCTCCCTCCAAAATTCATGTAGAGACCCAATCAGCAAGACAATAGAGTTAAGATGGAAGATCATTTTCAGGTGATTAGAGTCACTGAATACACACTTATGTGAAAGTGGGTTATTTGTGTAAACATAACTAAGAGGGAACTCATCCATTTCAGGTACCTGAGTCTTCTCCTATGTGAAGACATAGTCTTGCCCTAAAGAGAACAGGTGTCATCCTGGAACCACTGATACAGTGAAGAGTCAATCTAAAAATTCCTTGTCCCCAACTGTGAGGAAATAAATTTCTGCATATTGTGAATTACCTAGCCTGGGACAAGTTGGACAAGATAAAATGGATATATTAATATAGAAATAATCATGAAATTGCCCATTCTCTAGTAGTGCAAACATTAACAAATGTAAAAATAGACAACAGATGGATTTTCTTTGTTCTAACATAAAAAGCTGTTATTTATTTTTGAATCATTTGTTTATATTTTAAATGCATAGAGACAAGGATAAGAGATAAATATTTATTCCACTTGTTCACTCCCCAAATGGTAACCATGGCAAGTCTGGGGTAGCCTGAAGGCAAAAATGTGGAACAGGATCTGGGTCTTCCACTCGGATGCAGGAACCCAATGATTTGGACCACCTTCTGGTGCTTTCAAAGACACATTATCAGGAAACTTCACCATAAATGAGGAAGCTGGGATTTGATCCAACACCCATTTCCAATGCCAGCATCACAGGCAATAACAGAACTTGTTGCATAATGCTGGCTCCAAAAAGTTGTTACTGTTTGTCCTCTTCTGCCACAGCATGGACTAGCTGACTAACCTTATGTAAAATGTGCTTTGGAAATAAAAATAAACAAGGCCATTCTACAAATAGGCAAAGCACAAATATTCCAGTCACTCCTCTCCTATTAATGCAAGGTATTTAAATTTCCCACATTTAGAATCTCAACTATACCTTTGTCTCCACTAAATTAGAAACATACTCAAGGTCAGAAACTCTGTGTGCTATTAACCTCAATGATTCTTGGGATAACTGAATTTAAAACATCAAAATTTCCCTTTCATCTTTCAATGAGGCAATCACAGTAAACTGAAATTGATATCATTCTAGTCACAGGAAAAACTTGTCATGGAAAAGCACTGTGCAGATGGCCAAAATGGTTTCTTAACATGGAAGGATGTACATAGCTTGATTAATTGTATCATTAGCTGTGTATAGGAGCAAATGCCAATACCAGATGTAAAACTTACTTTTGAAATATTTCAAATGACATTAAAGAGAAGCAGAAACACATCAAACAAATCAGGAACAAGCAGTATTGAAAGATTTAATACTTGTAAATATGAAGATGAAGCATGAATATATCTTTTTATTATGGAGAATCAAGAAGGAAAAACTGTCTCTATTTCAATCACATACAACCCATGCCTGAGCCATATTCAGAACTGTGCTGAATATGTATTAGAAGTAGAAATTCATAGCCAATGATAACAGCATCTCTGACATCCCTTCTCCCTTAGAGAAGACATACACACATCCACGATTCCCGAAGAGCTCAGATGTCATCACTTATTCATTAAAGTGTGATTTTTTGCCATGTTATTAAACAATGGTTGCTATTTATTGTCTACCATTTTTCCAAAAATAGATGCACTGTATTTGAAGATTTTATTTTGTGTAAGTATATCCAGTAGCTCTAGTTCCCAGATTTTTGATGATTTCTTTACAATTTGAGAATAATATTCTGGCATCTAAGTAGATGTTGAAAAATTAGCATCAAGGAGAAAAATAAGCACAAATATCATCAGTTCTCCCTGATCGGTGACAACTAACTGAGCATGTAAAAGGAAACTTGTTGAAGTGAAATGGACACTATGAGAAACAGTGACTTGATTAGCCCTTGTCCTGACTGTTGAGGAACAACTTACTGCTTTATTCCTTTTAGTGCTTTTTGTTGTTTTTGTTCTACTTAATACCATTGGTTGACCTCTTTAATTAACACACAATTATTCTTAGTCATTTAAATTTAACTGAAAAGTGATCTCTGTTAAATATAAGAGTGGGAATAAGAGAGGGAGATGTACAGTTCGGCACATGCTCACTCGGACTTACCCCTAATGGTAGAGCTAGAAACGTGCAAGAGATTCCAATTCAATCCCATCAAGGTGGCATGTACCAATGCCATCTTGTTAAAGCAATCGGTTTAAGTTCATAATTGATCAAAAAGATAGGATTAAGTGTCAAAGGGATTACATAATAAGACCAGTGTCTGCAAATAATTGATAGAATTAAAAAGAAGAGAATGATCCTACATGGAAAGCAGGATACACAGCAGACTCATAGAATGACAGATGTCCCAATCAGCACTCTGGCCTTAGAATCAGCCATTAAGGCATTCCGATCTGGCTAAAAAGCCCATGAGATTTCCGCAGACATGGAAAGCCAAGACACTGTGGCAAAAAAAAAATGACCTACATGAAAGATCTCTGTGAGTGACATCCCACTGGGAAGAATGGGCCATCAAAGAAGGCAGTACCTTTCACTGAAGGGAGGAGAGAACTTCCACTTTGAATATGGCCTTGTCTAAATAAGATAGGAGTTGGCAAACTCAAGAGGCTTCCATAGCCTTGGCAGCTCATGACAAGAGCCTTGGGTGATTACTGATGTCATAAATAAGAGTGTCAATTGTTAAATCAACAACAGGAGTCACTTTGCAGTTGCTCCCCATGTAGGACCTCTGCCCTTAATGTTTTGTATTATGCAAATTAATGGTAAAACTACTACTCAAACATTACTCTATACTTTGTGTGTCTTTGTGGGTGCAGTCTGCTTAAATCTTTACTTAGTATACACTAAGTTGATCTTCTGTATATAAAGATAATTGAAAATGAATCATGATGAAGTTGGGATGGGAGAGGGAGTGAGAGATGTGATGATTGAGGGATGGAGGAAGATTATGGGGGAAAAGCTGCTATAATTTAAAAGTTGTACTTTGGAAATTTATATTTATTAAATAAAAGTTGAAAAGAAAAAATCCAAAAAAAAGAAAAGTTGGCATGAAGAACACATTTTCTCAACAACAACAAAAAAAAGCCAGGCTGAAATTTTTATAATGATGTCTTTTCTTTTTTAGAGACTTGCATTATGTCAACTTACTCAATTTGGTCTCATTTGAATTAAAAATATTGGATTTAATACTGTGTTACATGGTTTTCTAAGGAGTATGAAAATTTATTTTAACTGGAGTACCTAATAGGATACAGTGTTCTCTACAATGCAGGAAATTGTTCCAAGTTTGACTAATGAGTCACACAGGCAAAAATAAAATAGGTCATGAAGACTTCATTAGAGAAGAAATCAACAGAATTCAATCCAAAAAAAATTTACAAAAGATCAGCAAAATGAAGGGATTTTTTTGAAAAAATAAATAAAATTGACATACCATTGGCCCAACTAAAAGAAGACAAAAGACCCAAATCAATAAAGTCAGAAATGAAAAAGAATGTAACAACAGACACCACAGAAATAAAGAGTCATCAGAAATTACTACAGAGTTGTATGCCAGCAAACAGAGGAATCTTTCAGAAATGGATAGATACCTGGACACATACAACCTACCTAATTTGAATAATGAAGACATAGAAAACCTAAACAGACCCATAACTGAGACAGATATGAATCAGTAATAAAGGGAGGAGAGAAATTCCACTTTGACTATGGCCTTGTCTAAAGAAGATCAGAGTTGGCAAACCCAAGAGGCTTTCATAGTCTGGGCAGCTCATGATAAGAGCCTTGGGTGATTACTGACATCATAAATAAGAATGTCAATTGTTAAATCAACAGGAGTCACTATGCACTTACTTCCCGTGTAGGACCTCTGTCCTACTACTCCAGGTTCTATAGTAGATTCCATTACACTTTACTTATTTCTGCCTCCTCTCTGAACTCTGGACCCTGCAAAAACAGCTACACTCTCCCTACTCTTTGCTGTGTTCCCTGAACCCATAAGAGGGATAGGCCAGCCATCAACACCCACTTGCATTTGTCCACTGATTTGACAGCTTAGCTTGTTGGATGTAGACCATGCTGTAGTTATAAGCAGATTCTGAGTCTATTTAGATCTCATGGGTTCTGGAAGGATATTTGATATTTACACTCAAGGAAAATGACTATTGCTTACTCTCCAGCAATTTTAACTCCAAAGAGATCACCTATCTGTCTAAAGACCCAGGGTTATCACAAGGGGTCCAGACATAAGTTGCACGCATGGTTGATAATAGAAACAAGTACTTCCAAACTTTAGTCCAGCTCCATCAAAGGAAATAAATAAGTGAGTTCATATCCACAGTGCTCCCTGCACCAACTGTGCTCCATAGGCATCCAGGACTTCATCACAACACACACCAGACTCACAAACTAGATAGGATTTGTGAGGCCAAACATACACCAAGGTGCACAACCCAAGCACCCTGCACAGTGTGTCATATCAACTACAGTCACTCCATGTATCCCTATCTTATTTCTTAAGTTTTCAGCTCCAGGAACTAGGTCCCAGAAAGCTATGCAATGACCACTATTTCCATGAACATAGACATGGCTGTACCTAAAATGCTCCCTCAAATGATGGGACCCTTTGGAGCTTGGGACTGACTGCCTGAAAGACCCTGTGGACAGCAGAGGGGTTACCTCAGCCAGTAGAAGGCTCCTCTGCTGGAAACGAACTCCATGATGGGATCAGTAATATGACTTTGGAGATATTAAGAGATATTACTGAGTCTCGATGATTTGTCTGCTTCATTATATTGCTCAACCTTAATTGTCTATTTGGTGAGGTCAAGTTGGGAGGCACAAAATAAGTTATAATTCTTCAATCATCTTAATAGGTCAAAGATTTTATCAATATTAAATTATTTTGTCTCTTAAAATACTTTGACCCTGAAGTCAACACTTTTTATCTTTTGGGGGGTTACTTTTCAAGAAAGTAAATTTGTCTAAACATGCAAGTGTATAAATGAATAGCATCTTTTTTTCTTGTAATCTTATTCTTGCATTTCATGTTTTCATCTCATGATTAACACTTGAAATATGCCCAGGGCACATGCCTATGGCCAATAAATAGCAGTGGAGGTGGAAAAAAGTAGTTTCAAGACTGTCCTCAGGGTGGGAAATAGAAAAGCAACAACTATATTCAGATCATCCGTCATCTCAATTGTAGCCAAGTTACCTAGAAAGTGTCATGCCACCTTGATGAATTGTCCATCCTGAGTGAATACATGCTGAGATTTGAACTAATTATAAATCTAAGGAGAACGCAGAAAGGAGTTTGTGAATGGGGAAGGGAAGTACACAGAATTAAAAAAAAAAAAAAAAACCTGTCACCTTAAAGTGAGGGAGAATAATGAAACCAAATAAGACTATATTAAAATGGGTTTAAAGCTACAATACTATAAGACAATGTAGACATTTTTGTACTAGTGTCTTTGTTGTGGGGGTGGGGAAGCTAGGCTATGCTTTACTCCATATTCTTGTCTCTAGATGAAAAAGAATTCAAAGAAGTAGACAAAGGCATAAAGAAAGCAAAATTTATTTAAAGGGAGAGAACACATTCAGATGGGAATGTAGGCAACCTCAGGAGAAAATGACTATTGCAATTTAAAAGATTTTGTGTTCTCATTTATAGGATATGAAGCTGGCTCTAATTGAATATTCCAATTGAGTGCATTTAGGGTGGGGCTTGAGTGCTACCCAATTCCATGTTTTTAGGGACCTCTTAAATGTATCATGGTATCTGGTGCCTGTGACTGCAGCACATGTTAAAATCCCTAAGTGTCATGGCATCTGGTATATTATGGTAAATGATGCTTGAGTGCCTAAGACAGAGTGAGTGTCCTAAGCCTGCAACCATGTTGGATGATTCTATTCAGCACAATCTTGGCAAATGCATATCAGGTGTGGGGTTTAGGGAGTGGTTGTCTTCAGCACAGTTGATGATGGAATTCTCAGATCCAAGAGCTTGCTAGTTACTAGCCTATCTTTCCTCTACTCTGAGATTTTTGTACAATGTTTAAAGGAGTTCAAGGGGACCAACGCCATAACTCACTAGGCTAATCCTCCACCTGTAGTGCCGGTACTCCAGGTTCTAGTCCCGGTTGGGGTGCCAGATTCTGTCCCGGTTGCTCCTCTTCCAGTCCAGCTCTCTGCTGTGGCCCAGGAAGGTAGTGGAGGATGGCCCAAGTGCTTGGGCCCTGCACCCACATGGGAGACCAGGAGGAAGCACCTGGCTCCTGGATTTGGATCAGTGCAGCACCGGCCATAGCAGCCATTTGGAGGGTGAACCATCAGTAGGAAGACCTTTCTCTCTGTCTCTCTCTCTCTCACTGTTTAACTCTGCCTGTCAAAAACTAAAAATAAAGAGTTTAAGGGAAGAAGGTAAATCTGCTGTAACTTCATGCTATGGGAGGGTATTGTCACTGTCTACACAGGAAATGAAAAACTCTTACTAACTGACCCAGAGATTTCATTTGATGGGCTAGAAGCATTCTACACCTGACAGCAGAATTTCTGCCTGACCAACGCTGTTCAACAAACTGTTGAATTCTCAAACAATTCAGAAGAGTACAACTGGAAAAGACAAGTGTAAGAACATTTTACTGCTTCACTGATGGTAGAAGATCATGGAACCACCTGGCTGGGTCAACACCTGGAGATGACTACCACTCAGTTAAATACTTATAATCTAATGCTATAAGGTTATGTGATTATCAGAAGAGACTTTTTTTTGACAGGCAGAGTGGACAGTGAGAGAGAGACAGAGAGAAAGGTCTTCTTTTACCGTTGGTTAACCCTCCAATGGCCACAGCGGCCAGCGCACCACGCTGATCCAAAGCCAGGAGCCAGGTGAATCTCCTGGTCTCCCATGGGGTGCAGAGCCCAAGCACTTGGGCCATCCTCCACTGCGCTCCTGGGCCACAGCAGAGAGCTAGCCTGGAAGACAGGCAACTGGGACAGAATCTGGTGCCCTGACCGGGACTAGAACCCGGTGTGCCGGTGCCACAAGGCGGAGGATTAGCCTAGTGAGCTGTGGCACTGGCCCAGAAGAGACATTTTTTATTAAACATTTATTTATTTGGAAGACCAAAAGACAGATAGAGCAGAAAGCAAATGATGTTCCATCTGCCGGTGCATTCCCCAAGAATGAATAGGGCTAGGCCATGCCAAAGCCATAAGCCTGGATCTCAATTTTAATGTTCTATAAGATTAACAGCAGCCCAGATATGACTATGATGTTAAAATCCCATGAGATTATATATTGATGCTATGGAGCCTGACTGGGCAGAATGTCCAGAAGTGAGCTTGTGCAACATCACAAAGGCACAGCCAATCATATCCAGCCTAGCATGGAGCCCTCACTTGAGTTCACACCAAGTGGGAAGAGGGAGGGCAAGGTCTGAGTACAGACCTCCAGGGTGCTTTCCTTCATGGAGCTGGAGGCTTTGTCAGGTCCCTGATCATGCTACCTGCTGGGATCACTCCAGGACTTCATTACCTGGGTTCCTGCAGGAATACTATCTGGAGCTGGCCATAACCTGCTGTATGTGATTTACAATTTAACAGAGATTTATTGGCTTTTGGGCTTTTCTTTTTTATCATATTTTTGACTTTTTCTGTTGGGTCATTGTTTTTTTTTTTTTTAAATATTGACAAAAATCAATACTTTGGACCATTCCTCTTGTACATATGTGTTTCCTTGTCTGCTTATTGTCTTTTAATATTATTTTCTATTTGCAGTTTATTTTATATGTTGAAATTCATATATCAATTGTATGTGTATTAGACTATGGATTCACAGAGTATCCAGGTTCATGTAGTGGTGAAGAGGCAAAGACAGAGAGAGTGGTCTTCCATCTGCTGGCTCACTCTCTAGATGGCCACAATGGCTGGAGCTGGGCCCAGCCAAAGTCAGGAGACAGGAGCTTCCTCTGGTCCCACTTGTGGGTGCAGGGGTCCAAGGACATGGGCCATCTTCTACTACTTTCCCAGGCCATAGGAGAGAGCTGGATTGGAAGTAGAGCAGCCAGAACTTGAACCACCCATATGGGATGCTGGCACTGCAGGCAGCAGCTTTACCCACTACGTCACAGCACTGGCCCCTAAAGGAAAGGGGAAAGAGGTAGAGAGCCTAATGAGCTCCCTCTTCCCTGGGCCTAGAATTTCCCCATTTTTGCCTAGGCATGCTCCATTCTCATCTTATGAATGTCTACTGCCAGGCATGCTCCACCCTCATCTCATGGATGTCTACTATACCCAAAAGTGAGTCAACCAGAGATATTCACCCCACCTGGCAGTACTGAACAGAGTGAGTGCCCTTGCCACATCCAGCACATAACTGTTTACTCACTAAAGTACACATATCTCAGTAAGCCACAGAGGCACATTTTAAATATAAAGACCAACAGAAGAAAAAACCAGGTACCTCTACAAATGTCAAAAAATACATGCAAACTCAATAAATAAAAATAAGGAAGACAACATGATGCCCCTAATGAACACAATATTTCAGTATTAGAATTTGAAAATGAAGAGAATGATGAAATACCTGAAATGGAATTCAAATGATTAATAATAGGACTACTCAAAAGCAATCAGAAGCAAATCCAGGAGTTAAATCTATACATGACATGAATGAAAATAATTCCCATGAAATTGAAATTTTGAAATAATATTAGAAATTAAGAATTCAATACATGAAATAAAAATGATTTGGAAAGCTTTAAGAACAGACTTGATGAACAGAAGAAATAATATCCCAGGTAGGATTAGAAGGGCTATTAAGTGAAATAATTCCAGAAAACATCCTCAATTTGAAGAAAGAATGGGGCATCCAAATACAGGAAGCAAAAAGAATTCCTAGTAGACATGACTAGAAAAGACCTTCACCAAGACACATTGTAGTCAAAATTTCCACAATAAATCCTAAAGAAAAGATTCTAAAATGTGCATGAGAGAAATGCCAGATTGCTTTCAAAGGAATTCCAATTAGACTCATAGCTGACTACTCATCAGAAATTCCATAGGTTAGGAGAGAATGGAGAAACACAGTCTAAGTCTTAAGTGACTAAAAAAAAAAATCTCAACCTAGAATACTGTACCTTGTGAAGTTCTTACTTTTGAATGAAAGTGAAATAAAGACCTCCCATTACAAACATAAGTGCAGAGAATTTGGCACCACTTGGCCAGCCTTAAAAATATGCTAATGTGTGTGCTACATGCAGAAACAGAAATATATTCAACAGTAGGAAAGAATGTGAAGGCTGAAAATATCTCAGTAAGTGCAGAAAGGAAATTCAAAGTAAACAATAGGAATATTTATGAAAAATTCAGAGCCAAGTCATTACTTATCAATAGCAACATCTAATGTAAATGCCCTAACTCTTCAGTTAGAAAGTTTAGACTGGCTGAATGGATTAAAAAACAATACCCATCTATTTGCTGCCTACAGGAACATACTTCACCAACAACAATACACACAGACCTTTTGAAAGTGAAAGAATGGAAAACATATTATATACTAATGGAAATAAAAATATAGCAGGTAAAGCCATCATAATATCAGCCAAATACACTTTAACATGAAAACTACTAAAAGTGAAAAAGGAGGACGCTATGTAATGATGAAGGGATCAACTCAACAGGAATATGTGAGTATAATAAATGTACATGTAACTAGTAATTGGGTGTTTGGGTATTTAAAAGAAATGTTAATTGATCTAAAGAGAGACATAGATTCCAATACAATAATAACTGAGGGAATTTATTTTCCCACTTTCATCAATGGACAGAAAAGAGGGACATAGATTCCAATATAATAACTGGGGGAGTTCAATTTCCCACATTTATCAAAGAACAGATAACTAGATATAAAATTAACAAAGAAACAACAGAACTAATTGACCAGTGAACCAAATGGACCTGATACCTATAGAACTTTTCACACCACAGTGCATGAAACTTTCTCTAGGATGGACCATATTCTAGGCCATAAATCAAGTCTCAGCAAATTCAAAAACATCAAAATCAGTGACTGGTACTGTGGCGCAGTGGGTAAAGCTGCCACTTGCAGTGCTGGCATCCCATATGAGTGCTGTTTCAGGTCCTGGCTGCTCCACTTAATCCAGCCCTTGGCTATGGCCTGGAAAAGCAGAAGAAGATGGCCCCAGTCCTTGGGCCCCTGCACCCACATGGGACACCTGGAGAAAGCTCCTGGCTCCTGGCTCCTGGCTTCAAATTGGTGTAGCTCCAGCTGTTGTGGGCATCTGGGGAGTGACCCAGCAGAAGGAAGCCCTCTCTCTCTCTCTCTCTCTGTCTCTCCACCTCTGACTCACAGTAACTTGATCTTTAAAATAAATACATAAATATTTAAAACAAAACAAAAACCTTCAAAACCATACCATGCAATGTTGTTGACCTCAATGCAGTGAAACTGGAAATCAACAACTCATGTGTCTATAGAAATGAAAACTTATTGTGATTGAAAAACATGCTCCTTAATGAAAAGAGGGTCATAGAAAAAATCATAAAAAACTGAAATGAATGAAGATGACACTACATCATATCAAAACTTATAAGATACAGCAAAAGCAGTGTTCAGAGAAAAGTTGCTATAGCAACTGGTGCCTACATGAAGACATTGGAAATGTATCCACTACATGAGCTATTGATGCCTCTCAAGGACCCAGAAAAACAACAAACCAAACCCCAAATTAGTAGGAGAAAATAAATAATTAAAATTAGAGAAGAAATAAACAAACTTGAAACCAAAAATACAAAACAACTAATGAAATGGATAGCAAAGTTTTTGAAAAAATAAAGTTGATATACCATTAGAACAACTAACCAGAAAAAGAGAAGAGCTAACTTAATAAAATCATAGATTAAAAAAAAAGAAATGTAAAAGTGGATACTGCAGGGGGGAAAACAATTATCAGCAATTAATACAAAGAACTGTATGTCAACAAATTGGAAAATTTAGAAGAAATGGGCAGGTTCCTGAAGTTATAAAACATACCAAGATTGAGTCACAATGACATAGAAAACCTAAGGAGGGGCCAGCACTGTGGCATAGTAGGTACATCCTCTGCCTGCAGTACCAGCATCCCATAAAGGTGCCAGTTCATGTCTCGGCTGCTCCACTTCCTTAATTACTTCCTTAATCAGCTTAATTACTAAACAAGAAAAAGATACCACAGAGAAATAACTATAGACCAATTTCTCTGATGGACATAGATACAAAAACCCTCAACAAAATAGTAACTAATTTAATCCAACAACACATCAGAATGATCATTCACCAAGATCAAGTGGGATTTATTCCTGGTATACAAGGATGGTTCAATATCTGCAAATAAATAAATGTGACACATTACATTAAACTGAAGAACAAAATATACGATTATCTCAATAGATGCAGAAAAATCATTTGATAAACTACAACAGCCTTTCATGATGAAAATCTTAAGCAAATTGAATGTAGAAGGAACATTCCTGAACACAATCAACACATTTATATAAACTCACAGCCAACATCTTTTTAAAGACATCTTATACAACAAAAAGTAAGGCTGGAGGCATCACAATATCAATTACCAAGACATTACAGGGTGCTGGCACTGTGGTATAGTAGACTAAACCTCCTACTATGGCAACAATATCCCTAGGTGCTGTTTTATTACCCAAATACTCCTCTTCCCATCCAGCTCTCTGCTATGCTCTGGAAAAGCAGTAGACGATGGAAAAACTTCTTGGGCCCTGGACCCACGTGGGAGACCGGGAGGAAGCTCCTGTCTCCTATCTTCAAATTGGCCCAGTTCTACCCATGGCACCCATTTAGAGAGTGAACTAGCAGAGAGAAGACCTTTCTCTGACTCTCCTCCTTTCTGTCTATAACTCTATATCCCATACATCCCATATAAATAAATGAACATTTGAAAAAATACATACTGCAGAACAATAATAATGAAAACAGCCTGGTATTGGCAAAAAAAAAAAAAAAAAAGATAGAGACCAATGGAACAGAACAGAAACTCCAGAAATCAGTCCATGCACTTACAATCATCCTATCTTTGACAAAAGAGCTAAAATCAAATATTTCTGGAGCCAGTACAGTCTCTTCAACAAACAGTGCTGGGAAAATTGGATCTCCACATGCAGAAGTGTGAAACAAGACCTCTACATTACATTTTACACAACAATCAACTCAAAATGAATCAAAGACCTTAGTCTACAACTCAATATCATAAATTATTAAAGAACATTGAGGAAACCCTGCATAGGCAAAGCCTTCTTGGAAAAGACCCCAGTAGCATGGGCAATCCAAGTCCAAACTGAAAAGTGGGATTACAACAAATTGAAAGCTTCTGTACTACAAAAGAAAGGCTCAGCAAAATCAAGAGGCAGCTGACAGAACAGGAGAAAATATCTGTGAATTTTCAACTGTTAAAGAGTTAATATCCAGAATCTATGAAGAGCTGAAGAAACTCAACAACAAACAAATAAATCAGTTAAGAAAAGGATAAAGGAATTGAATAGGCATTTTTTAAGAGAGGAAATTTAGGGGCCAGCACTGTGGTATAATGGGTAAAGTGCCTGCATCCTATATAGGCACCAGTTTGAGACCTGGCTGCTCCACTTCCCACTCAGCTCTCTGCTATAGCCTGTGAAAGCAGTAGAAGATGGCCCAAGGCCTTGGGCCCCTGCACCCATATAGAAAGAAGCTCCTGGTTCCTGTCTTTGGATCAGCAAAGCTCCAGCCATTGTGGCCATCTGGGGAGTGAACCAGCAGATGAAAGACCTCTCTCTCTCTCTCTCTCTCTCTCTGTGTCTCTCCTCTGTGTGTAACTGTGAGTTTCAAGTAAAATAAATCTTTTTTAAAAAAAGAGAAAATTTATATGTGCCATAGAACCATTAAAAATTCTCAGTATCACTAGCCATCAGGGAAATGAAAATCAAAACCACCATGAGGTTTCATCTCACTCCAGTTAGAATAGCTCTCATACTGAAATCAATAAACAATAAATTCTGCAGATGATGTGGGGGTAAGGTACCCTAATCCACTGTTGGTGGAAATGTAAACTGGTGTAGCCACTGTGGAAGACATTACGGTGATATCTCATAAATCTGAATATAGATCCAGCCTTCCCACACCTGGGAATTTTCCCAAACCAAAAGAAATCAGCATATTAACCAGTTCATTGTAGCTGAATTCACAATAGCTAAGAAATGTAATCAAACTAGATATCCAATAACTGAAGATAGAATAAGTAAATTATGATACACACACACATACAAACACACACAATATAGTATTGCTTAGTTGTAGAAAAAATGACATTCTGTTTTTTCAAAAAAAAAATAAAATAAAAAGGATGTAACTGGAAACAATCCAGTCCCCAAAACACAGATATTATACAGTTTCCTTAATGTGGGGTAACTGATAGAGTATGTAAAATGTAATTTATTGGAGTGAAATTGATGCTTTGAAATTTGAAGATTGATTACAGATCTTGTCTCTTCTGTTGAGGGACTGTGTTTTTTCCTTCACACCATTTGTTGAACTTTTTTACTTAGTATAGCTTTAATCTTACTGGTATTGTGTGAACTGAAAATAGATCTTTGTAAAAATTAATAATAGGAACAAGGTAGGGGAGAGGAAGAAGAGTTGGAGTGTGGGTGGGAAGGAGGATAGGGTGGGAAGTACCAATATGTTCCTAAATCTGTTATATAAAATCATAAAACTCGCGTAACTTAAGCAAAATTTTTTAAAAGAGAAAAAACTCAATTATCAATAAAAGGTATAAAACAAGTAAAAAAAGTTTTTTCAGAATCTTAAACTACAAATGGGGACTGAGATGCAAGTGGCTTGAAAATATCTAAGCACACATAGCTGCTGGGCCTGGGGCACCTTCATCATTGTGTGGTTGGGATTCATGCCTTGGATAGAGCTAAATAGTTTTGGAATTTATTAGTGAAGAGTGAAATCTAGTTATGTAACAAATTTGTGTTGGCTGATAGATTATCAGTTAGGGATGAAAGATTACCAGGTTAGGGATATAAGGTCTTGTAGAGCCAAAATGAGGATATTTAAGGAAAAACATTACTAAATATACAAGGGGGTGGCATATGTGTATTTGATAAATAAACATAAGCGTATGCATACGCTTTTTTTGAGTGGTTACTTGTTTCAGGAAGTATTAATTGAAAGGCCACTCTTCACAAAACATTGCTTAGATTTGTGAAGGGCAAAAAGAGAAAACATGTCTCTCCAGTGGAATGATTTCTCAAACATATTGGATTGTGTTTAATGAGTGATAGTTCTCCCTATGTGTTCACTATAGGTGCCACGTATTTATTCCAATAATACTCATTTCTCTAAGCTCTTCTCTAGCTAGTGCTCTTGAATTCTTTATAGATTTTGTCTTGAATAAACTCCTTGTGGTTAGATTGTTTTTTTTAAGGTGATTCTGAATATTGAAGTCCCAGTAGAATGGAGAATACTGTTGATTAAATTCAATGAGTTATGTCAGGGTGAAGAGAAAAAAAAAACATTATTTTTTGTGAAACCAAGTGTTAGGAGTCATATATTTGTTCAATAAAATGAGACTCCACTGACTCCAAGTGAAAATAATTAAGATGGCCCAGGGAGAATTAATTCAAATCCTTCAAGGATTTAAACTTACCATGCACAATCTAATTAACAAAGGGAAGATTATTGCCCCTGTTTTCCCAAGCACATATGTTCTCAGCCTAGATATAGATTTTAACCTTATAGTTCATAATACTAATGCTAATACTATGCCATAATTATGTCCCCACACACCTTCTACCAAACACTAATAATTTTTAACCATCCAATAAAAAATGAGTAAATGTCTTGCTATGTCAAATCAGGGCAAAACACTTTGTTTTTTTCTTTTTTTTCAGTGATTTTGTAGAGGCCTCAATCAGGTTGCCTTCCTCTTGAAAGGACACAGTTACACCTCTACAATTTTATACTTTGATACCTCAACAGCTTTACCATTATTTATAATCTTTGCAAAGACATTAACTAAACTTAAATTTCATCAGGAGTATAGATATGGCATCAAATTATTGTCATACTTCCTCAAAGTATTCATTTGGCACAGTCAAAAAGAACAGACATGTCTAATACCTTTTTGTCTTGAGTTTTGATGGAAATGTGCTCATGTTTGCAAATGAAGATTAATCTTGATGATGCTACTTTAAAACTCAGCACATACTTAAGCCCCCTTAAAATTAATGCCCCAAATCAGTTAAAATGAAAATCAAGAGGTACTGTCATTACTGGTGTCAATTACTTGTTCTCTGTAGATTTCAACAACTTCCTCTCATAATTTTTGTATTCCCTGAAATACCTATGATGGCCATCAGTTCTCAAGGTATGTGATGCAAGAAACTGCTTCCTTGGAACAATGATGCACACAACTAAAGTAAAATTGGTTTTAGGAATAGTCTCCTACATGTCTCAAGCCTATCTTTCCATGCACAGTTGCCAACTATGACTTTGGCGACTGAGACAGGAAACAGAAACCTTAACATGGTTACTGAGGTTTCCTTAATATATGATGGAGCCAAATCTGGGAACTCTAGAATATTCTACCTGCCAGATATGATGACCTCCAATGTCTGATGTCTCTGCTTCATCACGCAACACCCAAAAGCAAACATCCTTCAAATGCAGCTGCACACCATGTTCTGGTCTGAAAATATGCATTGACTTGCAATAAAATGACCCAAGCATTAAAGGAAAGCCATGAAGTGAACCAAAGATCACAACCAAAATCAATTAATTTTGGCAAATACAAACCTCATCATTCAAAGATTTTGTGACTAGACTAATAACTTCAAAAGCCAGAACAACTAGCCTAATGTTGTCTATCAGAATGTCAAAGATTTAGTTTTTGTTTTTCAAAGATTTATTTGCTTGGAAGAGTTAGAGGGAGAGATGGAATCCTATATCTGCTGTTCACTCCTGTGATAGCTGTGACAATGCATGTTAGCTCAGTCTCAATCTGGGAGCCAGGAACTTCAGACAGGTCTCCCACGTGAGTGGCAGGAGCCCTAGCACTTCTGCATTTCCCAAACCATCAGAAAGCAGCTATATTGGAAGTAGAACAGCTGGGACACAACTTGGTGCCCATATAGGTTGCAGGTGTCACAGACAGTGGCTTTACCTGCTATGCATCAATGTCAGTCCTGGCAAAGTGTGTTTTTTTTAAGATTTATTTATTTGAAAGACAGAGTTACAGAGAGTTAGAGACAAAGAGAGAGAGAGGTCTTCCATCTTCTGGTTCACTCCCAAGATGGCTGCAATGGCTGGAGCTGGGCCAATCCAAAACCAGGAGATTCCTCCAGGTCTCATGTGGGTGTAAGGGCCCAAGGACTTGGGCTATCTTCTACTGCTATCCCAGGCCACGGCAGAGAGATGGATCAGAAGAGGAGCAGCTGGGACTAGAACAGGTACCCATATGGGATGCCAGCGCTTCAGGACAAGGCTCTAACCCACTGTGCCACAGCACCGGCCCCTTGGCAAAGTTTTTTTTTTTTGACAGGCAGAGTGGACAGTGAGAGAGAGTGAGACAGAGAGGTCTTCCTTTTGCTGTTGGTTCACCCTTCAATGGCCGCCATAGCTGGTGTGCTATGGCCGGCACATCGCGTTGATCTTAAGCCAGGAGCCAGGTGCTTCTCCTGGTCTCCCATGTGGGTGCAGGGCCCAAGGACTTGGGCTGTCCTCCACTGCACTCCCAGGCCATAGCGGAGAGCTGGCCTGGAAGAGGGGCAACCGGGACAGAATCTGGTGCCCCGACCGGGACTAGAACCTGGTGTGCCGGTGCCACAAGGCGGAGGATTAGCCTACTGAGCCCTGGCACCGGCTGGAAAAGTGTTTTAAAACCTATTTGCAACAGAATTCCTCTCATCACATCTTTGGACCAAAATTCCACATTATGGCTTCTCGAGTCCTGAGCTATAACAGTAACATAGACATCAATATCGGCTTTACTAGCTATGTACACTTAAAGCCACTGGATTTCAGAGTAAGTTGGAAAACAGTCTTCCAGATTCAATATTGCTTAAGTTTTACAAAATTGTTTAAGGTCTTGGGATAGTTCTTGAACTCCCCCCAAAATGGGAATCCTTCTATGCCTAAAAGATAAACCTTGCAGAGGTTGCTACCATCTGTGCCCTTCTAATGACCAGTGAAGATTTTTTTCACCAGGAGTCAACTCCCTCTTGTCTGTGAGTGACTCCATTCCCTGGGAATTTATGTTTCCTGTTTTTCTCTTGCTGTCCTATTGTAGCTTTTCATCATGAACATCCACCCACCACGGCTCAAACTATTATCACAACAAATGCATCTTCCTGTAAGGTTATGGACAGAATGTTTATATCTCCCATAGTTAAATACATTTGTGGAAAATGGAACAAAAATATAGGTTTACTATGCAAAAATGTTAAAAATATATGGGGTTAGGGGCCGGTGCCATGGCTCACTTGGTTAATCCTCCGCCTGTGGTGTCAGCATCCAATATGGGAACCGGTTTTAGTCCCAGTTGCTCCTCTTCCAGTCCAGCTCTCTGCTGTGGCCCAGGAGGGCAGTGGAGGATGGCCCAAGTGTTTGGGCCCTGTACCCACATGGGAGACCAGGAAGAGGCACCTGGTTTCTGACTTCGGATCAGTGCAGCGCCGGCCGTAGCGACCATTTCGGGAGTGAACCAGTAGAGGGAAGACTTTTTTATCTGTCTCTCTCACTGTCTGTAACTCTGTCAAATAAAAAAAAAATATGGGGCTAGTTAATAAGTATATGTGAAAATATATTATGAAATACTACATGTAGTTTCATGTTTCTTTGCATCAAAATAATCTTTAATTTGCACAATACATCATAGCATCTCCATTCACTCTTCCATCTTCCTCATCTCATTCCTGAAGTTTGCAGACTCAAGAACTGAGACCCAGAATTGAGACTATACTCTTACTCTATTAGAATGTTCCCAAGTTCACTCAAATACACACTTCCATCCCTTTGTGAGCTAATTCTCATTGGAATTTGGAAGTCCCCTGACTACCCAAAGATGACTCTATGTAGAAAAGTGCGGTTACTGCAGCCAGTAAAAGCCTACTCTTCTGGAAAGAGGCTCCAGGATGGGACCAGTAATAGACCCAACACATAATTCCCAGGGTTGTACAGAGCATGGACTCTGGCAAACTCTCATGTACTTAGAATTTAACTTCTCCTTTAATGTGGGATAGTTCCTGTGTTTATGGATTATACTTTGCTGGCTTGGTGGGAAAAAAAAATCAACGAAAGCAAATATTTGGAGCTTGTACTTTGAATGATAATAATTGACATAGTTGCATGTCCACATATTAGATATCTGTCTAAATCCCACAGTGAGAGGTGACTGTGTCTCCCACTATGATTTGTCTACCTCATTACACTACCCAAAATCATTTTATTTACGGTAGGATTCAGTTGGGTCAGCAAACACTGTTTATAATACTTAAATCATCCCAATAGTTTGAATCCTTTATCAATACTGAAGGTTCTGTTTCTAAAAATGCTTTGATCTTAAAGTCAACACTTTCTGGAATAATATTACAATTTTGCCATTATTTGGATTATATTTTCAATGCAAGCATAGGTTTCCCTTAAAATGTTTATTTTTGGATTTGAGGTTTGCAGTTCATGAATAGCACTAGAATATCCCCATGGGCTATGCCCAGGGCCAATGCAGTGTCTCAACTTGTTGCATTTTAAGTGGAGAGAATCACTTGTAAGACTGTCCTCAGGATACTAAATAAAAAAGGTAGAGATGGGGCTGGTATTGTGGTGTAATGCATAAAGTTGGCACCTATAGTGCCAGAATCCCATATGGGGACTGGTTCAAGTCCCAGATGTCCCACTTCCAATTCAGCTCTCTGCTATGGCCTGGGAAAGCAATAGAAGATGGCCCAAGTGCTTGAGCCCCTGCACCCATGTGGGAGACATGGAAGAAGCTCCTGGCTCCTGGCTTCAGATTGGCACAGTTGCAGCTGTTGCTGCAATCTGGGGAGTGAACCATCAGATGGAAGAACTCTCTCTCTCTCTCTCTGCCTCTGCCTCTCTGTAACTCCACCTTTCAAATAGATAAAATAAATCTTTAAAAAAATTTTAAAAGGTGGACCTGCCAACAGAGCATCTGTTATCACATTTGTACTCCAGTCACCTAGAAATAGAAATGGCCTTTCCATATGGTTGAAGTGTCCACTTTGAATGGGCACAAGATGAGATAGGAATTGAATGTAAATCCAGTTAGAGTCCAGCCAGAAAAAACTTTGTGAGTTGGGAAATTCACAGAGATTAAAAAAAAAAAAAAAAAGACTGAGGGTCACCTGGAAGGGAGAGGATAATGAAAAAGTAATGAAAAAGAGAAACAGAATCTGAAGCTACCATATCAGACAACCCTGAAGCTCTGTACTAGTGTCTACATTAAAGAAGGAATTCCAAAACTAGATTGTACTCCAATTTCCTATTGCCAAATGTGAGGAAATTCCAGTAACAGAAGTAAATTAATGATAAAAGGAACAGAACACTCCCAGATAAGAGGGTGAGCAACCTAAGAAGAAAATGATTGTTGCAATACAAGATTGGGCGTTTTCCCTTTCTAGAGTTGGGATGGTTCTGAGGCAATTCCTAATCAGATATTCAAATGAGTTGGAGTTTTGGGTGGTATTTGAATGCTGCTCACATTTATGTTCTTTTTGGGAAAATCTCAGGACTGCAAAGGTATTTAGTTGATGTGTTCCTATAGAACACATGGAGACTGAACAACATGCTGCTGAAAGAACAGTGGGTAACAGAATAAAAAATAAATAAAATTTCTAGACATAAATGAAGGTGACAACACATATCAAAACATATGGGGTACAGGAAAAGTTTGTAATAACTGGTGTAACAGTTGGTGCCTACATAGAGAAACTGGAAAAGTACCATATAAAGGAGCTATCTATGCATCCCAAGAAACTAGAAAAACAATAAATTGAAACAAAAAATACAAAAAAAAATACAGTGAAATGAAGAGCTGTTTTTTGAAAAAATAAACAAAAATTGGCACACCATTGGCACAACTAACCATAAACAAAAGGAAAAGACCCAAATCAACAAAATCAGACAAAAAATAAATATAACAGATACCACAGAAACAAAAAGTGTCATCAGAAATTATTATGCATGCCAATAAACTAGGAAACCTAGAAGAAATTGATAGATCTCAAGAAACATACAACCTATGAAAATTGAGTCATGATGATATAGAAAACCTAAACAGACCAATAACCAAGATGGAAACTGAATCAATAATAAAGACTCTCCCAATAAAGAAAAGCCCAGAACCAGATGGTTTCACCACTGAATTCTACCAGACATTAAAGCAGAACTAATCTCAATTCTTCTCAAGCTATTCAAAACAATTGAAAGGAACCCTCGCAATCTCCTTTTATGAAACCTGCATCACCTTAATATCTAAATCTAAAAAAGATGCAATCTTACACCTTAAACAAAAATCCACTCAAAATGGATCAAAGACCTAAATCTATGACTGGAAACCACCACATCTTTAGAAAGCATGGGAAAAACTCTACAGACATTGACTTAGGCAAAGACTGCTTGGAAAAGGCACCCAAAACATATGCAATCAAAGCCACAATTGACAACTGGGATTACATCAAGCTGAGATGCTCCTGCAATAAAAAAGAAATACTCAGCAAACAGAAGAGACAACCCATAGAATGGGAGAAAATATTTGCAAATTATGCAACTGAGAAAAGGTTCACATCCAGAATCTATGAACAGCTAAAAAAATTCAACAAAACAAACAATCCCATGAATAAATGGGCAAAAGACTTAAAAATGAGTTTCTCAAGAGAGAAAATTCCAATGGCCAACACATTTTTGAAAAATGCTCAGGATCACTAGCAACAGGAAAATACAAATCAAAACCACAAAGTCTCACCTCACTCCAGTTAGAATGGTTTGAGTACTGAAATAAACAAATGACAAATGCTGCAGAGGATGTGGGGAAAAGGTACCCTGATTGATGCTTGGTGGGAATGTAAACTGGTGTAACCACTGTGGAAAACAGTATGTAGAAACATCAGAAAGCTGAATATAGACATACCATATGATCCAGACATCCCTCTCTGGGAATTTACTCAAACCAAAGAAATCAGCATCTGAAATAGTTATCGGTAACCCCACATTCACTGCAACACAACTCACAATAGCAGAGATACAGAGTCAACCCAAATATTTATCAGCTGTGGAGCATATAAAGAAATTATGGTGTATATACACTATGGAGTACTACTTAACTGTAAAAAATGTGAAATCCTGTCTTTTACAACAAGATGGTTGCAATTAGAACCTATTATAATTAGTGAAATAAACCAACCTCAAAAAGACAGATACCATATGTTTCTTCTGATCCAATGTAACTAAAAGAATAGCTGAAATATAATGTATTGGAGTGAAACAGACATTTTGAGGTCTGAGGACTATTTATAGCCCTGCCTCTTCCATTGAGTAACAGTATTTCTTTACTTCTGTTCTGTATTGTTTCTCTCTCTCCATACTACATGTTGAATGCCTTTACCTAGAGCAGGGTTAACTATATGATCATTAAGTATACTGGAAATAGATTATGGTAAAATTAAGACTGGGTATCTCAGATGCAGGGGCAGGAAGGATTGTACTGTGGGAGGAGGGAGAATGCAGGGAATCCTACTATAGTTCTCAATATGTACAATATGAAATACATGAAACTTGTTTAACAAATAAAATTAAACATAAATAAAAAAGTAGAAATAGGAAAAGCACAGAAGCTGGAAAAAGCAGCAGTCTAGAAGACATACACAAAGTAAAGTTTGGGATTCTGCTGGCTTCAGAGACTCATGACTACAGGAGACTCACTCCCTACCCTAGGCAAAATACTCATTATCCAAAGCTAAGAATAGAGCATTATGGCTCGTAAATGAGTGAGGTGATGTGACTGTGATCATAACACTGTTCTGTACCAGAATAATGTAGGGGAAAAATCATAGGCAGACAACACAACATCTGCATCAAGTAACTTTGTAAATGAGAATGGCACCTTAAGTAAATATTATAGGCAATATTTATTAACACTCACATGTGAAAGCAGAGCTCATTTCCACTGTCCTACTCACAGTAGGGAAGCTTAAAATGCAGGTTGTATGACACAAAGGAAGATGATTTTGAAGAACATATAGCAGGTCTTCATACCTTGTTACTTCCTCCTGTGAAAACCCTAAAATCTGTTGAAGTTTGATTTGCAAAAACATTTTTTTTCACATCCAATACATGTATACAGTGCATTCTTTGCAAAATTCAGTAATTTTTGCTGAAGATTGCCGTTGAGTAAATGGATTTTCCACTTCCATTGCATGTGTAGAGATTTTCCTCTGTAAGTTCTCTGATAATAACAGCTGGCCTATGGTAGAAAATTTTCATCTATATCCATGTATCTTTTCTCCTGTGATTTCTCTCATGTGTGCTGAAGACTTCTGTCAAAGTAATTGTTCACAAAGATTCCATTATCATGGTTTTCTTCTTTGTGTGAATTCTGTCATGTATGCTGACATGTATTCCTGGAAAATATGTCCTTTTTATATTTAGTCAATTTAAAATGTTTCCTTCTGTGTGAATTTTATGACTACTGAGCCTTGAATTCTGGAAAAATGTTTCTACACATTCTTTGCATTTATAAGATTTTTTTTTCCCTGTGAGCATGCTCTAATGAAAAATTAGTTGGGACTTCTGGCAAAATGCTTTTCCACACATATTACATTCACAAGGTTTCTCTCTTCTGTGAATTCTGATAGTTAATGAGGGCAGACCTGTGGCAAAATGATTTTCAACATGTTACAATCATGGTTTCTCCTTTGTATGATTTATCTTACAGCTAATGAGGGCAGTCCTGGGGCAAAAGGGTTTTCCACAATTATTGCATTCATGAGATTTCTCCCTTGTGTGAATTTTCTGATGTATAATGATACTTGACTTCCAACGAAAGGCTTTTCCACATATATTGCACTTATAAAGTTTCTCTGCTGTGTGAATTATCTGATGTTTATTGAGGACTGAACTCTGGGAAAAGGCTTTTCCACACTCATTACATTTGTAAGGTTTCTCCCCTGTGTGAGTTCTCTGATGCATAATGAGATGTGACTTCCGACAAAAGGCTTTTCCACATTCATTGCACTCATAAGGTTTCTCCCCTGTGTGAATTTTCTGATGTGTACTAAGTTGTGAATTCTGGCAAAATGCTCTCCCACATATCTTACATTCATAAGGTTTCTCTCCTGTGTGGATTCTCTGGTGTTTAACGAGATATGACTTCTGATAAAAGGCTTTTCCACACTCACTACATTCATGAAGATTTTCCATTGTGGCAATGCTCTGGTCTTCAGTGATGTCTGACTTCTGGTAGATGCTTTTCCCACATTCAATGCACTCAATGAGATTTTCCCCTATGTGAGTTCTGTGGTGGATAGTAAGGCAGGATTTACAGCTGAAAGACTTCCCACAGTGCTTACATATATGGACAGTTTTCCCCATATGTGTTCTCTGATACATTGTAAGATCTGATTTGTAATTCAGAGATTCATCATACTCAAAAGATCCATGGAGATTCTCTCCTGCTTTTTGATATTTACTGAGATAGACATTTTTATGGAAATTTTTACTTTCAACTAGAGTTTTGTTTCCTGAAATGACAGTTGATTTATTAGAGGTGTGTTCCACACAAATCCTCTCACATTCAAAGGATAGTCTCTTCCTGTTATAGCATTTCCCTTGGCCACTGTGTTCAAAAGCCTGCTGTATATTCTGAATCTGGTGATGTTGACTAAGATGTTCCAAGTATTGGAGTGAGTTCCCAGTGACATTAGGTCCATGAGGTTTCTCTCCAGCTGGTATTTCATCAGGTCCCCTAGAGAGTAGAACATTCAATAAGTCATATACTTCAGGTTTCTTTCCTAAACTATTTTCCTTTTATATAATCAGGTTACAAATATGTCCTGAGGTTAAATTAAATCTTTTCTTTTTTTTTTCTGAATTCAACTCTGTTGGGAGTTGAGATACTTTTGTAATTACAACTTGCCTCAAATTTACTTCTTCACTTTTCTGGTTGGTTTTGATAAGGTCATCCTTTCTGTTAGCAACTGCAATGAGAAAAAAGTAACCAAATTCATGAACCATATCAAACTGTTTCTTTTGGAATGCTTGTTGAAAAGCAAGTTTATTGTTATCTTAGTTGCATGGATTTAACATCAGTAGACGTTATTCATTTATGATCATTTGGTGGTTTTTACAATAGTTTTCCCAATATTCAAAAATATTCTTAACTACCTTAAATATTTTTTAAGTTGGGCAAGTGGGTCAAGCCACTGCTTGAGATGGCTGCTTCCCATAACTGTGCTAGTTTGAGCCTCGGCTACTCTGTTTCCAATATAGTTTGCTGATCATATATCCTTGTAGGCAGTGAATAATGCTTCAAGTGCTTGCAACTCTGCCACTCACTTGAAATACCTGAATATACACTTGAAAAGTCTAGATATCATTGCAGACATTTTGCTTCAGACTGGTCTACTACTAATGGTTCAGGAAATTTGGCAGCAGATCAAAGAATGGAAGATATTACTCTCTCCTGCTCTCACTGACATTCTTTCAAGTGGATGAAAATAACTAAAATAATTTAATTTGTATATTTTCAGATTTATTGGGGCTAGCATTGTGGTGCAACAGGTAAAAACACCACCTGCTATGTCAGTTCAAGGCCATGCTACCCCAGTTACAATCCAGCTCTCTGTTACTGTGTCTGGGAAATCAGTGGAATATAGTACAAGTGCTTGGGTCCCTGAACTCTTAGCTTCACCCTGGCTATTGCAACTATTTGAGGAGTGCACCAGTAGAGGACATGATTCTATCTCTTCCTCTGTGTAACTCTGACTTTGAAAATTCAAACTTTGAAAAGCAGTTAAAGAGAGAGAATAGGAGAGAGAGATCGATCTTCCATCTGCTGGTTCACTTCCAGATGGCCATAACGCACATGGGCCACACCAGAAAGAAGCCAAGAGTCAGGAACTTTGGGTCTCCCACATTTGTGGCAGGGTTACAAACACATGGGCCATCTTCCACTACTTACCTAGGCACATTAGCATGTAGATGGATAGGAAGTAGAGCATCCAGGACACAAACTAGCCTCCAAAGGGGATGCCAACATTGCAGGTGGTATCTTTACCCACTACGCTGCAAGAATATTCTGATAAATAACCATTTTTGAAGGTGGAAAAGCATTTCATAAAAATGTCCACTCACTTTCTAAATGGAATAGTATGTTGAATACTTTCCAGTGGACATTACTTTTCCCTATTATTTTTCTTCTATACACTGCTGTTTGATAATTTGAAGTTTTGAATGTTTTTGATTTCTGTGTTGGAGGATTTCTTGTCAACTCCTTTCAAAGAAAAGCTGAGTCCCTTATACATTTATCTCTTTTCCATTTTAGAATTATATTTTAAAAAAAGAGAGGGTTATTATGGCACAGCACAAGCTACTTTCTGCAATACCAGCATCCCATATTTGCAATGCTAGTTTGAGAATTAGCTGCTTTGCTTCTGATCCAGCTCCATGCTAATGGACCTGGGAAAGGAATGGAAAATGACTCAAGCACTTGGTCCCCTGCCATGCATGTATCAGACCCAGATGGAGTTTAAGGCTCCTGGCTTCAGCCTAGTACAGCCCTGGCCAATATGGCCATTTGAGGAGTGAACCAGCAGAATGAAGATCTTCCTCTGTCTCTCTTTCATTCTGCCTTCAAAAAATAAAGTATATCTTTTTAGAAAGAAAAAGAAAGAGGAATTCTAAGTTCAAACTCTCCTCCCAAGCAAACATGAGCTGTTCAATAAAATTCACAGGTACACTTGTCCTTAGATGTCAATCTCCTGGTGAGCATAGGACCACCAATTTTCATGTTCCTATGTAAGTTCATGCTTAGTATCATGATTTCTGATGTCACAATACAAAGGCTCTTTTTTTATTTACTTATGGGTCAGAGAATGAGAGAATGAGAGCCAGAAAGAATAAGGACAGAGCCATTTCACCTTTTAAATATTTGCAAAACCTATTATTTTCTTATTTATTTGACAGAGACAATGAGAGAGCTCCCATTCACTCGTTTCATCCACAAATTTGAGCAATAACAAGGCCTGTGTCTGTTCAAAGCCAGAAGTGGAAATTCAATTTCAGCAAGTAGTAAAACATTGTCTATGAGCTGGCCAATTAATAAGCACTGAAAGAATGAATAAATAATTGAATAAATGTCACAGAACAGGCTTTGAAGGTAGGAAGAAAGAAAAGTTAGAATTCAGGGGATGTAACAAACTGAGAAAACAGCTTTATAAAAGCCAGAAAACACTTGCATTTTGGTTAATCTAAGAAAATATTCAGCAAGAGCAGGAAAGCAGCTAGATGGATATATGCAAGGCAGCCTTACTTGGAGGCTGTAGAATGCCTTTGTTGCATGTATGATACCAGCTGGCAGAAATTCTGGGATTTAGGAAAAGTGAGTAATGCTGCAGTCAGCATCTGCTGAGCTTTCTGTCCCAGTCACCCTGACCAACATGTGCTCACTTACTTGAAAGGCTCTGGTTCAGGGGTTTTTCCACCATCCATGGTTCTGCTCCTTGTTCCAACTTGAAGATCACCTCAGGCTTGTTTATGCAGTGCCCTTTTAATAGGAAATCATGTTTGACTTTGTGAAACCACTAACTTTGGGTTTTGAGGGACAACAGCTTGGGCCCAGAAGCAGTGCCAGAAAAAGGCCAAGTTGAATTGCTTTCTAGAGGGAAGAATTTTTCACGGCCTAAAATCCTATACCAACCAGATATGAAACCTTATAAATTGTTGAATTTTCAACTGAGAAAAAATAATTCTACCTGGGTACAAGCTGGTTTTTACTTACCCAAGGACAGTAGGATGCTATAGATTTCTAGCATCACATCCTATAGGATCCTCTGAGAATGATTCATGTTCTGCCATTCCTCCTTGGTGAAGTCCACAGCCAGGTCTTCAAATGACACCAACACCTGTAACAGCACATTCATCTTCAACATATCAGTCCTGGATCACTAATCACAAAGACTGGAAGAGGATTTTTCTGAGTGTCTTATTTGCTACTTATATATAACAGTTTCCTCTGTAATCTATATGGCAACAGAGAGCAAAATCACAATGAAACTACCCTACCCTTAAAATAATTTTAAAATTCCGGGCCGGCGCCGCGGCTCACTAGGCTAATCCTCCGCCTAGCGGCGCCGGCACACCGGGTTCTAGTCCTGGTCGGGGCGCCGGATTCTGTCCCGGTTGCCCCTCTTCCAGGCCAGCCCTCTGCTGTGGCCAGGGAGTGCAGTGGAGGATGGCCCAGGTGCTTGGGCCCTGCACCCCATGGGAGACCAGGAAAAAAGCACCTGGCTCCTGGCTCCTGCCATCGGATCAGCACGGTGCGCCGGCCGCAGCGCGCCGGCCACGGCGGCCATTGGAGGGTGAACCAACGGCAAAGGAAGACCTTTCTCTCTGTCTCTCTCTCTCACTGTCCACTCTGCCTGTCAAAAAAAAAAAAATTTTTAAATTCCAAAATCACAATAGAGTTTCCCTTAATATTCTAGAACTGGGGTTTCTTCTAATGATTCTGAAAGCTGTTCACATGGTAATCAGTAAACATAAGTATAAATGCAAAACAAAACTAGCATGCCAGATGAACTAAAAAAGACACATGCTCAAGATTGACCAAGGTGAAAAGAAAATTCCTTTAAAATAGATTTGGGGAGGGAGCAATGTTTTGTCTCAATGGGTTAAGTTGCTTCCTGTGATGCTGGCATCCCTTAAGGTCAATGTTTAGAGTTATGGCTGTTATACTTCCAATCTGGCTTCCTGCTAATGTGCCTGGGAAAGGAACAGGAGCTGTTGCAAGTATTTGGGACCCTACCACCCATGTGAGAGACACAGTTGGAGCTTTAGGTTCCTGGCTTTGGTTTGGCCCAGAGCTGGCAATTGTAGTCATTGGAGTAGTTAACCAATGGATTGAAGATCTCTCCTTAATTATGGTTCAAGTAATATAAATCCTTTTTCAAAAATTTAAAGCAATATATTTGTCTCTATTATCTGATTACTGTTCATTGAAACACCAAAGATGGTGACATCTTATGCAAGAATGTGTTTATGTTAAGATGCAACAAGAATAGTGG
Source organism: Oryctolagus cuniculus (assembly GCF_051225735.1). Lineage (NCBI taxonomy): Eukaryota > Metazoa > Chordata > Mammalia > Lagomorpha > Leporidae > Oryctolagus > Oryctolagus cuniculus. The sequence continues at coordinate 17,552,034 of NC_142889.1, forward strand.
TAAATAGCAAAGAACACAGGCCAGGTACTGGGGAAAAAAAACTCCACTACATCTAGGTGAGTGGTCCTGGGCTATGATGAGATGAAGACAGTGAAAGTGTTCAAGGAGGGCCTGGCACTATGATGTAGTAGGTCAAGCCTCTGCTGTTAGCACTGGCACTCTGTATGGGTGCCAGGTGGAGTCCTGGATGCTCCATTTCTTTTCCAGCTCTCTGGTGTTGGCCTGGGAAAGCAGTAGAGGATGGTCCAAGTGCTTGGGCCCCTGCACCCATGTGGAAGACCTGGAAGAATCTTCTAGTTCCTGATTTCTATATTGACCCAGCTTCAGCCATTGTAACCATTTAGGGAGTGAACCAGTGGATAGAAAACCTGTCTCCTCATCTCTCCCTCTCTCTGTAACTCTACCTCTCAAATAAATAAATAAATCTTTTTAAAAAATTGTCCAAGGAACTGATAATTAATATTTATATACTTGACCCAATAAAATTTTATGTGCTACTTTTGTAAACTTGTTTATAAAGTATGTTCATAAGCATCATAATGTATCCTGCAACAATTAGAATAATTATTATTTTTACATGAAAATGAGTACTCACTCCCTCAGGCACAGGGTGCTTCAATAGAATGTGGTAGTTACTTAAAGATATTTGCACTCTAAAGTGCAAAGAAGACTCCACTGGAGGCAAATGGGGAAGGAGACCAAAGAGAGACATTGCCAGAGGCCAGGTGGAAAATATCACTGCAGCCATTTGAGGAATGCAGCAGAATGAAGCTGGGAGTTATGTGAACAGTCTAATCTGGGACATTGCAGCTTGGAAAGCCAGTAGTGGGGCACGGCCCACTCGCCTCCAGGGATGTAGCAAGTTCAAGGAAATTTTTTACTCAAATGTTCTATTCCTCTTTCTGGGTCAGGTGGTGATCACATGATATCTGGTCAAGATCTGCATGTAGAGAATGCTGTTTTTAGTTAAGCAGAGGCTTGTCCTGGTGTCACCAAGGGTATCTGGCAGAAATAGGGCCAGCACCATGGTTCACTTGGTTAATCCTCTGCCTGCAGTGCTGGCATCCCATATGGGCACTGGGTTCTAGTCCCAGTTGTTCCTCTTCCAGTCCAGCTCTCTTTTGTGGCCCAGGAAGGCAGTGGTGGATGCCCAAGTGCTTGGGCACCTGCACCTGCATGGGAGACCAGGAAGAAGCACCTGGCCCCTGGCTTTGGATCAGCACAGCACCGGCCATAGCAGCCATTTGGGGGGTGAACCAATGGAAGGAATACCTTTCTCTCTGTCTCTCTCTCTCTCACTGTCTGTAACTCTACCTGTCAAATAATTTAAAACAAAAAGGGCAAAAATAAAAGCCACAGGGCAAGACAGAGAGAAGTTCCTGCTCCTTGCTTGGAGAGAGTCCTGCTGGCCCCTACTTTTCTATAATCTTTTATTTTCCTTTCATTGCACACCATCACCTCTTCAACCTGCATATTTGCTGCATGGTTCACAGCAAGGGGCACCTGAACAGGGACCTGACGAGGAAGGATCACCTCAAACAAATGAAAATGAAAAGTTTAATGGAGAAGAAGGCTGCCCAAACATCCAGTAATGACCATAACTTTTGTGAATGGAGTTTATCTTTACCCAGAGTAATGGGGTAGGATTTAAAGATCAAGACTAAACAATATTGTAAAGTTTTAAAACAATTCTTGAAAGGGAGAGGAATCATTGTATCAGAAAAAGTTGTACAGGAATTTTAGTCAACAGTAATATTATATATTCCTAGATTTCCAAAGCATGAAACTAGATATCTAAGGGAAAACATTGGGGATATGTTTAAAAAGGAATAGAATTCACTTCTGATTTTTTTATGCAGTGGATGAAATGTGAAATCCAATGAATTAAAGAAATCCATATATAACTTGGAAGAAAAACATATCTGTGAAATAGAGATTTAGAAGAGAAACCAAAGAAAATATTATAACTAAAGAAGTTAATGTCAAATAAAAAATACAGTGGAATTCTTAACAACATACATGTAAAGCAGAATAAAAAGTATCTGAGTGGGAAGGTAAATCTTAGGAAATGTCATGGATGAGAAAAAAGGATGAAATTGTAAGTTAAAAACTTTTTGATGGGATACTATCAAATGACCCAACATAAATAGATCTTTGGATTTTCTGAAAGTATGGAAAGAGAGATTACATTGGAAGGTGTATTCAGTGAAGTAATTATGGAAAAGTCCCCTAACCTGGAGAAAGAAAGGGACACTCATGTACAGGAAGCACACAGAACTCCTAATACACATGACCTAAAAAGATTTTCACCATGATACTTTGCAGTCAAACTTTCAACAGTAAAGCATTAATAAAAATTATAAAATGTACACAAGAGAAACATGATTACCTTCAGAAACATATCCAATTAGACACAGATGATTTCTCATCAGAAACTCTACAGGCTAGGAGAGAATGCAGAGATTGTCACCCCTGAATACTATGTCCTGCAAAGCTCTCATTTATGAATGAAGGTGAAAAAAAAACTCTCCATAACAAACAGAAATTGAAAGAATATGTCATCAGGAGCTGGTGTTGTGGCATAGTGGGTAAAACCACCATCTGCAGTTCTAGCATCCCATATGGGTGTCAGTTCAAGTCTTGGCTGTTCCATTTCTAATCCAGCTCTCTGCTATGGGCCTGAAAAAGCAGCAGAAGATGGTTCAAGTCCTTGGACCCCTGTACCTGTGTGGGAGACCTGGAAGAAGCTCCTGGCTTCAGAATGGCTCAGCTGTAGCTGTTGAGGCCAACTGGGGAGTGAACCAGCAGATGGACAACCTCTCTCTCTGTACCTTTCCTTCTCTTTGTGTGTAACTCTCATTTAAAGACACAAAGAAGGGTACTATGCAATAATTAAGGGATCAATTTAACAGGAAGACATGGATATAATAAACATCCAATATATACACCAATGCCAGAGCACCAGGCTATTTAAAATAATTTTTAATTGACATAAAGGGAAACATGGAGTCCAATAATGGAGGACTTCAACATCTAGTTTCATCAATCGACTGATCAACTTGACAGAAAACCAACAAAGAAATATCAGAGCTAATCAACACTATGGGCCAGGGCCAGTGCTGTGGCGCAGCAGGTTAACACCCCAGCATGAAGTGCCAGCATCCCATATGGGTGCCAGTTCTAGTCCCAGCTGCTCCTCTTCCAATCCAGCTCTCTTCTGTGGCCTGGGATAACAGTAGAAGATGGCCCAAGTCCTTGGGCCCCTGTACCCAGCAGAAGCTCCTGGCTCCCGGCTTCAGATTGGCACAGCTCTGACCATTGCAGCCAATTGGGGAGTGAACCATCAGATGGAAGACTTCTCTCCCTCTGCCTCTCCTCTCTCTGTGTGTAATCTTGACTTTCAAATAAATAAATCTTAAAAAAAAAAACACTGTGGATCAAATGGACTGAACAGATATCTACTGAATATCTCACAGTTGCAGAATACACATTATTTTCATCACTATGTGGAACCTTCTCTAGGATAGACCATATGCTAGGCCATAAAGCAAGTCTCAGCAAACCCAAATTATTGAAATCATACCATGTGTCCTTTCTGACCACAATGAGATAAAGCTAGAGATTTAGAATGTAAGAATCTCTAGAAAATATGCAAATATATGGAGACTGAATAACACAATATTGAATGATGAACAGTGATTCACAGAAGCAATCAAATGGGAAACCAAAGAATTCCTGGAAATGAATGAAGCTGACACTACAACATGCAAAACTTATGAAATGGGGCCAGCATGGGGCTGTAGTGGGTAAAAGCTGTCACCTGCAATTGCAGCACCCCATATGGGCACCAGTAAGAGTCCTGGCTGCTTGTTTTCTGATCCAGCTCTCTGCTGTGGCCTGGGCAAACAGTGGAAGATGATCCAAATCCTTGGTCCACTGAACCCACATTGGGGACCCAGAAGATGCTCCTGGCTTCTGGTTTCAGATCAGCACATCTCCAGCCATTGTAGGCATCTGGGGGAGTGAACTAGCAGATGGAAGACCTCTCTCTCTCTGCCTTTCAAATTCATAAATAAATCTTAAAAATAAAAAAGAAAACAAGAAAGCAGAACTGAGATTCAAAAAACAATGATACAAAATTGAAAATAGATCTACCACATGACCTAGCAATCCTAGCCCTGAGAATTTACCCAAATGAAATGAAATTAGCATATGAATAGTCCATGTTTACTGAAACTCAATTCACAACAACCAAGATATGGAATCAACCCAGATGTCCTCAATTGATGACTGTATTAAGAAATTGGGGTACATATACAGTATGTAATCTGACTTAGATTTAAAAAAGAATGAAACCTTGTCTTTTGAAACAAACTGGATGAAACTAGAAGCCACTATAACCACTGAAATAATCCAGTCCCAGAAAGGCAAATGCCATATGTTTTTCCTGATCTGTGGTAACTAATAGAGTAAAAAAGTAGTGAAATTCACATTTTGAGATTCAATGATTGTTTACAGCCTTTGTATCTATTGTTGAAAAACAGAGCTTTTGTTCTTACTACTTATTGGATTCTTAGTGTAGGGTTAATCTGAGTATAAAATAAACTGAAAATAGATCATGGTAAAATCATTGTACAAAGGTAGTTGAAAATGGACCTTAATGCAGAATGGGACTGGCCAGGGGAAAGGAAGAGGAGGAGGAGAGAGGGAGTGTGGTTGGGAGTGTGGGTGTGGTGGGAAGAATCACTATATTTCTAAAGGATACTCAAAAGTGTGAATTCCTTAAATAATAAATTTTAAAAAAGGGAAGGAGAAGGAAGTGCAGAGACATGAAAGGGAGGGTATAATGAGAAACATCACTAAACTCCTAAATCTATACATACAAAATATGCATGCTTTAAAAAGTGAGCAAAATTTAAAAGCCAAATGTATATATACTTCTTTATAATGCATCAGTAAATAACACATAAATAATAAAAATTAATAAAACAACAAATAAATACATCTAGTAAGTATTACTGTGATGTTTAAAAAACCTACAAATAATCAAAATAAGATAGTAATCTGAGTAAATACATATAGTAGAAATAGTAAATGAGGGTACAAATACTTTGCCCTTGCATTTTCAAACACTCTATGTCAATGACCATTTGAACAAAGAGTAAAATGTGTAGGGTCGTTTGTCATATGTATGAGAAAAATATACTATAAGCATAATACAGAAACTGGAAAAAAAGATAACTGAAAATAAGACACTATGAAGTTACTAGGCCATAAAGCAAGCCTCAGCAAATTCAAAAGAATTAGAATCATACCATGCAGCTTCTCAGACCATAAAGGAATGAAGTTGGAAATTGGCAACTCAGGAACCCCTAGAGCATACGCAAACACATGGAGATTGAACAATATGCTCCTGAATGAACAATGGGTCATAGAAGAAATCAAAAGAGAAATCAAAAACTTTCTGGAATGAGGATAACAGCACAACATACCAAAACTTATGGGATGCAGCAAAAGCAGTGTTATGAGGAAAGTTTATATCAATAGGTGCCTACATCAAGAAATTGGAAAGGCACCAAACAGATGAGCTTTCAATTCACCTCAAGGATCTAGAAAACCTACAGCAAACCAGACCCAAATCTAGTAGGAGAAGAGAAATAATTAAAATCAGAGAAGAAATCAAAAGGATTGAATCCAAAAAAAATTACAAAAAATCAGCCAAACGAGGAGCTGGTTTTTTGAAAAAATAAACAAAATTGACACCCCATTGGCCCAACTAACTAAAAAAAGAAGAGAAAAGACCCAAATCAATAAAATCAGAGATGAAAAAGGAAATGTAACAACAGACACCACAGAAATAAAAAGAATCATCAGAAATTACTACAAGGACTTGTATGCCAACAAACAGGGAGACCTATCAGAAATGGATAGATTCCTGGACACATGCAACCTACCTAAATTGAACCAGGAAGACATCGAAAACCTAAACAGACCCATAACTGAGACAGAAATTGAAACAGTAATAAAGGCCCTCCCAACAAAGAAAAGCCCAGGACCAGATGGATTCACTGCTGAATTCTACCAGACATTTAAAGAAGAACTGACTCCAATTCTTCTCAAACTATTCAGAACAATCGAAAAAGAGGGAGTCCTCCCAAATTCTTTCTATGAAGCCAGCATCACCTTAATTCCTAAGCCGGAAAAAGATGCAGCACTGAAAGAGAATTACAGACCAATATCCCTGATGAACATAGATGCAAAAATCCTCAATAAAATTCTCGCCAATAGAATGCAACAACACTTCAGAAAGATCATCCACCCAGACCAAGTGGGATTTATCCCTGGTATGCAGGGATGGTTTAATGTGTGCAAGACAATCAATGTGATACACCACATTAACAGACTGCAGAAGAAAAACCATATGATTATCTCAATAGATGCCGAGAAAGCATTTGATAAAATACAACACCCGTTCATGATGAAAACTCTAAGCAAACTGGGTTTGGAAGGAACATCCCACAATACAATCAAAGCAATCTATGAAAAACCCACAGCCAACATCCTATTGAATGGGGAAAAGTTGGAAGCATTTCCACTGAGATCTGGGACCAGACAGGGATGTCCACTCTCACCACTGCTATTCAATATAGTTCTGGAGGTTCTAGCCAGAGCTATTAGGCAAGAAAAAGACATTAAAGGGATACAAATTGGGAAGGAAGAACTCAAACTATCCCTCTTTGCAGATGACATGATTCTTTATTTAGGGGACCCAAAGTACTCTACTAAGAGACTATTGGAACTCATAGAAGAGTTTGGCAAAGTAGAAGGGTATAAAATCAAAAATCACAAAAATGCACAAAAATCAACAGCCTTTGTATACACAGACAATGCCATGGCTGAGGAAGAACTTCTAAGATCAATCCCATTCACAATAGCTACAAAAACAATCAAATACCTTGGAATAAACTTAACCAAGGACGTTAAAGATCTCTATAATGAAAATTACAAAACCTTAAAGAAAGAAATAGAAGAGGATACCAAGAAATGGAAAAATCTTCCATGCTCATAGATTGGAAGAATCAATATCATCAAAATGTCCATTCTCCTGAAAGCAATTTATAGATTCAATGCAATACCAATCAAGATACCGAAGACCTTCTTCTCAGATCTGGAAAAAATGGTGCTGAAATTTATATGGAGGCACAAGAGACCTCGTATAGCTAAGCAATCTTGTACAAAAAAACAAAGCCAGAGGCATCACAAATACCAGATTTCAGGACATACTACAGGGCAGTTGTAATCAAAACAGCATGGTACTGGTACAGAAACAGATGGATAGACCAATGGAACAGAATTGAAACACCAGAAATCAACCCAAACATCTTCAGCCAACTCATATTTGATCAAGGATATAAAACCAATTACTGGAGCAAGGACAGTCTATTCAATAAATGGTGCTGGGAAAACTGGATTTCCACGTGCAGAAGCATGAAGCAAGACCCCTACCTTATAACTTACACAAAAATCCACTCAACATGGATTAAAGACCTAAATCTACGACCTGACACCATCAAGTTACTAGAGAATATTGGAGAAACCCTTCAAGATATTGGCACAGGCAAAGAATTTCTGGAAAAGACCCGGGAGGCACAGGCAGTCAAAGCCAAAATCAACTATTGGGATTGCTTCAAATTGAGAAGTTTCTGTACTGCAAAAGAAACAGTCAGGAGAGTGAACAGACAACTGACAGAATGGGAAAAAATATTTGCAAACTATGCAATCGATAAAGGGTTAATAACCAGAATCTACAAAGAGATCAAGAAACTCCACAAAAACAAAACCAACAACCCACTTAAGAGATGGGCCAAGGACCTCAATAGACATTTTTCAAAAGAGGAAATCCAAATGCCCAACAGACAAATGAAAAAATGTTCAAGGTCACTCGCCATCAGGGAAATGCAAATCAAAACCACAATGAGGTTTCACCTCACCCTGGTTAGAATGGCTCACATTCAGAAATCTACCAACAACAGACGCTGGCGAGGATGTGGGGAAAAAGGGACACTAACCCACTGTTGGGGGAATGCAAACTGGTCAAGCCACTATGGAAGTCAGTCTGGAGATTCCTCAGAAACCTGAAGATAACCCTACTGTTCGACCCAGCCATCCCACTCCTTGGAATTTACCCAAAGGAATTTAAATTGGCAAACAAAATGCGGTCTGCACCCTAATGTTTATTGCAGCTCAATTCACAATAGCTAAGACCTGGAACCAACCTAAATGCCCATCAACGGTAGACTGGATAAAGAAATTATGGGATATGTACTCTTTAGAATACTACACCGCAGTAAGAAACAATGAAATCCAGACATTTGCAACAAAATGGAGGAATCTGGAACACATCATGCTAAGTGAAATAAGCCAGTCCCAAAGGGACAAATACCATATGTTCTCCCTGATCGGTGACAACTGACTGAACACCAAGAAGGAAACCTGTTGAAGTGAAATGGACACTATGGGAAATAGTGACTTGATCAGCATAGCCCTGACTGTTAATGAACAACTTAATACATTATCCCTCTTAGTAGTTTTTTTGTCTGTTCTACTTAATATGACTGGTTTAATTCTGTAATTAATACACAGTTATTCTTAAGTGGGTGATCCCTGTTAAACATAAGAGTGGGGATAAGAGAGGGAAGAGATGTACAATTTGGAACATGCTCAAGCTGTCTTGCCCCAAATGGTAGAGTTAGAAATATACCAGGAGATTCCAATTCAACCCCATCAAGGTGGCATGTACCAATGCCATCTCACCAGACCAAGTGATCAATTTCAGTTCACAATTGATCATAATGAAAGGACTAAGAGTCAAAGGAAGCACATAAACGAGTCTAGTACCTGCTAATACTAACCGATAGAATAAATAAAGGGGAGAGTGATCCAACCTGGGAAGCGAGATACTCAGCAGACTCATTGAATGGTGGATGTCCTAAACAGCACTCTGGCCTCAGAATCAGCCCTAAAGGCATTCAGATCTGGCTGAAAAGCCCATGAGAGTATTTCAGGCATGGAAAGCCAAGACACTCTGGCAAAAAAAAAAAAAAAAAAAAAAAAAAAAAAAAAAAAAAAAAAAAAAAAAAAAAAAAAAACCCTAAATGAAAGATCTCTGTGAGTGAGATCTCAGTGGAAAGAACAGGTCTTCAAAAAGGAGGTACCTTTCTCTGAAGGGAGGAGAGAACCTCCACTTTGACTATGACCTTGTCTAAACAAGATAAGAGTCGGAGAACTCAGAGGGCTTCCATAGCCTTGGAAACTCATGACTGGAGCATAGGGAGATTACTGATGCCATAGACAGGAGTGTCAATTGGTAAAGTCACAACAGGAGTCACTGTGCACTTACTCCTCATGTAGGATCTCTGTCCTTAATGTGCTGTGCATTGAGACTTAATGCTATAATGAGTACTCAAACAGTATATTTCACTTTGTCTTTCTATGGGAGTGCAAACTGTTGAAATCTTTACTTAATGTATACTAAACTGATCTTTTGTAAAAAAAAAAAAAAGAAGAAATTATCAACTCCCAACTTGACTCTCACTGGGATTAAACATGACAATAGGTCTGATCTGATTTCATCATCATTTAAAAAATCATCTATTTTTCACTTTATGTTTGTGTGGGAGCAAACTGTTGAAATCTTTACTTAATGTATGCTAAACTGATCTTCTGTATATAAAGAGAATCGAAAATGAATCCTCATGTGAATGGAAGGGGAGAGGGAGTGGGAAAGGGGAGGGATGAGGGTGGGAGAGACGATATGGGGGGGAAGCCATTGTAATCCATAAGCCGTACTTTGGAAATTTATATTCATTAAATAAAAGTTAAAAAAAATCAAAAAAAAAAAAAAGGAAAATTTGACTCACACTCAAGGGAAAAAAATACCTAGAAAAAAATTTAAGTCATGTGTTTCAGGAAGACAATATGGTTAAACAGTCTACAAATTTCTTCCTATAGTTAAAAATTATATGCAAGTTAGATAAAGAATGCACCCATGTCAGAGACCTGGAAGAAGATCCTGGCTCCTGTCTTAAGCCTGGTCAGTCTCTGGCTGTTGTGACCATTTGGTAAATGAATCAATCAGTGAATGGGAGATATTCTCTGTGTGTGTGTGTGTGTGTGTGTGTTTGTGTGTGTGTAACTCTGCCTTTCAAATCAATAACATTAAAAAAAAGAAATAAAACCTACTTGTAGGCTAAATCAACATACTAGAAGTGGAATAAAAATAATCTAATGGAACATGAAATATGGTAGAACCTTAATATAGCTCCATAAAGCAAGCTTTGGAAACTTAATCCTCATTCAAGTTTCTGTCTAAGATCTAAAGCTATGAGTTTTACTTCTTAGTTTCTCTCACCATGTGATGTCACTGGCCACATTATGATCCAGGAAGAAGGCCCTTTCTGGATTAGTCCCCTTAACTTTAGACTGCCCAGCTTCCAGACTGTAAAAAATAAGATTTGTTTTCTTGGGGTTGGTTGTTGGCACAATAGCTTATGTCACCATTTGTGAAGCTGAAATTTCATACCACAATGCTGGTTGGATTCCTGGTTGCTCAACTTTCAATTCAGCTTTCTGCTAATGCACCTAGGAATGCAATGTATAATTGTCCCAGTACTTAGGTTCCTGCCACCCATGTCAGAGGTCCAGACGGAGCTCCTGGCTCCTGGCAGTGGCCTTGCCCAATAGTAGCTATTGTAGCCATTTGGTGAGTGAAAGAATGTTAGAATCTCGAGCCAGCGCCATGGCTCAATAGGCTAATCCTCCACCTTGCGGCACCGGCACACCAGGTTTTAGTCCCGGTCGGGGTGCCAGATTCTGTCCCGGTTGCCCCTCTTCCAGGCCAGCTCTGCTGTGGCCTGGGAGTGCAGTGAAGGATGGCCCAAGTCCTTGGGTCCTGCACCCCATGGGAGACCAGGATAAGCACCTGGCTCCTGCCATTGGATCAGCGCAGTGCGCCGGCCACAGCACGCCAGCCACGTCGGCCATTGTAGGGTGAACCAATGGCAAAGGAAGACCTTTCTCTCTGTCTCTCTCTCACTGTCCACTCTGCCTGTCAAAAAAAAAAAAGAATATTAGAATCTCTCTCTCTCTCTCTCCTTTTTCTACTGCTCTGCCTTTCAAGAAAATAAATTTTGAAACAATTTTTTCTAAATGACCTATTGTATTACATATTTATCACAAAACAGACTGAGACAGAAAATAGACCAACAGTTTGTTTTTTAACTTATGAAAAAGAAAAGATGAATATTAAGCTATTTAGAAGCCCACAAAACAATTTAGAAAGCAAAGCATTTTAAATTAGAAAGCTTGAAGAAATTGAAATTGAAAAAGTTCATGGGGTCAGCATTGTGGCGTAGTGGGTTATGCTGCCACCTATGATGTCAGATTCCCATCTGGGCACCAGTTTGTGCCCCAGCTACTCCTGATCAAGTGCTCTGTTAATGTTTCTGGGAAAGCAGCATAGCCCAAGCATTTGGGCCCCTTCCACCCATGAAATTACAGGCTCTTGGCTTCAACCTGGCCCAGCATGACCACTGCAGACAACTGGGTAGTAAACCACTGGATGAAAGGTCTCTCTGTCTCTCCTCTCTTTCAAACAAATTAATCTTTAAATCAGAAACTGAAGGAAGTCAAATGCAAAAAAAAAAAAAAAAAACCTAGGAAGTAGTTAATGAAACAACAGCCTATTACATACTGGCTGCCATTGCCCATGAATGATGGCATGCTTTTCAGGAAAAATGAAAATAAATTTTGAGTGTCTTGAAGGAAAATATTCATCCCTGGTTATCTAGTGAAATTCTAAAGTATGAGATAAGCAAGGGCAGACATTTTGTCTCATTGTGATAAGCTGTTTCTTGGGATACTCACGTCCCATATCAGAGTACCCGCTGCTGCTTCTGGCTTAGTTTCAAGCTAATTCACACCCATGGTGGCAGCAGGTGATAGCAATTACTTGGCTCCTGACTGGATAGACACATGGGATTTCTGAATTGAGTTTCAGCCGCCTAGTTTTGGCCTGGCCCTTCTGCAACTATTGCAAGGATGTGGGAAGTGATGATCAGACAGAAGATCTCTCATTTTGGCTTTCAAAAAATTAATATATAAAGGTGGACAAAAGACAATTTTCTGAACAAAACACTAACAACCACTAACATGTAACAAAAACCTACTATGCTATATGATGTTAAGTTCTCCAGGCTGAAAGAAAATGATTCAAGATGATTATTTGGATCACCAGGGATTGGGAACCATTTTTCTGCCAACCGTCATTTGGATATTTATAACATTATTTTAAGGCCATACAGAATTATCAATGTAAAAAGTAGCCAGCTATAGATTTACTGAATTAAGATTACCACCTGGGATTGTCTTGGCTGAACCAGATCAAATGATTTCATGGGCTGTATATGGGCAACAGGTCAGATATCTACCACCCCTGATTTACAGGAAAGAATTAGGACCACTAAAAATGGTAATAATATCTGTAAGTATAAAGATCTTCAAGCATTTTTATTCTCTTGACTGATTAAAGACATGATTATTTGAAGTGATTATTACAGAATGTCAAACATTCACATATTGATTCAATATATAAAGAGACAAAAATAGTACAATGTATAGGAGACATAAATAGAATTATTCAAATATAAGTTGGCTGTAGATGTTTGGATTGATTTCTGGTGTTTCAATTCTGTTCCATTGGTCTATACATCTATTTATGTACCAGTACCATGCTGTTTTGATTATAACTGCCCTGTAGTATGTCTTGAATTCTGATATTGTGATGCCTCTGGCTTTGCTTTTGTTGTACAAAATTGCTTTAGCTATTCAAGGTCTCCTGTCTACAACCCAACACCATCAAATTATTAGAGAACATCGGAGAAATGCTGCAAGATATAGGCATAGGAAGACTTCTTGGAAAAGACCTCAGAGGGGCAGGGAAAGCCAAAATTAACAATTGGGATTACATCAAATTGAGAAGTTTCTGTACTGCAAAAGAAACAGTCAGGCAAGAGAACAGGCAGCCAACAGAATGGGAAAAAAATATTTGCAAACTATACAACCGATAAAGGATTAATAACCAGAATTTACAAAGAGATCAAACAACTCCACCACAACAAAACAAAAAACCCACAAAAGAGATGGCCCAAGGACCTAAATAGACATTTTTCAAAAGCAGAAGTCCAAATAGCCAACAGACACATGAAGAAATATTCAGGATCACTAAATCAAAACCACAATGAGGTTTCACCTCATGCCAGTTAGAATGGCTCACATTCAGAAATCAACTAACAATAGATGATGGCAAGATGTAGGGAAAAGGGGACACTATTCCACTGTTGGTGGGAAAGCAAACTGGTAAAGCCACTATGGAAGACAGTCTGGAGATTCCTCTGAAACTTGAATATAGCCCTACCACACAACCCAGCCATCCAACTCCTTGAATTTTACCCAAAGGAAATTAAATTGGAAAATAAAAGAGCTGTCTGCACCTCAATGTTTATTGCAGCTCAATCATAATAGCTAAAACATGGAATCAACCTAAATGCCCATCAACAGTAGACTGGATAAAGAAATTATGGGGCATGTACTCTATAGAATACTATACAGCAGTAAAAAAATAAAATAAAATCCGGTCATTTGCAACAAAATGGAGGAATCTGGAAAACATGCTGAGTGAAATAAGCCAGTCCCAGAGGGACAAATATCATATGCTCTCCCTGATCGGTGACAACTAACTGAACACCTAAAAGGAAACCTGTTGAAGCAAAATGGACACTATGAGAAACAATGTCTTGACCAGCCCTTGTCCTGACTGTAGAGGAACAACTTAACTATTTTATTCCTTTTAGTATTTTTTTCTTTAACTTAATACCATTGGTTGAACTCTGTAATTAACACACAATTATTCTTAGGTGTTTATTTTATTTTATTTTATTTATTTATTTTTTGACAGGCAGAGTGGACAGTGAGAGAGAGAGACAGAGAGAAAGGTCTTCCTTTGCCGTTGGTTCACCCTCCAATGGCCGCCGCAGTCGGCGCGCTGCGGCTGGCGCACCACGCTGATCCCATGGCAGAGCCAGGAGCCAGGTGCTTTTCCTGGTCTCCCATGGGGTGCAGGGCCCAAGCACCTGGGCCATCCTCCACTGCACTCCCTGGCCACAGCAGAGGGCTGGCCTGGAAGAGGGGCAACCGGGACAGAATCTGGTGCCCCGACTGGGACTAGAACCCGGTGTGCTGGCGCCGCTAGGCGGAGGATTAGCCTAGTGAGCCGCGGCGCCGGCCCCTTAGGTGTTTAAATTTAACTGTAAAGTAAGCCCTGTTAAATATCAGAGTGGGAATAAGAGAGGGAGGAGATGTACAGTTTGGCACATGTTCACTCAAACTACCCCTAATGGTAGAGGTAGAAACGTGCCAGGAGATTTCAATTCAATCCCATCAAGGTGGCAAGTACCAATGCCATCTTGTTAAAGCAATCAGTTTAAGTTCATAATTGATCAAAAAGATAGGATCAATTGTCAAAGGGATTACATAAATAAGACCAGTGTCTGCAAATAATAATTGATAGAATTAAAAAGAATAATCCTACATGGAAAGCAGGATACACAGCAGACTCATAGAATAGCACATGCCTTAAACAGAACTCTGGCCTCAGAATCAGCCATTAAGGCATTCAGATCTGGCTAAAAAGCCCATGAGAGTTTCACAGGCATGGAAAGCCAAGACACTGTAGCAAAATAAATAAATAAATAAATAAATAAATAAATAAATAAATAAATAAATAAATAAATGAAAGATCCCTGTGAGTGAGATCCCAGCAGAAAGAACACGTCAAAGAAGGAATTACCTTTCTCTGAAGGGAGGAGAGAACCACTTTGAATATGGCCTTGTCCAAATAAGATCAGTTTCTGAACTCAAGAGGCTTCCATAGCCTTGGCAGCTCATGACAAGAGCCTTGGGTGATTACAGACATCATAAATAAGAGTGTCAACTGTTAAATCAACAACAGGAGTCACTGTGCACCTGCTCCCCATGTAGGACCTCTGTTGTTAATGTGTTGTACTATGCCAAGTAATGGTAAAACTACTACTCAAACATTACTCTATACTTTGTGTGTCTGTGTGGGTGCAGTATGTTGAAATCTTTACTTAGGATATACTAAGTTGATCTTCTGTGTATAAAGTGAAAAAAAGTGAATTGTGATGAAGAATGGGGTGGGTACAGGAGTGGGAGATGAGATGGTTGCAGGTGGGAGTGAGGTAATGGGGGGGAAAAGCCACTATAATCCAAAAGTTGTATTTTGATAATTTATATGTATTAAATAAAAGTTGGAAAAAAATTGAATTATTCAATAGAAAAATCTATATTCCATATGAAGCAGTACAGTATTTTTCCAAAGATATTGGGATAAATTATTTTCAATGTAATTTTTAAAGCTATGAGTAACAAATTAAAGCATATCAGTATTATGCATCAAAGTAAATTAATGCAACAAAGTAGTGTATTCATTTAACAGAGATGCTATAATACTATGCTATAGAGAAGGCAACTTAACAGAAATTTATTTTCTCATGATTCTGTAGAATGATGGTTTAAGAATGAGATGCTGGGGTTGGCACTGTGGTTTAGTGGGTAAAGCTGCCATCTGCAGTGTGGGCATTCCATAAGGGCACCAGTTAGAGTTCTGGTTGCTCCACTTCCCATCCATCTGCTATGGCCTGGGAAAGCAGTTAGAAGATGAAGATAGTCCAAGTCCTTGAGACCCTGTACCTGCTTGAGTGATCCAGAAGAAGATTCTGGTTCCTGGCTTCAGATCAGTGCAGCTCCAGCCATTGTGGCAAACTGGGTAGTGAACCAGCAGACGGAAGACCTATCTCTGCCTCTCCTTCTCTCTATGTTTAACTCTGACTTTGAAATAAATAAATAGATCTTTAATTTAAAAAAAAAAAGGTGCTTGCAGATTTAGTTTTTTCTGAGGTCCTTTCCATTTCAGAATAGCCAACTTCTCACAATGTCCTCATATGGCCTCTTCTTTGTATGCTCTCATCACTGGTTTCTCCCTGACAAAGACCAAGTTGAATGGGATTAAGGCACACCTATAGAATCTCAATCAACCTTAATTATCCATTTGAAGGTTCTATTTCCAAATGCAGACACATGGAGTTTAACATATCCAAATACAGATTTGTGGAGGTACACTCCTTAGTCTATGACACTGAGTGAAACAATCAATAGGAGCACTACAATTAAATATTTAAAATGTTTTATGGATGTACACATTTAACATAGAATTTAGAGTATCAGTTAAGATGTCTATGAATCACACTGGAGGTTTGATGCCCACTCTAGTTCCTGATTCCCACTTTCTGCATGCGAATAACCTAGTGAGGATGGCTCAAGGAATTAGGTTCTTGCCACACACAGGAAAGATGCTGACTGAACTCCCAGCTCATGGATTCAGGCAAACCCAGCCCCAGCCATATTCCCATACATTGCAGTTATCTGGGAAGTAAACCCATAAGCAAGACTTCTCTCTTCCTCCCTATCTCCCTATCTCTATCTATCTACCTACCTACCTATGTGTATCTGGAAGTGTGTATGTCTTCTCTCCCTCCCAAATCAATAAATTAAATTTAAAAGGATACACAATAAAAACACTAATCATAAAAAAATCAATTGGATGCCTTATTTAGCAGCAAAGTATCAAGAAGAAATAGAAGACCAGAGGTATTAAGAGACTTTTTGTCATAATAAATAATATTTCATGATAACATAATTATGTCAGTATGCCTAAAAACAACCTCAAAGGACACGAGACAGAATTCACAGAAGAAAAAAAAATTTTAAAATCAAATATTATCTGATAATTGATACTCAGTTTATAGTAATATATGAAAAAATTGATAAAAAGATGAATCAATCATAAATGTGAGTGACAAAATGTTGACCTAATTAATATTTTTAGACCACCCTGTGGAACACACACAAAGACAGCACATATGCTGACCTATAAATAAGATTAAAATCACAAATTATTCTACCTAATCACATGGAATTGGTTACAAATTGATAAGAAAAAAGAAATCCAGACCTGATTGGATGAGGAAAGGCTGGGCACCTATGCTTGTGCCCTGTCTGATGTACCTGGGCATTAACTTGAGGTGTTTTAGCAATGTTGGTTGGAGATTCTGGCGCAGTGTGCCCCTGTAACTACCTCCACCCCACCTTCCACTGTCCCCTTGAGCATGGTGGCTGGGTCATTAGGGATGACAAAGTGGCAGATCTCTCAACTCATGTCATGGATAAAGGTGGTTCCCACATCCACAGGGAGGTGTCTGTCTGAAATAGAAATGGTCCAATCATTTTTGCCACCCAGCTGTGGAACTCAAGGCAGGTGATAATAAGGGGGAGGAGGAGATGGTGGCCCAGTGCCAGAGGTGGAAAACTGTGGGTTATGCAACTGATTGAGCATAATGACAGTGAAGACATGTTTGGTGATTATGACAGCTTTACTGAAAACTTTTTAGGTCATGTTGATGACCTGGAACAAAAATATATGGAAATTCCTGAACATAGGAAACATATTACAGACTTTGCCACTGGTGATCTTTGTTAAGAAAGTAATGAAAACAAACTCAGCATCCCCACTGTGGGCAACTTTACTGAATTAAAAGCTGAGGAGCACACAAAGAACCAGAATAGACCTAAAGATACCCCTGTTAAAAATGGAACTGGTTTTTTGTCACATATGCCTTCCTCACAGGTTTTATACTTTGATAATTTGCAGAACTCTTCAAATGATTGTGGTGGTCGGTGACCTAAAGAAAGGGATAGGAATGTAACCTGTCTCAAGTCTAGAAATGAAGAATTGTCCCTTAATCACATAGAAGCAACCCCAGAAAAATGATTAATTCTCTCCTAAAGTCAGAACAAATTCAGATAAGAATAGGAGAAAAAGTATTAAAGATCATCTAAAATGTGCCATGACTGGAAATGTCAAGGCCCAAATACCAGTATTTTCTAGGAATAACAGCTGAAAGAGATTCTCCTATCTGAAGAAATTAATGTTGCTAAGAAAACAACTGAATCATCATCAGATAACCTTGGTCCTTTCTATTCATTGCTCAGCAAAGTGAGACCTTTATGTTCAGTTCAAAGGAATTAAAAAGGTATATGGTAGTACTTTTTGCTGGAATGAAAGCAAGATTTCTGATTGCTATCATAGTATTACTACACATCAATAGAAACAAAGGCTTTCAAGGTCATATTTCTTGAAAACAAATCAAAAGAGCAATTGTCTCTCAGCCTTCCATAAATATCCTGCTAGTACTAAAACCCTCCCTGTGACTCCCCTCAACAGTCACACTTCTCAAACCAGTTATCCTTGCTGTCTCTCATTCCTCATCTCAAATAATTCTCCAGCTTAATCCAGTTATGGGTTCTGTACTCTTAGGATATAATGACCAGGGCACCTAAATGAGTTTTTTTTTTATTGCATTTTTTGTCAGATTTCTCAATTAGATACCTGATGCTATTGACTGCATCATTCTTGAAACTCCTTTCTCAACTTCTTGACCCTCCACTCCTGTTGTTTTCTGATTATTTAACTCTTCCACACTTTTGAAAACTGGTGCTTCTGTGACTGTCTCTGTCTTCTCTATCAAAAAGCTGTTGAAATTCCTTTGAACACTCATGTCTTGAGTGAAGTCAGGAATACTGTATATTAAAATAAACATATTTGGGGTGAGTGACACAACACTTAAGATTCCACTTGATGGGGCCAGTGCTGTAGTATAGTGGGTTAAATCTCCAGCTTGCAGTGCCAGAATTCCATATGGGTGTGATTCAAGTCTGGGCTCTCCACTTCCAATCCAGTTCCCTGCTGATGTGTCTGGGAAAGCAGTGGAGGTTTGCACAAGTGCTTACACCCCTGTACCCACATGGGAGACCTAGAAGAGGCTTCTGGCACCTGGCTTTGACCTGGCCTAGCCCTGGTGGTTATGGCCATTTGGAGAATAAACCAGTGGATGGGGTCCTCACTCTCTCTGTCTCTACCTCTTTCTGTAACTCTTTCAAATAAATAAAATCTTTAAAATAAAAAAAAAGATGCCACTTGAGACACCCACATTCTATATTTCAGTGCCTGGGTCCAAGTACCAGCTCCACTTCCAGTTTCATTTCCTGCTACTGTACAACCTGGGAAGGAGCACGTGGTGGCCCAAGTACTTGGGTACTTAACACCTATGTGGTGAATCTGAATTGGGTTCCTTATTTCTGATTTCAATCTGGCCTAGCCTAGACTATTGTGGACATTTGGGGAATGAGCCACTGGATACAAGATGTTTCGGTCTCTACCTTTCAAGTTAAAAACAAACTAACTAAATATCCTTTTCTAAGATTTAATTTTATTTTTATTTGAAAGGCAGAGTTACAAGGAGGGGTAGGGAAAGAGAGAGAGAGAATGAATCTTCCATCTCATGGTTAACTCCCCAAATGGCTGTGACAGTCAGAGCCAGGCCAGGCTGAATTCAGAAGCCAGGAGCTTCATCCGGGTCTGCAACATGGGTTCAGGGGCCCAATGACTTCAGCAATATTCCATTACTTTCCCAGGCACATTATCAGAGAGCTGCAATAGAAATGGAACAGCCAAGACTCAAACTGATGCTCATATGGGCTATTAGCACTGTAGGCAGAGGTTTTACCTGCTATGCCACATAATACTGACACCCTAACTAACCACCCTTAAAGACAACTGTAGTTGCAGTACTTACTGTGGCAACACATATACTAAAATTGGAAATATTTAAGTGAGGAGAGGTAGTAGTAATAAGAATATTATGTTTTTCAAAGAAATTGGTCCTTATTTATAAGAGGGCACTTCATAAAGTTTGGACAATGCATATTACTAAAAAAAGGCATGGACTTCAAAGTCTGTGCATCAAACTAAATTTGCCTTTTAATTCCATCTTTTATGAATTTTCTGAAGTACCCTCCCATTTCAAATACATTTCTTTTTGATTTATTTCAGAAAGAGAAGTCTTGTATCCACTGAGTCACTTCCCAGAGGTCCACAAAAAAGTGAACTAGCTGCAGCTGGGTGCCAAGAACCTAATTGCAAATCTCTTATGTAGATAACAGACTGGATTGCTTGGGCTGTCCCTAATGCTTACAGGAAGCTGGAGTTGGGAGCCAGAGACAGGTGTCAACCTCAGGGGGACACAGGCTTCTTAACCACAAATGCCCACACCCAAGTATGTGTCAGATAAACAAGATGGACTGGAAGATCAGCCCATCAACTTGTCATTTTATAAGTATTTCTAGAACTCCTTTCAGAATCTTATGAACTTTGCAAATATGGGTTCTTATCTCAGAAAAGACCATCAGGTTTAAGAAGTAAGACTACTGGAATCAAAAGCCAAAAAAGAATCTAATAAATTATGAATAGTGAAGTTCATAGTTTAATCACTAATGGTGTTTACTGACCTTGAAGTAGATGTGAACTTTCTTCCATCTGCTTTTCTTTTGTGCCTTATTTTTTTTAAGCTGCATTTCCTGCCAGAATGAACATCTGAGTACAGGCCTCTGTCTAATTCATCTTTTTCTTATGTAGCTGACACTGTGCCAGGCACATTCTGGTATGTTCTCAACTGCTAGACTGTAAGCCTAGTGAATTATAGTCCTGTCACTTAGCTTTGGCATGCTCAGCCTTAGTTATTCATCATGAAATAGGGTAATTGTCTTGCAAGTTACATTCTTTGACAAGGACATGCCAAATTAGATGTTGGTAATAACTGCCAGTAATCACATTGGTATTTCTAAGTAAAGACTTTAGTAAATAATAGCTTTCCGGTTCCTTTTTTACTTGTGAGATGGCTTAATAATATGAACAATTTAAAGCAGAAATATTTGTGCTACTTTTCAGAAAGCTAAAGCAGTAATTCTCAAGTTGTGGCTCCTGGACTGCAGCACTGACCTCTCATGCAAATTTGCTGCAATGCATTGTTAGGCCCTGTGCAATCCTGTCACTCAGAACTCCCTTGTGGTATCTGGCTATCTGTTTTTCTTCTTTATTTTTTTTAAAGATTTATTTATTTATTTGAGAGGTAAAGTTACAGGCATAGAGGAAGAGAAAGAGAGAAAGGTCTTCCATCCACTAGTTCACCCTTCAACTGGCCCCAGTGGCCAGAACTATGCTGATTTGAAGGCAGGAGCCAGGAGCTTCCTCCAGGTCTCCCACATGGGACAGGGGCCCTTGAACCTGAGCCATCTTCTACTGCTTTCCCTGGCCATAGCAGAGGCTAGATTGAAGGAGGAGCAGCCAAAACATGGATGGTGCCCATATGAGATGCTGTTGCATCCAAAAGTTGTACTTTGGAAATTTACATTTATTAAATAAATTTGAAAAAATTTTATTAAATAAATTTGAAAAAAAGAAATAACAGACTTCTAAATAATCTATGAATGAAAGGAGAAATCACAAAGGAAATTAGAAAATACATTCAGCATATTGAACCAAGCAATGACATTAGTTGTACATTTGTAGTGTCCAAAATGTCTTCCCTATTCCTATCTTTGAGGTAGAACTTAATGCACATTCAATGTGGGCTGGCCTTAGCAATTTGCTTAGCTAACAGAAGTTAGCCTATTTGGAACAATGAGAAAGTTATTATGGGTAAAGAATAGTACTCTAACTGAACAGTTTAACTTATTTTGATTTTTAACTTCAAATAACAATCACCTCAGAGTTTATGTCATGATATAAAGCTATGATTATGAATTTAAATTGTTACAAGTAAACACTGGGTGGCTGGGGCTGCAGCTGTGGCTCACTAGGCTAATCCTCTGCCTGTGGTGCCACCACCCCAGATTCTAGTCCCAGTTGGGGCACCGGTTCTGTCCCCATTGTTCCTTTTCCAGTCCAGCTCTCTGCTGTGGCCCAGGAAGGCAGTGGAAGATGGCCCAAGTCTTGGGCCCTTCACCCACATGGGAGACCAGGAGGAAGCACCTAGCTCCTGGCTTCAGATCAACACAGCACGCCGGCCACACCCGGCCACAATGCACTGGCCTTAGGGGCCACTTGGGGGGTGAACCAATGGAAAAGGAAGACCTTTCTCTTTCTCTCTCTCTCTCACTAACTCTGCCTGTCAAAAAAAAAAAAGATTCAGTGAATAGCACCTCTTCTTTTCCACACTGCATACAAACATTGAAATAAAGATTGAAAAACAGAAACAGAAATAAAAGTAGCAACATTTGACACCAGATGAAATTAAACATGAGAAAGTTGCAGGAGACCAGGAAAAATATTCTATTTTGTGATTTGGCAAAGGCTTGCTCATAGTAACCCCTTAAACAAGTAAATGGAGAAATGAATGATATAGTTTTTTGGGTTTTTGTGTGTTTGTTTTTGACAGGCAGAGTTAGACAGTGAGAGAGAGACAGAGAGAAAGGTCTTCCTTCTGTTGGTTCACTCCCCAAATGGCCACTATAGCTGGTGTGCTGTGCTGATCCAAAGTCAGGAGCCAGGTGCTTCCTCTTGGTTTACCATGCAGGTGCAGGGCCCAAGCACTTGGGCCATAATCCACTGCACTCCCAGGCCACAGCAGAGAGCTGGACTGGAAGAGGAGCAACTAGGACTAGAACCCAGAGTACCAGCACTGCAGACAAAGGATTGGGCTAGTGAGCCGTGGCACTGGCCTGATGTAGTTTTAGTTTTAGATTTGTTGATCTTGAGTTGCAAATTGCAAAGCTACAAAGAAATGTCCAACAAGAAGTAGAGACTATAGTCTGAAGGCTGTGAAAGAGGCCCATGATGGAGGGAAACGGGATTTTCAGAGTACAAAGGGTCAGATTCATTAAGGACAATTACAGAAATTTATTAATGAGAGATCACATGGGATACTTGCATGAGTGATGAGAAATAGAAGAATTCAAAGCAAAAAAGAAACCATCAATGGTATCATGACAAAGAGAAAACAATTTTCAGTAGAAGATCATGTACAGCAGTTGAGAAAAGCAGTTTAAATTAGAAACAGGAATTTAGCCTTTTGCTTATGATGTCAGTCAAGATAACCTAATCATATTACAGAGTGCCTTGATTTGATTTCCAGGTATAGCTCTTGATTACAAGTTTCTACTAATGCTGGAATCTTTCTACTTCTCAAATATCACAGTTCAAAATATGGCAAAGATTCAGTAAGGCAAAGTCTAGAGAATAGTCTTCAGCTTAGACAATACTTGACAGTATTAATACATTTTGGGGGGGGTAAAACATCTTTATTCCTTGTTACTCATTTCAAATTCTCATGGGTTCTTTATTTGCACAATAATTTATTTCTCAAGACTATATAAAATCAGCTATAAGTTAAAACAAATGATGATCCCACTAATGAGATAACATGATCTAAGCTATGTGTATGGAAGTTTTTAGACCATTTGCATTAATGTCAGCAGTCAGATAAATCAAAAACATTTCTCATAAAAATTTTTCCAGTTTGAAGTAGGACAAGTTAATACAGAATGAATTTGAAATCTATATCTAATGGCATAGAACCAAAAGTATTCAGCACAGTCTTTTTCCATGTTCTTTAAGTTACACATTACATTCAGGGCATTTCCTATTTCTATGTATAGAACAAGCATTGAAAACCAGGAACAGAAATAAAAGAATTGTTCATTGCTAGAAGATAGGTTGTGGATAATGTCTGAGTTGCACTGAAGAAGGGTGTCATAAAATTAGAAAAGTGACCTTAAATATGAAAACAATGGTGACTGTAAGAGAAACTAGGGAAAGAAAGAAAATAAGGGAAGGAGATGCTCATTTTTCAATTATTTTCTAAGAGAAAATTTTTAAAAAGTGTTTTGACTTTCATGGAAAAGGAATTTATTAGCCATAGATTTGTCAGCCAATGGTCTTTACCTAATCTTACCTCTTACTGTATAGCTCTTAGTTGATGACAGTGATGGAAAATTAATTAAAATCCCCTGACCTTTGGGCTTCAGATAACAAAGAAACAAACTAGATACAGAGAAGCTTTCATATAATTCTTCTAATTTCAATTAAACAATCTTTCACTGAATAACTTATTACAGTATGTATAGGAAATATTGACTTTCTAGAAGCATGTGAAGAAGTTAAATGAAAGCATAATTAAATTCTTTTTGCAAATGGAGAGAGAACTGCACATATTTTTTTAATGGATATATTCCAGTCATTTCTGACTGTATGTGTTTTTTGCAAAATCAAAAATGTTCAGGAAAATGTAAATTAAAGTTGAATACAGTGCTCAAAAGAATTAGAGTTTGAGGGAAGGCAATATGAGGATTCACTCTCTAAAGTCAGTGAAAAGGAAGTGTGTTGCAATTGTAAAAGCACAAGTGCCTCATGGATGGAAGAATATACTCATGATACTTCAGAAAACTAGACCTTTGGCTCACCCTTGGGAGTAAATTAAAAATCAATATCAAGACATATGTCCACAGAGCAACAGCAACAACAAACTTCAATATTTCTCTCAAAAATGTTTCAGGAACAGATTGCTCCAGAACAATATTTATAGCATTTTTCATAATAAATTTTATCATTTGGAAAATCTGAAAGTGAAGCTAAGAAACTTGTGTGATATCTATACTTAATGAACTGGGTAGATATACTTAGTTTCCTGTGTTAATATATGTGCTATGTAATGCAATATTCCACAGATTTATCAACTATTTTTAAAGTGTAAAATTATAATATAGAAGTGTTTTGTTAGATATTAACTAATATTTATTTTTTTGAAATTCAAAGAGGCAGAGAGACAGAGGCAGACAGATCTTTCCATTTGCTTGTTCACTCACCAGGTGCTTACAGATCCAAGCTAGCAGTGAGTCAGATCCAATGTAGGAGTCCAGAATCTCATTCAGGTCTTTGATGTCCTTGTAAGGGACCCAAACACTTGATTCATCACCACTGCCTCCTAGGGTACTCACCAATAGCAAGCTCCCCTTCCAGCGCCGATGTGTGGACTCAGAGCCCTGGACATCCCAACTCTCCCCGCTGTTGTCTGTGTGACATGCACTCCCCTTCCTCAGTATTAATACATTTAATAACTGAATTAAGGGGCCAGCTCTGTGGCTCAGGGATTAAAGCAACTGCCTGTAGTGCTGGCATCCCATATGGGCACCAGTTCAAGTCCTCGATGCTCCATTTCCAATCAAGCTCACTGATAATGTGCCTGGGAAAGCAGAGGAGGGTGGTCAAAGTCCTTGGGCCCCTACACCCATGTGGGGGCCCCAGAGGAAGCTCCTGGCTCCTGCATTTGGATCAGCTCAGCTCTGGCCATTGCAGCCATTT
The DNA here is from genome assembly GCF_051225735.1 of Oryctolagus cuniculus. Taxonomy (NCBI): domain Eukaryota; kingdom Metazoa; phylum Chordata; class Mammalia; order Lagomorpha; family Leporidae; genus Oryctolagus; species Oryctolagus cuniculus. The sequence goes on from NC_142889.1 coordinate 17,577,424, forward strand.
GGGTAAGGGACTAGGATGAAGATATCTCTCTCTCTGCCTCTCTGTAACTCTGCCTTCCAAATAAACAAATAAATCTTTAAAAAAATATTCAAATTGGGACTACTTTGAGTAGCTTAAAGTACACATGTAGAATGAAATTATTTGCCTGAGTATATACTTCAGGATAGTCTGCACCACAACCTGCTGGGAGAAATATATGGAGAGTTAAGAACATCCAAATACAGTTAAGAGTTAGGAAAGAGCTTGAATAGATATTTCTCAGAAGAAATACAAATAAATGGTCAATAAGCATGTTGAGAGATGCCAATATCACTTGTCATAAAGGAAATGCCTACCAAAATATACTGAGTGGGGAGGGTTGATGCCATGGTGTAGTGGGCCAAGCCTCCATCTGCAGTGCCAGCATCTCAGATGGGCATGGGTTCTAGTCCCGGCTGCTGCTCTTTCAATCCAGCTCTCTACTATGGCTTGGGAAAGCAGTGGAAGATGGACTAAGTCCTTGGGCCCCTGTACCCATGTGGGAGACCTGGAAGAAACTCCTGGCTCCTGGCCTCAGATCAGCCCAGCCTCAGCCATTGTGGCCATTTGGGGAGTGAACCAGTGGATAGAATACCTTTCTCTCTGTTTCTCCCTCTCTCTGTCTAAAACTCTATCTCTCAAATAAATAAATAAAATCTTAAAACATACACACACACACACACACACACAGGAATATCATCTTACTCCAAAAAGAAAAAAAAAGGGTGGGGGAGGGGCCTAGTAATAATGCAGATTTTTAAAAGTCATTATATATTGTTAATGGGAATGGAAATTAGTACAGGAATTATGGAAAACAGTATGGTCCTTTGTAAAAGAAAAAAACTAAAAATCAATCTACTATAACATATAACTATTCTATTCCAGGGTAAAAAGGAAATGAAATCAGCATAGCAAAGAACTACCCACACTACCATGTTGACTAAACACTACTGACAACAGCTAAGATAATACAGCCATAAAAGAATGAAATATTGTTTACTGCAAAATGAATGGAACTGGAGATCATTAAGTCAATGGAAATAAGCCAGATACAGGAAAAAAAAATGTTCTCTACATTAAACAATAATGGATCAAAATACAGGATAATGTGGTTGGTACTATATGCACCTTGAGTTAAGCTGTTCCTATAGCACCAGCATCCCACATGGATACTAATTCAAATCCTGGACATTCCACTTTACTTTATTTTAAAAAAGATCTATTTATTTACTTGAAAGGCAGAGGAAGACACACGCACACACACACACACACACACACACAGAAAGAGAGAGAGGTGTCTTCCATCTACTGATTTACTTCCAGAATGTCCACAATGGTAGGAGCTGGGTCAATCTGAAGCTAGGATCTTCTTTTGGGTCTCCCCTGTAGATGCCGAGGCCCAAGGACTTGGGCAATCTTCCACTGCTTTCCCAGGCCATCAGCAGAGAGCTGGATCAGAAGAGAAGCAGCTAGGACTCAAACAGCTGCCCATATGGGATGCTGGCACTGCAGGCAAAAGCTTTACCCAGTATGCCACAGCACCAGCCCTCTGGCTATTCCACTTTTGATCCAGCTCCCTGCTAATGGTTTGGGAAGGTAGTGGGAAAAGGCCAACATATTTGGGACCCTGCACCTATGTAGGAGACCAGATGAAGCTCCTGGATCCTGACTTCAATATGGCCCAGTCTTGGCCTTTATAGCCTTTTGGGGAGTGAACCAGCAGATGGAAGATCTCTCTTTCCCTCTCTCTTTATCTCTCTCTCTCTCTCTACAATTCTGCCTTTCAAATAAATAAAAAAACAGAATTATGATTACTAGAGACTGGGAAGAGTGAGGGCTCTGGGAAGAAGGAGTTTGAATAGCAATCACCAAAACAAAGTGAGACAGAAGTAACAAGTTCCAGAGTTTCATAACACAGTATGGTGCCTGTAGTTCACAATATGATGTTCTGTAAAAAGAGCTGGAAGAAAGGGGAAAAAAAGCACTGGAAGAGAGCAGCTGGTAAGACCTAAACACAAAGAAAAAGGTATTTAAAAGATAGTTCTCTGGTTTGTTCAAATCCTGTTGCGTGTATGTGTTCAAATCTAATATTATATAAGGAATACATGTTGGCTCAGTACTGTGATGTAGTGAGTAAACCCACCACCGGCAGTGCCAACATCCCATATGGGCACCAGTTCAAGTCCCAGATGCTCCACTTCTAATCCAGCTCTCTGCTATGGCCTGGGAAAGCAGTAGAAGGTGGCCCAAGTCCTGGGGCCCCTGTACCCATGGGAGATCTGGAATAAACTCCTGGCTCCTGGCTTCAGATTGGCACACCTCTGGCTGTTGCAGCCAATTGGGGATTTGATTCCTCCTTTTTATGTTTTTTTTTTTTAATTTATTTATTTGAAAGGCAGTAACAGAGAGGTAGAGGCAGGGAGAGAGAGAAAGAGAAGTGTTCTATCCACTGGTTCACTCCCCAAACAGCCTGGGACCATCAAAAGCCAGGAACCAGGAGCTTCTTCTGGGTCTCCCCTATGGGTGAAGGGGCCTAATGACTTGGGCCATCTTCTACTGCTTTCCCAAGCCACTGTAAGTGACTCTATTTGTGACTTGTCAACACTGGAGAGAGCTGGATCAGGAGTAGAGGAGCAGGGACTCAAACCCACGCCCATATGAGATGCCAGCACTGCAGGCAGGGGCTTTACCTGCTACACCACAGAACCAGCCCCTCATTGGTATCTTAACTGAAGACAGAAAATGGACTCCTCCAGAATCCTCAATTAAAATAGGAGAGGTGTGCGCTTTCACATAGTGGTAAGGAGGTCATTTTGAATGCCCTCCTCTCACCTTGGTGTGCTTGTACTTGAGTCCTGGCTCTACCCCAAATTCCAGGTTTCCACTACTGCATACACTGGAAGAAAGCAGAATACTCAAGTACTCAGGTCTTTGCTAACATGATCTGGAATATATAAGTTCCTCCATTCTGGCCAGGGCCATCTCCAGATCTTGCAGGCATCTGAAGAGTAAAACAAGAGGGTAGATCACTGTCTCTCGCTTACTGTGTGTCTGCGCTTTATAAATAAGATAAATGAATAAAACAATTTAAAAACAAAAGGCTGGAATTGTGGATAACTAACTTTGATTCCAGTATCTGATATCTGAACACCAGTTTGAGCCCTGGTGCTCAGCTTCTGATCCAGCTCCCTGGGAACATGGTCTAAGTCCTTTGGCCCCCATCACCTATATAGGAGACATAGATGGAGTTCTTAGCATCCCTGGCCATGGTGACTATTTGGAGAATGTACCAAGGAGATAGCCTTTCTCTCCCTCTGTCTCTGACTCTCCATCATTCAATTACATATTAATTATACTATATCAAAAGTATTTAAAATATCCATTGTCTAAATAAATCATTTAAAAGGTAGAGACTGACACATGAAAATTAAAATCGCGATCCAGCTTTTTGTTGTCTCCTGGAAAACCATTGAAATATAAAGACATACAGAGGAAATCTGAGGCCATTTTGGTTAAAGAACAACAAATTTCTTTGGCATAGGAGAAATAAAGAAGTCTGTTGTACAACATGGTGGCAATATTTAATCACAATATACTGTACTATGGCAAATAACAAAGAGATTAGATTTTAAGTGTCCTCATCATTAAAAAGAGGTATGTGACGTAATGAATGTGACAATTGATTAGATTTATTCGTTACCAGTGCATGAATATCTTTAAACATCATTTTATGTGCTGTATGTTCAATTCTGTCAACATAAAGTGAGTAAGTATGTATTTAAAAGGTCAACATGAAGGCATAGATGATTAAACATAAACATTCAGTCTATTATAACACCTTTACAATGATATCTGGAAATTGAATATTCATTTCAGACTAATTAGTGTTTAAATCAGAAAAATTACAAGTGAAGCAGCAGCCAGTCCTCCAAGAAGATATTACAATGAGTCTACCAAAGTACCTAACATCAAACTACATAAGAAAAAATAGAGCATCAAACTACATAAGAAAAAATGTACAGAACTCCAAGGAGAAATACATCCACCACTGGTAATCAGTATAAATAAATACAATAGTATACATGCTTAATCAGTGGCTTTTAGCAGTTAGCAATATGCAATCATACAGAAATATCAATTAACAGTGGATGGAGAAAATAAATAAGGTCACCCCAAGTGTTGGCAAGTCACAAATAAGTAAACACATGAAAAGTTAGACAGTTAATCCATCTACTGTATCAGCTCTTCCTACAGAATCAGAATTTAATAATATTTTCCCATTATTTTAAATAATTTACCATAAACTAGCACTTGAGAAACATGAACCAGGAGATACTGTCAGGGCCAGCATTGTGGCAAAGCAGGTAAAAATTTTGTCTGCAACACCAGCACTAGCATCCCATATGGGCACCAGTTCGAGACCTGGCTGCTCCACTTCTGATTAGCGCCCTGCTAATGTGCCTGAGAAAGAAGCAGAAGATGGCCCCACTGCCTGTGTCCCTGCACTCACATGGGAGACTAAGAAGCTCCTGACTCCTGCCTCTGACCTGACTCAACCCCAGCCATTGCAGGCATTTGAGGAGTCAATCAGCAGATGGAACATCTATTTCTCTCCCTTTGTCTCTCCCTTTCTGTCTATAACTCTGTCTTTCAAATAAGTAAATCTTGAAAAAAGAAAAAGAAAGGTGGGGCTGGCAGGGTGGTACAGTGGGTTAATGGCCTGGCCTAAAGCGCCGGCATCCCTAATGGGTGTCAGTTCAAGACCCAGCTGCTATGCTTCCTGTCCAGCTCTCTGCTATGGCCGGGGAAAGCAGTAGAAGATGGCCCAAGTACTTGAACCCCTGTACCCACGTGGGAGACTCGGAAGAAGGTCCTAGCTCCTGGCTTCGGATCGGCACAGCTCCAGGGGTTGCAGCCATCTGGGGCGTAACCATCAGATGGAAGACCTCTTTCTCTTTCTCTGCCTCTGTGTAACTCTAACTTTCAAATAAATAAATAAATCTTAAAAAATGTATTGTCAGCAATGTAAAAAAATTAATTTCATATTATTCAAGTCACATGTAGTGAAAGCACTAAATGAATTGGCAGAATCACACCCTCAGACTGTGGTATGCGTGGATGAAACTGAGGCAAAAGAAAAAAGGAGGGGGGAGGGGCTGTGGCATAGAGGGCTAAGCGCTATTTGCATTGCTAGCATCACCTGTAACCTTTGGTTCAAGTCCTGGACGTTACACTTCTGATCCAGCTCCCTGCTAATGTGCCTGGGAAATCAGTATAAGATGGCCCATCTTAACCACTGCTTTTTTTTTATTTTTTACACTGTGGTGTCAGGTAGGCATTCTTTGTTTCCCTGTCATATGTAACATAAATAATATATATGTTCTCAGATATAAAATAAGTCTTTTAAAGAGTGACAGAATTTTCTTGTAGAAAAAATATTAATAATAATATTTTACCTGAAGCTGAATGAAATGTGACATAGGTTAAATACTTGGTAGTACCATGAACTTCAGAGGACAGTTGGCATTTGGCAACGTGGAAGATCTAGATATTTAGAGACTTTTTTTTTTTGCCAGGCTTAATGCTTCCCATGAACACAGTTTATCCCCCTCAATCTAATGGAAAAATTTAATCCCAATTTTAGAAATTAACAGGTGGGACCTCATAGGTGATGACTAAGACAAATCCATTCACGTGATGAATGGGGTAATGGGGTCACCTCCCGGAGGCTCTGTTCTGTTAGATACCTTGTATTGGCCTCCCTGCTCTCCCTTTATTTGGCCACGTGGTCTCTGTGCTACCCCAGGCCTCTGCCACAAGACCATCACCAGAGGCTGCCTTGGAACTTCAGAGAAAAACCACAAGGCAAATACTATTTCTAATAACTTACCCAGTCTATGATACTGGGTTATTATCAACAGAAAGGAGACTCAGGTTCCCAGGAAGAACTGCACTGACCGGACTGGTTACCAACATGAAACCCTGTTTCCAACTCAGAAGAATCAGGTCACCCCGGGGCAGAAAGGTGGCACAGAGGACCCCAGGTCACAACCCCCCCCCACACACACAAAGGCTAGATGGAAAGTCTGGAGTCTAAGGACCCTCCTAGCACAGAGGACCCCCAGATCACAGCCCCCACACACACAAAGACCATATGGAAAGTCTGGAGTCTAAGGACCCTCCTGTCCTTTGCACACATTTGGGGAAGATGCAAGACTTGAGAACTGAGCCAAAGCCACGGACTGCAGTGATGGGAGGAGATGCCCAGGGCCCAGCTGCTGGCCCAGCTCAGAGGGAACTGGGCCCACACTCACCATTTTCCAGCTGTGAGGCATCTGGTTGTCCTAAGAACTCGGTAACGACCCTAACGATCGAAGCTCACAGAGAGGCAAAGCGGAGCCGCCTGGAGCCACCACCAGAAACAGCACCGGGAAGCGGAGAATGGCGGTTCTCAGAAGGAAGACGCATGCGCAGTGCTCCCCAGGTGAGGCTGAAGGAACGGATCATTCACACAGCCAGTGAGCATGCGCGATGAAAGAGAAGACGCAGCCAATCAGTGTCGCCTGTGGTAGGAGGGCGCTCTATGGGGATTGTGGTGTCTTGGGAAACTAAGGGTTGTGGCTTGAGCGCACAGCTGCGGCTGACTCGGATTCTTTGGATGGATACTCCCAACAGTAGGTGGTGCTGTCACCTCCTGACGAGCTCCCCTCTTGAGATAGCTCCTTCCTCCGTTTTCTCTGATCCTGCTAGGCTCTTGTGACTTCTTAAGGTGAGTTATACTTGACAAATATTTACTGGATTCTGGGTCTTTCCTTTATATATTTTTTCAGGGAGTTTATTTAAGATTTTTTAATACCGACTTGAAGACTACTCGATTCATCATTCGTTGCCTCGTTTCTCTTACATTCATTTCCTACTCTATATTTTGTTCCTTAAAATTGTTTTCTATTTGTTTCTTGGTGGTGTGTAGTAACACCCCTGAAGATAGGTATTGGGCCGGCGCCGTGGCTCAATAGGCTAATCCTCCACCTTGCGGCGCCGGCACACCGGGTTCTAGTCCCGGTCGGGGCGCCGGATTCTGTCCCGGTTGCCCCTCTTCCAGGCCAGCTCTCTGCTATGGCCAGGGAGTGCAGTGGAGGATGGCCCAGGTGCTTGGGCCCTGCACCCCATGGGAGACCAGGAAAAGCACCTGGATCCTGGCTCCTGCCATCGGATCAGCGCGGTGCGCCGGCTGCAGCGGCGGCCATTGGAGGGTGAACCAACGGCAAAGGAAGACCTTTCTCTCTCTGTCTCTCTCTCTCACTGTCCACTCTGCCTGTCAAAAATAAAAAAAATAAATAAATAAAAAAGATAGGTATTGTTGTATCCAGTAATAGTGCTTAATTCTTTTTTAATAAAACTTTTATTTATTTAATTATTTGAAAGATAGAGCTATAGACAGGCTGAGACAGAGAGGGGTCTTCCATCCCCTGCTGCACTCCCCAGATGGCCACAATGGCTGGAGTTGCACCAATCAAAAGCCAGGAATCAAGAGTTTCTTCCAGGTCTCCCACACAGGAGCCATCTTCTGCTTTCCCAGGCCATGGCAGAGAGCTGTACTGGAAGTGAAGCAGTGCCCATATGGGATGTCTGCACTGCAGGTGGTGGCTTTATCCATTGCACCACAGCGTCAACCCCAATGCTTGATTCTCTTATCAGCTTGTTTTTAATTTGATTGTATCTGATTATCTCTATGTATAATAGTGTCATATTTTAAAGATTTATTTATTTGAAAAGCTGAGTTGCACAGAGAGAGAAGGAGAGGGAGAGAGAGAGAGAGAGAGAGAAAGAGAGAGAGAGGTATTCCATCCACTGGTTTACTCCCCAATTGGCTGCAACAGCCAGAGCTGCACTGATCCAAATCCAGGATCCAGGAGCTTCTTCCAGGGCTCCCACATGGGTGCAGGGGCCCACGGACTTGGGCCATCTTCTGCTGCCTTCCCAGGCCATAGCAGAGAGCTGGATTGAAAGTGGAGCAGCCAGGACTCAAACCAGTGCCCATATGGGGTGTCTGCACTGCAGGCAGTGGCTTTACCTGCTATGCCTCAGCACCAGCCCCAACAGTGTCATTCTTGTATAGAAAGTTGTGCCACGGCTCACTAGGTTAATCCTCCACCTGCAGTGCCGGCATCTGGGGTTCTAGTCCCAGTTGGGGCACTGGGTTCTGTCCCAGTTGCTCCTCTTCCAGTCCAGCTCTCTGCTGTGGCCCAGGAAGGCAGTGGAGGGTGGCCCAAATCCTTGGGCCTTGCACTTGCATGGGAGACCAGGAGAAGCACCTGGCTCCTGGCTTTGGATCAACACGGTGTGCTGGCCACAGTGGCCATTGAGGATGAACCAACGGTAAAAGGAAGACCTTTCTCTCTCTCTCTCACTGTCCACTCTGCCTGTCAAAAAAAGAAAGAGAAATTTAGTTGCTTGGGAGACAGCGCTGTGGCATAATGGGTAAAGACTCTACCTGCAGTGCTGGCACCCCTTATGGGTGCCAGTTTGAGTCCCAGTTGCTCCACTCCCAATATAGCTCTCTGCTATAACCTAGGAAAGCAGTAGAAGATGGTCCAAGTCCTGAGCCCCTGCAACATGTGGGAGACCTGGAAGAAGCTCCTGGCTCCTGGCTTCAGATCTGTGCAGCTCCAGCCATTGTGGCTATTTGGGGAGTGAGTCAGCAGATATAAGATTGATCTCTCTGTCTCCCTTTCTGCCTCTGTTTCTCTGTAACTCTGCCTTTCAAATAAAATAACTCTCAAAAAAAAAGGTCACTTATCTGTTTCTTGTTTAGTTTCATTTATTACAACTTCAAAACAATATTAAGGAGAGATAGTGAGAGGACACAGCCTTGCCAGGTGTGTGGGAGCCCAAGAAAGCATCTTTAAATGTTCTGTGTTTATTATACTGTTTGTTATAGATCTATTGTAGAAATTTTAACCATAATAAGAGAATAGCTACTTTTGTTTTTTAACATTTATTTATTTATTTATTTATTTGAAAGAGGTACAGAGAGAAATATTGATTTTCCATCTTCTAGTTCACTGCCCCAAATGGCTGTAGCAACATGGACTGGGACAGGCTGAAGCCAGTAGCCAAGAGCTTCTAGGTCTCCCAAGTGGGTGCAGGAGCCCAAATACTTTGGTCATTCTCTGCTGCTTTCCCAGGTGCATTAGCAGGGAGCTGGATCAGAAGCAGAGCAGCTGCATCCATATGGGATGCTAGCACTGCAGACAACTGCTTAATCTGCTGTGCCATGTTGGTGGCCCTAAGAATTGTTCTTTTTTTCTCTTCTGCTAACAGTTTTTTTTTTTTTTTTTTGCTGGATGCTTAATTTTATTAAATACATTTTAACATTTAATTCAGATGATCATGTTATTTTCTTGTGTTTTTCATCCACATGATTTATTTTGGAATGCTAATTACTTTTGCATTTTGTGGTATATTTTACTTGTTACATATCTATTATGTTTTCATATTTGGTTAAATAAAATGTTTTTCTCAAAATATGTATATCTGCCTTTATAAAAAGTGATATTTTATTCTACCTTTTTATTTATTTTTTTATTTAGGATTGTTTTTGCATTTTATGAATATTTTCTGGTGTTACAGAGCATGGTCATACACCCCTTGTGCTGTTTTTCCTATTCTTAGCCTCTTTAGTATAGTCAATTTGTTATAATTAATGAACTCATTCATATAATAATTACATTAGTGATGTTGCTAAACTTCATGCCTTATTCGTACCTCTTAATTTAATTTTATTTTTTTAACTTTTATTTAATGAATATAAATTTCCAAAGTACGATTATGGATTACAATGGCTTTCCCCATATACCGTCCCTCCCACCCACTACCCTCCCCTTTCCCACTCCCTCTCCCCTTCCATTTCTACCTTTTTATTTCATGTTGATATGACCATATCATCTATGGAATGTTGGATTCAGAAAAGAATTTCAAACTTAGTTTCTACTTATTGCCACTGTGGGTAAACCTGGGAAGTTGAGAACTTTTTCTTCCTCAATTATTTAGAATGCTCTGTAAGGCTGGGTATGAAACTGGACTCTTTTTCATAAATTTTGCCTTTAAATATTTCAGAAAATGCTCTTACTATCTTGTTGACACCAATCCATGCCTTTTCTTATGTATCTCAGACAACACCACAAGGGCCTTCTGTGTCCTTATCCACTGTTGTACATCAAGTGCTCCCACTTTCTTTGACAGTTTGGTCATCTGTTCATTTACTGAAGTACATCATGATTTCATATGAGTGAGAGCTATTATAAATAAAATTGCTGCATGCATTTTTTTGCTCAATTGTACGTGGGTATGTTTTCACACCAACTGAGGGACATCTTTTTTTAAAGATTTTATTTATGTATTTTAAAGACAGAGTTACATATAAGGAAAGAGAGAGAGAGATCTTCCCTCTGCTGGTTCACTCTCCAAATGGCTGGGACTTGGACAGGCCAAAGCCAGGAGCCAGGAGGTTCTCCCAGGTCTCCCACATGGATGCAGGGGCCCAAGAATGTGTAACATCCTCTGCTGTTTTCTCAGGCACATTAGAAAAGAGGTGGATTGGAAATGGAACTTCCAGGACTCCTAACCAGCACCTATATGAGATGCCAGTGCTGTGTGCAATGAATTAACCTGCTGTGCAACAGTGCTGGCCCCAGGGACAACATTCTTTTAAAGATTTATTTATTTGAAAGGAGAATTACAGTGAAAGACAGAGATCTCCCATCACTGGTTCACTCACCAAATGACTGCAACTGATAGGTTTAGGCCAGGCTGAAGCCAGGAGCCAGAAGCTTCTTCTGGGTTTCCCATATGAGTAACAGGAGCCCAAGTACTTGGGTCATTTTCCATTGCTTTCCCCAGGCAATTAGCAGGGAGCTAGATCAAAAGTGGAGTAGCCACAACAAAAGGCTCAGCCCATATTGGATGTCGGCATCACTTGTGGTGGCTTGACCCACCGCACAACAAAGCCAAACCCAGAAGGACATCTTTGCTGTGTTGCAAGGTGATACTGTTGGATGTTTTACAATATCATCACCAGATGTCTTGTAAATTGCCATTATGTGTTCTGACTGATAATGAATGAATTTTTTTAATATTCCATATTCACAAATTTTGGCACTACCACGTTTTTTGCTCTTTATAACCATTTTAATGTATTTGTCTAATTGCTTTTTAATTTGCATTTTAATTCACAATTCAGTCTTTTATCTCATATTTTCTAATGTTCAGTATATTCTGTGTGCCTATTTTGCATCTGTGTGTATTCAATATGAAGATTATTCTTTATTAATTTGGTGTTTTAAATTGGAGAATTTATTGCCTTATTGCTGAGTTTTACAAGCCCTTAATAAACTTTGCATTCAATTCCTGTAAGCAAGTATTTTGAAATATGTCCTAGTGTGAGATCTAGCTTCCATTTTTACAATGGTATTTTTGAGAGGGCATTTTTAATTTAACAGACATCACATGACATTTTTATGGATAATACATTCAGTGCATTACATAACAGAAATTTTCTCATGTGTTTTCTACTGGATTTAGCATTTTTTCCACTCTACATGGGAGTCTCTACATCGTGCTGAATGAGTTTATATGTTATGCACAAAGCATTCATCTTTTTTTTATTCACATGGTCACCCATTTGCACCATCTCCATTTATTGGAAAGACTACATATTCTAATATTCTCTAGGGACTGACTCTGTTCCTTTGGCTAAGATCAGTTAAACATAAGTATTTATGTCTTTCCACTTATCCATATGTCTAATCTTTGTCTAGTATCATGTAGGCTCACAAAAAGCCATGAAATGAAGAAATGTAGATTCCTCAAGGTTTCTCTACACTTCTCAGTATTGTCTAGACTTCTGAAGTTTGGACAAATGTTTGTCATTTTCTCCAGAATAGCCTGCTATGATTTTTATTAGATTGTACTGAATCTGTTGGTCCAAATGGGAAGAAGGAATATCTTCATAATATTCTGTCTGTCAGTCATTAAGAAAGCATCTATTCCATTTATTTAGATTTTCTTTATTTTCTTTTATAGGTTTTCATAATTTTGCCACACATAGTTGCATACATGGCCCTGAATTTATAGTTCACTTCTTATTCTTTACTTCATTGTCATCCTTGTTTTCTTTCTCTTTCTCTTTCTATAGATAGAGATGACATGTCCCCTTTTTCTCATTTTTGTTATTGTTAATGCTATTATTTTTCTTTTACACTCTAAGTTTTCCTTCCTGGTATTTATAATAGTAGTTTACTTTGTGTGTGAACATCTTGCTTAATTTCCTCCATCAGTTCTCATCATGATTTGGATTATGGACTCTATTTCTGCTTGAGTATCTAAAATGATATTATTATTTAAATTAAAATGATTTAGTGAAAGGACATAGAGTGAGAGCCCATGGCTACCAATTAAATAAATCCCCTTATTGTCCTGCACTGTGCCTTAGAGCTAATAGAGGGTATAATAATATGCCTTTCTTGCCTGCCATGTGTTGCCTACAGTTACCTGGCTTGAAACATTCACCTCATCCTTAGTCACTCCTGAACTGCTCTGAAGTAGAATAAAGATTACATCAGGTTTGAAATAACTATGTGCTTCATGTAAACTTGTCAAGAGTAATTGCTTTGGGAGGCCGTCACTGTGGCACAGCAGGTTAATGCCCTGGCCTGAAGTGCTGGCATCCCACATGGGCGCCGGTTCGAGACCCAGCTGCTCCACTTCCAATCCAGCTCTCTGCTATGGCCTGGGAAAGCAGTAAGAAATGGTCCAAGTCTTTCAGCTCCTGCACCTATGTGGGAGACCTGAAAGAAACTCCTGGCTCCTGGCTTCAGATAGGCACAGCTCCAGTCTTTGTGGCCAATTGGGGAGTAAACCATCAGATGGGAGACCTCTCTGTCTTTCTCTCCCTGCCTCTCCTCTCTGTGTAACTCTGACTTTCAAATAAACAAATAAATCTTAAAAATATAGTGATTGCTTTGGTTCATGGATATGGAAATGAACATGTTAAAGTCACACAAAATTTCAGTGTAAATGCATATTCAGTCTCTTCAGATTTTAAAAAACAAAACCTAATATTGTACACAAATGACATGACTATGAGGAAAGCATGGTCTGAAATAAGGAAACATAAACCTCATTACTGTGTGGCACAATTTTGCAAAACTGTCATACATGTGTGCTGGGCATTGAAATGTAGGATTATTGGGATAGAGTTGTTTATTGTTGGATCTGAGGAAGCAGGGGTGTGTGGTTAGAAGACGAGCTGTTAGCAGAACACTGTATATGTGAATTTTGACAATGTGTATGTGTTTGAGTGTAATATTGAGGTTTAACATTTGATTTAGGAGTCTTCATGGCCGGCGCCACAGCTCAATAGGCAAATCCTCCACCTAGCGGTGCCAGCACACCGGATTCTAGTCCCGGTTGGGGCACCAGATTCTGTCCCAGTTGCCCCTCTTTCAGGCCAGTTCTCTGCTGTGGCCCAGGAGTGCAGTGGAGGATGGCCCAAGTCCTTGGGCCCGGCACCTGCATGGGAGACCAGGAGAAGCACCTGGCTCCTGCCTTCAGATCAGCACAGTGCACCGGCCGCAGTGCACCAGCCATGGTGGCCATTGGAGGGTGAACCAATGGCAAAGGAAGACCTTTCTCTCTTTCTCTCTCACTGTCCACTCTGCCTGCCAAAAAAAAGAGTCTTCATGAAAATATACAGTAAAGCACTTTCATATTTGATCTAATGATGTGAAATATTATATATATTTTGACAAAATGTCCAAATTCTTGAAAGAAAAGGGCAGATGTTAGAACACAGCAGGTTAAGCCATCATGTGGGATGCCTGCAACCCTTATCAGAATGCCAGATCATATTCAGCTATTCTGCTTCTGATCCAGTCCTTGGTAATGCACTCTGAAAGGCCACAGTTGATGAATTGTTTGAGCTCCTACTACCCCTATAGAAGACCTGGGTGGAATTTTAGGCTCCTTCTTTGGTCTGGCCCAATCCTGGTTATTTTTGGTTATTTACACATTGAGCTAGTGAGTGGGAGATTTCTACCTGGTCCTACATCTGTACTTCTCTGCCTTTTAAATAACAAAAAGAACATTTTATTGTGGTGTAACATAATTTTGAAATCAATTAATATGAGGATTCTTCAAAAAGTCCATGAAGTGCGTATTGAGAAAGGACTATTTATGACATAAAATTATATATATACATATATATAATATTTTTAAAAGAGAAAGAGGGACAAATATCCCAGTTGCTTGTTCACTTCCCAAACACCACAACAGCTGGATTAAGCCTGGCTAAAAAAGAACTTGAATCATCACCTGTTGCTTCCAAGGGTGCACATGGTCAGGAATCTGACATTGGTATCCGAGACGAGATTTGAATGGAGGCATTTTGTTATGGGATGCAAATTTCCAAAATACTAGATTAAATTATTTCCCTTAAACTTGTATCTCATTTCTGTTTTTCATGGGGATTTTTATGTGCCATCATACTTCCTTTTATGGCCTCTAATACACATCTTAATACTAATCTTAAAATGCAAATCTAAAATGAGTTTTTTGACATTTACTTCATAGAGATAATAAAAGAAGTTGAAGCAACTGAATAAATGCATGAGAATGTCAAGATAACATATAATCAAAGGAGAGGATCATGGATAGGTGGAGTGTTTGGCTGTGCCAACATTGTTGTTGCCAAAGACACTATGAAAAAATGTTGGATTACTTTAAAGAGCCAGGAACTTTGAGATGTCAAAGACACTTGAAAAAATGATGATCCCAAAGATAATCATGGGTTTTCTTTTGGTTAAAGTAAGAAACCCATAAGAATATTTGACAGAATTATTTATTTAGAAATAACTTATATTTTAAGATTTGCTAATAAAGAGACCCAGGGAAAAGTCACTGGTGATTATTTTAAATCAAAATATGAATGTATGAGGAAAAGTCAATTGACTAGAAACCAGCTATAATCCTGGACTGCCCTCTCTGAGGCAGATGCCTGGTGTGGAAGGGAGACTTATTAATGGTGATGTCATGCTCTCCATAACTGAGTATGTAATTTAAAGATACACAATCTAGGGTGAAGCACAGAGCCAGAGAAATTTATAAACCTAACAAAGGAATTTTCTCCCCACACAATCCAACCTGGACACATATTCCTAGTCTGGTGACTCCTCTCTTCCTTGCTTAGAGAAATTGGCTGCTCTGTTGAAAGCCAAAGATGAAGTGGATGGTAAATACCAGCTGGAATTAGGAGTTAAGAGACTCAATAAGGAGGCCATGCCAGGGACATACTCTAAATGGGATCCAAATAAAACCCAAGGAATAAGAAAAATTGGGACACTTTAGGGTCCTCTACCTGAAGGCAATGTCGCTGCTCACCCACCCACCCATCAACTGGCCTCAGCTGAGAGGTCCAGCTGCACCCTAGAGAATCTCCTCACCTTTTTACAGAGCCTGAAGGACCACCTCAGACCATATGCAGAGAAGGCATCTGAGGTCCAGGAAAGTGCAGTGGCTTTTTAAACAGACTTATTTATTTATCTTAAAGGCAGAGTAACAGAGTTAGAGATCTTCCATATTCTGATCACTCTCCAGACAGCTGCAATAATCAAGGCTACAGCAGCCTGAAGCCAGGAATCTGGAACTGATCTAGGTCTCCTACATGGGTGCTTGGGGCACATTCCATTGATTCAGACACATTAGTAGGGATCTGGAAGAGAAGTGGAACAGCCAAGACTACCAAGTACTTCAATATGGGATGCTGGTGTAGTAAGTGATGGCTTTATCCATTGCACCACAACACTGGCCACAATGTTTATATGTATTTTGTATCTCAGAGTATCCCACACATCTGGAGAAAGCCTCAATGATTGATGATAACCCTACTCAGTTGAGGTGCTCTTTAGTGTTTAGCAACTGAGGTGTGACTGAAGAAAAAGAAGGCAAAAAGATAATACAGAAGAATGCTGCCCTGTTATCTGTGGCCCCCATTCTATTGAAGATAACAGAGACAGAAGAGATGCCAGGGGTGAGTGACCATGGCCTCCACCAAAGGATCACAAGGAAGGCTACTAAAAAGTTGAGAGATAATCAGGTGCTTATTGCAAACACAGACAGTGGGAACTGAAATGCTCACCCAAATAGGTGAGGAATCAGGTAGGACTGAGTCATGCCAACTTCTTTTGAATGAAAAGAGATGTGACAGGGCTTTGGGACTCTCCAGTTGGCTCCAGACCACTAGATTCTCACCTTCTCTGAGGATCCGATGTAAATTTAGTGGGTAGCAAAGGTAAAGTTATGCTCAATACTGGTGCCATGTTAGCAGTGTTAAATACCCTAAATGAATATCTCTGTGATAAAACAAATAATATAAAAAGACTATCAGGAAAATGAGAGACTAACAGGTTTCTGGAGGTCTTTACCAGGGAAATAAGGGTAAAAACATGAATGCCATCCTTCTGCATACACCGGAAGCTCCTGCTCTCTTTAAGAAAGAGACATCATCTAAGTTAGGGGACTCAATAAACTGGGACTAGGATAGCACTGAGATTCAAGTCCCTAAAACTTAAGGGTTTCAGTTCATGTCTATTTTGTGAATATACTGGTCTCTGAACAGGAAGAGATTCCTCCAAGCATCCTGAGCAGAATTAACTTGGAAGTATGAGCACAAGCTGTGTGATGAGTAGCCAGCTCCATTCCAGTAAGAGTAGAATTAAAAAAGATGGATTGGGAACGGCATTGTGGTGTAGCCATTAAAACCACCTCTTGCAGTGCTGGAATCCCATATGGGTGCTGGTTGAGTCACATGTCTTCCACTTCCAATCCAGCTCTCTGCTATGTCCTGAGAAAGCAGTAAATGTACCCATGTGGGAGACCTGAAAGAAGCTCCTGGCTCCAGATTGGCCCAGCCCCAGCTGTTATGGCCACTTGGGGAGTGAACCAGCAGATGGAAGACTTCTCTCTCTGCCTTTCTGTAATTCCACCTTTCAAATAAATAATAAAATAAATCATTAAAAATAAAATAAAAATACAGGGGAGGCTTTTAGCATAGTGGTTAATATGGTGCTTGGGGTACCTACAAGCTATATGGGAGTGTCTGGGTTCAAGTTCCAGCTTTGTTTCTAATTCCAGATTCCTGAGAGGCAGCAGGTAATAGCTCAAGTAGTCAGGTGCTTTCCACTCATATAGGAGGCTAAGATGAGTTCCCAGCTCCTAGCTTTGCACTAGCCTAGACTGCATTATTGTATGGATTTGGAGAGTAAATCAGCAGATGGAAGATCTATCACAAATAAAAATTAATTTCAAAGGCTTTTTTAAATCCAAGAACTTGGCTGGCATTGCAGTACAGTGGGTTAAACTGCCACCTGCAATACTAGACCTCATTTAGGAGTGCTAGTTCAAGTCCCAGCTGTTCTACCTCTGATCCAGCTTCCTGCTAGTGTGCTTGGGAAAGCAGTGGTAGATGGCGCAAGTACTTGTATCCTTGCACCCATGTGAGAAGACCAAGATTGAATTCCTTACTCTTGGGTTTGGCCTGGGACAACCCCAAATGATCATGGCCAATGGGGGGAGGGGTGAAACAAAGGATGGAAGATCTCTTCCTTTCTCTGTCACTTTCTGTCTCAGATAAATAAAAAAAACTTTTAAAATAATCCATAAATTCAAGAAGAAAGATCTATCCAAGATCTTTGGAATTTCAGCAATATGGTCTTGACATACATCTTTTTGTACCTAATTCCTACACTTTTTTGGCAAGTCTACCCAAGGATAGTGAGTTCTATACAATGTTGTATTTAACAAGAAAACTTTTGTTCATCCTTTTACATTCTGAATCCCAAAGGAAATTTGCTATAGAGTGGGAGGACCTAGACTCCCACCAGAAGCAATAGTACTGCTGGACTGTCTTACCCAAAGTGTTTGACAATTACTATCTTCAAAGAAATCCTAGGTTTTTCATTAAGAGAAGTAAAATACACAGAACTGGGGCTGATGCTGTGGAATAATGGGTAAAGCCACTGCCTGCAGTGCCGGCATCTCATATGGGCACCGGTTCGAGTCCCGGCTGCTCCTTTTCTGAACCAGCTCTCTGCTATGGCCTGGAAAAGAATAGAAGATGGCCCAGGTCCTTGGGCCCCTGCACCCATGTGGGAGACCCAGAAGAAGCTCTGAGCTCCCAGCCTCAAATCAGCACATTTCTGGCCATTGCAGCCAATTGGGGAGTGAACCAGCAGATGGAAGATTTCTCTCTCTCTCTCTCCCTCTCCTTTTCTCTCTGTGTAACTCTTTCAAATAAATAAATAAATCTTAAAAAATACAAAGAACTACATTTCAGTATGTAGATAATATCCTGAAAGCCACTGATACTAAGGAAATTTCTGATGAGAACATTGTAATCATGTTAGGTTTCCTGAATTAAGTGCAAATTCATCACCAAAGTAAGTAATGAAAAAGATACCTTTTTTATATCTTCAAGCTGTCTCATATGTTGTGCTCTTTTTTTCTAATCTTATTATTAGTTTGTATATATACTTCTTTTTAAAGATTGTATTTATTTGAGAGGTAGAGTTACAGATAGTGAGAGGGACAGACAGAGAGAAAGGTCTTCCATCTGCTGGTTCACTCCTCAAATGGCCACAATGGCAGGTGCTGAGCCAATCCAAAGCCAGGAGCCAGGAGATTCTTCTGGGTCTCTCACACAGGTGCAGGGGCCCAAGTACTTGGGCCAACTTCTACTGCTTTCCAAGGTCATAGCAGAGAGCTGGATCAGAAGTGGAGCAACCGGGACTAGAACCTGTGCCCACATGGGATGCCAGCACCATAAGTGGAGGATTAACCTTCTGTGTCACAGCACCAGCCTCTGTCCTGTATATACATTTAAAAAATAGGTAGGAGAAAGGAAAGAAAAAGATGGTTAGTTAGGAGGCATCCATAAATATGACCTCAAGTGGGCATCATGGATGATAGACTACAGCAGCAGCAGACCTCTTCAGGGATTGAAAATGGAAGACATCTTGTGCCTGCTCAGAGCACTAGATCTATGTCCTAGCATCTCCAATGTCATGATGATTCATCTTGTAATGTTGCCATTTTAGCTTCTTCCAGGCAGAAACTACAAAATAGGTGAATAAAGATAGTGAAGAAATCCCGAGTGCTATATAGGTGAATTGAGTGCAGATTTAAAAAAAAAAAAAAAAAACTTGATGATTATCAGTTTGGCTTGGAGGCACTACATTCTGCCTGCAATGCAGTGTTCCTCACTGGAGGAGCTATTGAATAAGTGGGAGAATTCTTCCTCGCACATGTAACAGACAGTCCCCCACAAAGATGTCCAAATCCCCCAAACTTGTTAATGTATATGGCAAAACAGAGTGCAGGGCCCATTGCTGTGGCACAGTGAGTTAACACTCTGGCCTGAAGCACTGGCATCCCATATGGGTGTCGGTTCAAGACCCAGAAGATCCAGCTCTCTGCTGTAGCCTTGGAAAGCAGCACAAGATGGCCCCCAAGTCCTTGGGCCCCTGCACCCATGTGGGAGACCTTGAAGAAGCTCCTGGCTCAGTTCCGGCCGTTGCAGCCAATTGGGGAGTGAACCATTGGATAGAAGAACTCTCTTGCACGCTCTCTCTCTCTCTGCCTCTCCTCTCTCTGTGTAACTCTTTCAAGTAAATAAATAAATCATAAAAAAAGAGTGCAAATGTGATTGCATGAAGTCCTTGGAGAAAGGAGGTTAGCCTGGATAAAGTAGGTGGACCAAATCCAATTATGGGTGTCATTAACAGCTTTCCCTTCTGTGACTACAGAAGGACAATGAAAGTTATCATTTTTCTACCTTCAAAAATGGTGGAGCTGTAGCAGGTAAAGCTGCTACCTGCAGTACCGGCATCCCATATGGGCACCAGTTCGAGTCCTGGCTGCTCCACTTCCAATTCAGCTCTCTGTTATGGCCTGGGAAAGCAGTAGAAAATGGCCCAAGTGCTTGGGCCCCTACATTTGTGTGGTAAGCCTAGAAGAAGCTCCTGGCTCCTGGCTTTGGATCAGTGTAACTCGGCCATTGTAGCCAATTGGGGAGTGAACCAGCAGATGGAAGGCCCCTCTCTCTCTCTGCCCCTTCCTCTCTATAAATCTGATTTTTAAGTAAACAAATAATATATTTAAAAATAGATTAAGTGCTCTCTAACAAGATAATATAGGAATCTTCTGGGAGCTGGGAAAAGCAAGGGAATAGATACTCCCCCTAGATACTCTCAGAAACTCTGAGAAGAAAGGTAGTCATGTGTGGTGGAATGAGAAGGCCATGCCAAGGTGGCCACTGGCAAGCGAGTGTCAGTTACTCAGGAATGGCTTTGAAACCCACCTGGCAACAGAGCCTGCCTGGCAACAGGCTGTGATTGGATGGCTTTGGAAACTGCCTGATAACAGGCTGTGATTGGATGAATTTGAAACTGCCTGGCAACAGGCTGTAATTGGATGGATTTGAAACTGCCTGGCATCAGGCTGCAATTGGATGGCTTTTTAAACTGCCTGGCAACAGGCAGTGATTGGTTGGGACATAGACCACCCCTTGACCAGATTGGCTGGTCTTGGCCATATAAGATGTAGTTGCAACTGAAATAAACGAGACTGCGGGCTGCTCGCCTCAAGCCTGCTTTCACCTGACTCCCAGGGTCTGTGTCCTGACTCCGTGCCTCTTGCCCCCACCACGCTGCTCCTCTCAGAAACGAATCCACTGCAACATTGTTCAGAAATCAACAGCAACAGTCATGCTCACATCGATGTTAAACACATGAGCTCTCTATTGGACTCCTACAGAACTGTAAGAAAATCAATGTGTTGCTTCAAGGTACTCAGTTTGCATAACTAGTGACAGCAGCAATGTCCTGAAACACTGCCTGATAATGAGAATCTAGTGCTGCCAGTTTCCTCAGTCACTGCCAGGTTTTCAGTATCCCTGAGGTATTGCAACACTCGCCCCTGCTGAGACTCACTACATTCATGAATAGTGACTTGTCAGAAAAATGGAGAATGGGGCCGGCACCACAGCTCACTAAGCTAATCCTCTGCCTGTGGTGCTGGCAACCCGGGTTCTAGTCCTGGTTGCTCCTCTTCCAGTCCAGCTCTCCGCTGTGGCCCGGGAGGGCAGTGGAGGATGGACTAAGTGCTTGGGCCCTGCACCTGCATGGGAGACCAGGAGGAAGCACCTGGCTCCTGGCTTCGGATCGGTGTAGTGCACTAGCTGTAGCAGCCATTTGGGGGGTGAACCAATGGAAGGAAGACCTTTCTCTCTGTCTCTCTCTCACTGTCTAACTCTGCCTGTCCAAAAAAAAAAAATGGAGAATGGAATAATTAGATTCTAAGATAGAAATAACATATTTTGGTTAGCATTAATATCATCTTTGATACATTTGTAGGCCTTACTTTCTACCATAAATAAAATTGTCAGGCAAAATAAGTTCACACTATATTATTTATATCTTTCAAATGAAATCTATGTAGCAAGCAGTTTGATTTCTAACTTTCTTTCTTTTTTTTTTTGACAGGCAGAGTGGACAGTGAGAGAGACAGAGAGAAAGGTCTTCCTTTGCCGTTGGTTCACCCTCCAATGGCCACTGCGGCCGGCGTGCTGTGGCCGGCATACCGCACTGATCCGATGGCAGGAGCCAGGAGCCAGGTGCTTTTCCTGGTCTCCCATGGGGTGCAGGGCCCAAACACCTGGGCCATCCTCCACTGCACTCCCTGGCCACAGCAGAGAACTGGCCTGGAAGAGGGGCAACTGGGACTAGAACCCGGTGTGCCGGCGCTGCTAGGCGGAGGATTAGCCTAGTGAGCCACGGCGCCGGCCTGATTTCTAACTTTCTGAACAATATCAATTTATTTACCTGTATATCCATGCATGACTTATCACTAGCAGTAAATTTAATGGAGTCTAAAAGGAAGGGAGGTATATTTTTGATTCTAAAAGAATATAAAAGGGTAAAACATGTCACAGCAGGTAAAGCCACCACTTGGGAACACTGAATCCCATGTTGTAGTGCTGTCTTGAGTTTCAGCTGCTCTTTTTCTGATCCAGCTTTCTCATGATGCAGCTTAAGAGGCAGCAGATATGCCTAGTCCCTTGCCATCTGTGTCCAAAACCCAGATGGAATTCCAGGCTCCTACTTTTTACCTATCCCAGTCCTTAGAGTTTCAAAACATAACTCTCTCTCTGTTATTCTGCCTCTCAATTAGAGGATTTTTTTTTTATTTTTTAAAGATTCTTTTTATTTATTTGAAGGGCAGATTGAGAGAGAGAGAGAGAGATCGATCTTCCCTGGATCACTCCCCAAATGGCTCCAATATCCAGGGCTGGACCAGACCGAAGCCAGGAGCCAGGAGCTCCTTCCAGGTCTCCCAAGTACTTGGACCATCCTTCCTTGCTTTCCTAGGCATATTAACAAGAAGCTGGATCAGATGTGGAGCAGCTGAATCTCAAATCAGCACCCATATGGGATGCCAGAGCTGCAGACAACAGCTTTAACAACTATGCCATGTGGCCAGCCTCAAAGGAAATAATTTTTAAATGAAGTACAGATATTTATTTAAAATAACTTAATAAGAAATGTGGTACCAAAAGCTCAATTTTGTTATTGTGCAAATTCTTCATTTCATATATAAAACAAAAAATATTTATTGTATTTGAATGAAACAAGGAATTACACTTTGGTAATATTAATAGTATAGGTAATATTTTTTTAGGATATGAGTCTTCAGGAACTTATTGGAAAAATGCATGTTTTCCATAAACTTACTGATGGAAATTTAATTTATGCCCGTATATTTGTATAATTTTCAAGTAGTGCAATCATATGTTAACTTACATTAATGTGATTTGAGTGGTTTTGCAAATACTCAGACTTTGAGGAGCTCTAAAGAGGCTAAAGGGGTAAGGACAGGAGGCAGGATGAACATTGCAGAACACTAGCAAAGAAAGACTCAACAACAACAACAACAAACCCAACATTTTGGGCCTTTGACTGATACTGCTGAGTGCTAGTTCTAGTTCTTTCAAGATTGTGGTTTCTTTAATTGTTCTTGTTACTGCAATACTATGCTAACTGAATGTGGAGGTAAAAAACAGCATGAGACAGAGGACCAGGACATGAGTTCTCACCCCTGGCTACATGTTATATTTCAACTTGGAAGCCTTGGAAATATTCTGACCTGACTTCTCTGGCCAATATTGTAATTTAAATAGTCTGGATGAAGGGCTGGCATTGTACAGTGCAGTGGATTATTTTGGCCACATAAGTAATTCTTTCCTTTTGCAATAACTGATGTCTCTCACTTGAGATATAGAGAGAGTCAGGTGACGGATGCCCTGCATTCATCCAATAACATTGACTTTCACATTAAGTTCTTTATTTACAAGATGGATTTCTTGAGGCATTTTCTATTAAGCAATGTAATTTATGTTTTATTTTTAAAATTATAAAATGAATTAATTACACATCCTGGCAAAGTGACAGCTTTGCAAGAAGTTTCTTGATGTTATAAAAATGTTTATTTATTTATTATTTGAAAGGCAGAGTTACAGAGGGACAGAGACAGAGAAAGAGGTCTTCTATCTGTTGATTTACTCTACAGATGGCCACAATGGTCAGAGCTGCACTGGTCCAAAACCAGGGGCCAAGAGATTCTTCCAGGTCTCTCACTCAGGTGCAGTGGCCTAAGGACTTGGGCTGTCTTGTACTGCTTTCCTAGGCCATAGCAGAGAGCTGGATCAGAACTAGAGCAGCTAGCTGGGTCTCCAACCAGTGCCAATATGGGATGCCAGCCCTGTAGGTGGTGGCTTTTCCTGTTATGCTACAGTGCCAGCTTCCTTGATGTTAACATCTAATTTATTGAGATATTATGTAAGAAAATTCACAGATAGGCTGAAATGATTTCAGATGCTGATTTTTTTCTTCTGGAATCATATAGCTTTGAATATTTATTCTTTTTTTAAAAAATTTTATTTTATTTATTTGACAGGTAGAGTTACAGACAGTGAAAGAGAGAGAGAAAGGTCTTCCTTCCATTGGTTCACTCCCCAAATGGCCACAATGGCCGAAACTGCGCCGATCTGAAGCCAGGAGTTAGGAGCTTCTTCCTGGTCTCTCACACGGGTGCAGGGGCCCAAGCACTTGGGCCATCTTCTACTGCTTTCCCAGGCCACAACAGAGAGCTGTATTGGAAGAGGAGCATCCAGGACTAGAACTGGAGCCCATATGGGATGCTGGTGCCACAGGTGGAGGATTAACCTACTGTGCCACAGCACCGGCCCTGAATATTTATTCTTAAATGCCGCAATTTGTTGCATTTGAATTAAAAGTTTTATGAATGAATGGATTAATGCTGAAAAAAACATTATATCAAAATGTCATGTTTGCATCTTTTTGGAAATAAAAATAAAATGTAATGAAAAATGATGCTGGCACTGGATGAAATCAGAAATTTTATACTTAACTGATTACCATGATAGTTCAGTAACTATATCAATAGCAAATTATCAAATTCCTAATGATTCTCCCTAAATCCTTGAAGTGTTTTGAACACATCATGAATTATACACCTCATCCACTGTGGGAGGCAACTTTGCAATGCCTCCTCCAGCACAGAACCGTGGAGGACCTATGAGGACAGATCTGTGCTGTCTGCAGGACTGAGGGTAAAGGGGATCAGCATTTCCTGTAGGGTGTTAGCCCCTGATCATCCAATGATCATCTGCTTCCATATGGTCAACTCATCCTGAACAACATGGTGGCTGAGACCAGGGTAGCAGTGAGGGCCCCAAACACCATCAAGGCCACCAGATTAGCCTCCCCTAGGCTGGCTTCTTGCCTTCAAACTACCTTCTTGACATATCTGTGGTAGAACAGCACCTGCATGGTGGGGGACTGACCTCATGATAGTTTTCCACCAGAGCTGAAGTGAGCCTTAGGTGTGTATCTACAGAGGTAGGGGGATTTGTTAAGGTAAGATAAGCTCACAACTCTTGCCACCATATATGCTGGGCAGAGATAGTCAAAAGCATGAACTTGGTCCCAACAGCAGGCCCCTCTGGAAAGAACAGCTGATTTTTTTTTCTATTATTATAGTGTTTTTCAACTTTTGCTTCTGAAACCAAGGCACTCACTATTTTACAAGTGGATTTGGTTCTAAAACAGTCTTATAAATGGTGGTGAGTAGTTGAGCTGCTCATTTATGAAACCTATTTGATATATTCTGTACCTCAAGAGATTCAGCTTAAGAGAAAAATCCAGTCTGATGAAAAATTCATGTGAGAGAACTTCAAAAATTTCCTAGAAAAATTTAAAAAAGGGTAAGCTTATTTTGGTGCAAAAATGTTTGAAATGCATGCATTTTTTTCATAATATGTATTTTCTGTGAATGCTCTGGAGAACTTATGTATTCAGGGCAGTCTTCCTTGCTTATTTATTAGGCCTGGACAGTTATGCAGAAGGTCATTTGGTCTTCACTCAACAAACATCCAACCAGCCCTGCTTGTTCACTAACCATCTTCTCACATGCTATATTGTCTCTTTTTTTTATTTAGTAAATATAAATTTCCAAAATACAATTTATGGATTACAATGGCTTTCTCCTCCCCATAACTACCCTCCCACTCGCACCACTCCCATCTCCTGCTCCCTCTCCCATTCCATTCACATCAAGATTCATTTTCAATTATATTTATATACAGAAGATTGATTTAGTATATATTAAGTAAAGATTTCATCAGTTTGCACCCACACAGAAACACTAAGTGTAAAATACTGTTTGAGTACTAGTTATAGCATTACTTCACAATGGACAACACATTAAGGAAAGATCCCACTGAGAAGTAAGTACACAGTGACTCCTGTTGTTGACTTAACAATTTGACACTCTTGTTTATGGAGTCAGTAATTTCCCTAGGCTCTAGTCATGAGTTGCCAAGGCTATGGAAGCCTTTTGAGTTCACTGACTTTGATCTTTTTTCAACAGGGTCATAGTCAAAGTGGAAGTTCTCTCCTCCCTTCAGAGAAAGGTACCTCCTTCTTTGACGACCTGATCTTGCCACTGGGATCTCATTCGCAGAGATTTTTTTTTTTTTTTTTTTTTTTTTTTTTTTTTTTTTTTTTGCCAGAGTCTCTTGGCTTTCCATGCCAGAAATACTCTCATGAGCTCTTCAGCCAGATCCATGTGCCTTAAGGGATGATTCTGAGGCCAGAGTGCTGTTTAGGACATCTGCCATTCTATGAGTCTGCTGTGTATCCTGCTTCCCATGATGGATCGTTCTCTCCCTTTTTGATTCTATCAGTTAGTATTAGCAGACACTAGTCTTGTTTGTGTGATCCCTTTGACTCTTAGATCTATCAGTGTGATCAATTGTGAACTGAAATTGATCACTTGGACTAGTGAGATGGCATTGGTACATGCCACCTTGATGGGATTGAATTGGAATCCCCTGGCATGTTTCTAACTCCACCATTTGGGGCAAGTCCGGTTGAGCATGTCCCAAATTGTACATCTCCTCCCCCTCCTATACCCACTCTTATATTTAACAGGGGTCACTTTTCAGTTAAAATTTAAACACCTAAGAATAATTGTGTGTTAATTACAGAGTTCAACCAATAGTGCTAGAATAAAGAAAAATACTAAAATGGATACAGTATTACATTGTACATCAACAGTCGGGACAAGAGCTGATCAAGTCACTGTTTCTCATAGTGTCCATTTCACTTCAACAGGTTTCCCCTTTGGTGCTCAGTTAGTTGTCACTGATCAGGGAGAACATATGATATTTGTCCATCTGGGACTGGTTTAATTCACTCAGCATAATGTTTTCCAAATTCCTCCATCTTGTTGCAAATGACTGGATTTCATTTTTTTTTACTGCTGTATAGTATTCTATAGAGTACATGTCCCATAATTTCTTTATCCAGTCTACTGTTGATGGGCATTTGGGTTGGTTCCAGGTCTTAGCTATTGTGAATTGAGCTGCAATAAACATTAATGTGCAGACAGCTTTTTTGTTTGCCAATTTCATTTCCTTTGGATAAATTCCAAGGAGTGGGATGGCTGGGTTGTATGGTAGGGTTATCTTCAGGTTTCTGAGGAATCTCCAGACTGACTTCCGTAGTGGCTTAACCAGTTTGCATTCCACCAACAGTGGGTTAGTGTCCCTTTTTCTCCCAAACCTTTCCAGTATCTATTGTTGGTAGATTTCTGAATGAGAGCCATTCTAACCAGGGTGAGGTGAAACCTCATTGTGGTTTTGATTTGCACTTCCCTGATTGCTAGTGATCTTGAACATTTTTTCATGTGTCTGTTGGCCATTTGGATTTCTATTTCTTTCTTTAAGGTTTTGTAATTTTCATTGTAGAGATCTTTAATGTCCTTGGTTAAGTTTATTCCAAGGTATTTGATAGTTTTCATAGCTATTGTGAATGGGATTGATCTTAGAAGTTCTTCCTCAGCCATGGCATTGTCTGTGTATACAAAGGCTGTTGATTTTTGTGCATTGATTTTATATCCTGCTACTTTGCCAAACTCTTCTATGAGTTCCAATAGTCTCTTAGTAGAGTTCTTTTGATCTCCTAAATAAAGAATCATAACATCTGCAAAGAGGGATAGTTTGAGTTCTTCCTTCCCAATTTGTATCCTTTAATTTCTTTTTCTTGCCTACTAGCTCTGCCTAAAACTTCCAGAACTATATTGAATAGCAGTGGTGAGAGTGGGAATTGAACAGCTGATCTTAACTACTAGGCGAAAATGCCTGCTTCACATTATCTTCATTAGAAAGCAAATCATAGGTACACACATCTTGAAAGCTAAACTGTGAGTGGAAGTATAGGATCTATCTATGTTCCTTCCACATATGGGGCTGAGAGTCTGCAAGACCCCAGATCACCATTGATGCTGGGCCTGCCCACACCAGAGTTCCCTAGCCCAGGGTTGGGGACAAGTGGAGAGCAGTGGGCAAGGGCCAGGGTATTGCTGGATCAGGTGACTGTGGAAGTTCCCCTGGGCAAGGCTGATGGAACATGTGGCTTATTTATTTTTTAGGACTTATTTATTTATTTGAAAGGCAAAGTTACAGAGAAGCAGAGGCAGAGGGAGAAAGAGAGAGAGAAAGAGCAAGAGAGAGTGAGAAGTCTTTTATTCGTTGGTTCACTCCCCAAGTGGCCACAACACCCAGAGCTGGGCCAATCTGAAGCCAGGAGCCTGGAGCTTCTTCCAGATCTCTCATGTGGGTGCAGGGACCCAAGGATTTGGGCCATCTTTTACTGCTTTCCCAGTCCATAGCTGAGAGCTGGGTAGGAAGTGGAGCAACAGGTCTTGAACCAGCACCCATATGGGATGCTGGCACTACAGGCGGCAGCTTTAACTGCTAAGCCACAGGGCCAGCCCAGATATGTGACTCTTGAGTCTATGTACATGCTCCACTGATAACAGATTCCCATTACCTAGTAGCTGAAGACCATGCATAGCTGCACCAACTCATTGGCCAGTACTTCACATACCTTTGACACTGGTTGGCTGGCCACAGGCTCTGCCTTCACCCACAGCACAGGACAGTGAAGCAGCTACCAGAATGAGAGAGCAGATGTCACTCAGTGTAGCTGTAGGTGGAATGGCAAACAATAACTCAGGAAGCACCTATGAAACCAGGCAGCCCACAGCCCAACAGGAAGTCAGCTTACCAGAAGTTACCAGGCAGCCAACCATGCTCAACTTTGGTGCTTCTCTCCAACAAGCAATGGAGGAAAGCATTTCTGAAAAGTCAGAAGAGAGTTTGTATTGCTGGAATGAAACTGCAGAGATAGTGCTTTTAGAGCACTTAATGACTTGCAACTGGGAGTTCTATTTTAAGAAATACCTTGAAAACAGTTCCCTATATAAGTATTTTATACATCAGAAGAGAGCCTGTTTCCCAGCTGATTTTCATCCCCACGTTTTGCTGCCTCCACATTACAGCCCCTCTGACTTTGTACCCTCTCAAATTTAAAGTTAATCATGCCCAAGCCATCTACTAAATACTAAAAATCATTCCAAGAGATATTCAAGCTTCTCACTTCTGCACCATTCAGAGGAAGAAAAGAGCCCAGTGTCTCACTCCAAATTCCAAAACATTCAAGCCATGTGTGCTGCATTGTACAGCTGATGTCTACTTTTGAACCACAGATCCTCCCCAGAAAAAGCAGCTAGCATCTCCAACACCAAGCTAACCTCTTTCAAAGAGTCCACCTGAATACTGAGACTGCAAGAAAAAATACCTGTGCAGCTGAGTCATCACACAGACTGAGATGTGAGCAAAACAGTGGCAGATGTTGATGAGAAAGTGGGTGCTGCCCTTCATAAGGTTTCTATGCCCGCCTCAGAGACAGGTGTCTATAGGTCTCAGTCAGTCCATGTCCCCACAACAAGTCCATATTTCTATCTCTACATGCAGCTCTCAGGTGCTCAAAGAGGTTGTCATGGTTGGTGTAGCCCAGGGCATTATGTAGAGCCCAAAGCTGCCAATGATGAGAGCAAATGATACCAAGATCTCCTCCACTTTCCCTGCTCCTGTGTCTCCCCTTAAGTAGTCAAAGTCACTACTCAAATTCACTGATCCAGAATAAGAAGCCCCATATGTAGCTACCCAGGATGTAGCAAGATCTACTTTATAAGTTCTCATATGATGGCCCCCATGAGAACACATAAAGGAGAAAAGCCTTTTTGATGTAGGTGGAAAGATTGTGAAAGATATTTTGTGTGTTCTGATGAACTGTCCAGACACGGTAAACCCACACAGGGGAGAAGAAATTTGCCTTCCCATGTGTGACCAGCAGTTCATAAGAAGTGACTGTTTGAACAAGCAGGCCTACCTCAATTTATCAAACAAAAAGCTGCCATACTGGCAAAATAAAATCAAGCAAGTTAAATGACATTATATGCCTCCAATCTCTGCTCCAACATAGTGAGACAGAGGAAGCTGAAAAATTAGAACTAAATTTGGTCACAATCAGGAACCCTTTTTTTATGTACTTTAATATAATTTTAGCTTATAAATAAGAATAATATTTCACGTTCTATATGAAGAACACTCCTAGGGTATGCTCTTTGACTACCATGGTTGGTTGTCAATATTTTTAACTCAGTCAATATTTTAGTTCCAAAATTCTTTTGATAAACATTTTCATAACTCCATTGAATTAAATCACACTAGGAAAGAATGGGACAAATTAGAATTGACTTATCTGCCTAGCACTTAAATCTATCAAAAGAAATTGCAACCTCCCCACCCAGCATGTGGCTCAAGTACACCTAGAAAGTGAGGTGGCATATAGATGAAATCCTTCCTGATTTGCTTGTTGAAAATGCAGTAGCCTTAATTAAACCAAGCAGCATTGTGGGTTGAGGAAGACAGCTCCTCTCTGCAACAGAATAAGGCAATACTCCCTAGTAAACATTGGGACCTGCCTATCCTCAAAAGGTTCTGTGCATGTGTAGTGAAACCATTTTGCTCTATTAGAAATTGATTTCTATGTTCCCAAAGTTGTATTTATGAAGTGCATGAAGCTTGTATACCTTAATAAAATGCTTCTGGGAAAAATAAAACAACAGTCTTTATTAAAAGAAAAAGATATTAACTCCTGTGGGCAACACATATGAACTTATATTTAGTAAGCTTTTGCTTTAGAAGAATTTCAGACTCACAGTGCTAAAGAAAACAAAAAAAGCAAAAGATGATACAAATGTGAGCTTTTGTACAAATATCTATTTTTCTTAGATTGCATGTTTTATAAAACACAGAGATATACCACTGACAAACACAAGTCAATTGGACTGTTGTTTTGTGATTTGAAGTCTAGGAAAACAATCCTTTATTTTTCCTACAGACATTATCAATTATGTTGTGATACCAAACTCATTCTAAGTTTAGATACCCCATGGGAAAGTTTTTTGCTCTAGTGGAAACAAAATGAATACAATCCCTAGGACCATTTGCCACAAACATCCCACTATCTATAAAATAGTATCTTTGCCATAAGTCATTATACAGAAAACATAGTTATGCTTAAAAATGTAAGCTCAGCTATTACAATTTTTTTCAGCAAAACTATTAATTCAAAAAATTGTGCATGTTAATATTCTCAGTGAAATATTTTTCTCTACTTCCCAATAAAAATGTGATAGTTTATTATCTTGAGAATAAGAAGTGAGAGAGTGTATAAAGAAAAATACATCTTAAGAATGTATTTATAAACTACATTTTTGAGAAAAAAAACAAAGAAGAAATTTTCACTTCTTGGTTTGCCTTTTAAATTTATAGCATTATTGGTTTTTAAGTATTTTCTTTCATTCTCACTGGTTAACTGCAATTTACTACCTACCAGAATTAATGGCTCCCCAACCATGTATGATTTTTTTCTTCACTTCAAAGAAAAATATTTGATTGTGTTTCTTTTTTTTTTTTTTTTTTGACAGGCAGAGTGAACAGTGAGAGAGAGAGACAGAGAGAAAGGTCTTCCTTTTCCATTGGTTCACCCTCCAATGGCTGCTTCTATAGTAAATTACAGGGGTGGTGGATTTACCAACATCTATATTTCTAATTAATATCCACATCTATAATTATATCTATGGATGATTTGACAGAAATTTGTGACCCTTGGGAATCTGATGATATAAACATACTTGGATTTGATGAGTTCAGACCAATTATCACACCTAATATTTTAATGCAAAAATCAAAGATAATAAAATTGTAAAGCAGCCCTCCCTGCACAATCTTATAATAATTTTATTTATATAAGTGTGAGGTTTCAAATAAATTATTACTAATCAAAGATATTTTTAAAGTACATATAATTCTATATAAAATAAATTAATGATATTAATGACTTTGAAACAAATTGTCTCTACACACAAACAATGTTCTCCAAATTGTTTTCAGCTTGCAAATTTTTTATGTAAAATAATTCATATAGGCAGGTAAATATTATGTAAGTTAAATATATATGTAAGCTTTTCAATAACTTAACTTTCAAATGTCTTCAATAAACTTTATTTAAGCAAGGCATAGAAAAAATATAAGAAATTACTATATCAGCAATTTAGAATAGGAATTCAGTGTGTACTACTTGTGTATATTCAAACAGCTAGATGTTTTTTAAATTTTATTTGGGCAATGTGAATTGAAATAAAAGTGGATAATTGACTTTTAGCATCAGAATGAATTCAGTTTGTGTTAATTCACCCCATATTTATCAATTATAAATGTGAAACAAGTAAATGAACTAAATCCTGAAGATCCCTGATCTAAAAGGACAGAGATAATAATTCCTTTATAAGGAAAATGTAAAAACATCACATTGATATTTATGATATAGTAATGTAATTAACTTGACAGCATTTATCATATATCTTACTTGGAGATTAAGCTATTTAGGTTCAAACATTATCTTATATTGCCTATTCTTGGGAATATAATTTAAATTTTCATTTTTCCTTTATTTTCTAAATGTGAGCAATAAACTATTATAATTTTTCTGACACTAGCATTTCTTTGAGAAAGCATGCTTGATTTAAAACCTAAATAAATTTTGAGTTGGAAAAAGTGAGTAGGTAAATACATTAAATTTATTTCCACATAAAAACTAGTTTGGGTTTTGTATAATTTCAGTTTGTTTTACATTTCATAGAATGCAGAACAATTCTTTGTGAACTTCTTCTATAATATAAAATTGAATACTTATGTGATCATTGAATCTGCTGCATTTCATAAAAACACATTTTGCTGGTTTTTTTTTTAAAGATTTTATTTATTTGACAGGTAGAGCCACAGACAGAGGAAGAGACAGAGAGAAAGGTCTTCCATTTTCTGGTTCAATCCCCAAATAGTCACCATGGCTGATCCAAAGCTGGGGACTTCCTCTAAGTATCCCATGGGAGTGCAGGGGCCCAAGACCTTGCCATCTTCTACTGCTTTCTCTGGTCATAGGTTGGATCAAAATAGGAGCAATTAGGACAAATACCAGCATCCTATGAGATGCTGGCACTGCAAGCGGAGGCTTAGCCTAGTAGACCACAGTGCTGGCACCCATATATTGTTCTTAGTAAGTCTATTATAAACATTTTAGAATGAATAAATGAAAGCATTTTGAAGTGGAAGGTATGGATTTGTGAATGAATGAAGAAAACAACAAAGGCACACTGAAGTAAAATATAAATTAAATGCTCTGTGTGCTCTTAAGATTATGTATTATGTCAATAGTGTAATAACTAGAATTTTAATTCATTTTGTAAATATAATATCAATGTTTTATCAGTTATTTTATGTTAAAGAAGTACAAGCATCTTTCAAGAAGGTTGTAGAAAGTGGAATTAGGGAATGAATATTTAGCTTCATGGTTAAGATGCCCAAGTCCTACATTAGAGTACCTAGGTTTCATTTCTTTCTTCAGCTCCTGAATATTGCTTCTGTTAATGCAGATGTTGGGAGACAGTTGTGATTATTCAAGTAATTGAGGCTCTGCCATCCATGTGGGAGACATGAATTAAGTTCCAAGCTCTCAGATTTAGCCCTTACAATACTAAGTCTATTGTGGGCATTTGAGAGCCTAGCTTTCAGATGGAAGCTCTGCTCTGTTTCTAACTTTCAAATAAATGAATGAATAATTTATTTTGGTGAAAATAAATTCTGTTGTGGATGCAGCTTCATACTACTACCTCTATTATTTTTATGAATAACTTTCAGATAAGGACATATAATTCAATTCAAATAAGGAAATAAAATTTATAAATAATTCAAAACCTCACATATTTTGGAGTTTAAAAATACCATTTTGAATAAATGTATTATCAGCATAAATTAAGAGTTAATATACTATAGATGTTGGTATCAAAGTAATGCTGGCTTCATGGAAAGTGTTTGGCAGAGTTACATCCTGTTTGATATTTTGTAATAGTTTGCAGAGTATTGGAGTTACTTCCTCTTTGAATGTTTGGTAGAATGTAGTAGTGAAGCCATTCAGGACTTTTCTTTGTTAGAAAATTTTTGATTACTGCTACAACACCATTACTTGTTTTGGGTCTGTTTTAATTGTCTTTATCTTCTGGTTTTAATCTCAGTAGGTTATACAAATTCAGGAATGTATTCATCACATCAAGGTTTTCCAGTTCATTAGCATATAGTTCTTCATAGTAGTTTCTTACAATCCTTTGCGTTTCAGCAGTGTTGGTTGCAATGTCTCCTCCTTCATCTTTAATTTTCTTTATTTGATTTTTCTTTTTTTCTTTGTTAGTCTGCCTAAGGTATTTCTATTTTGTTTATCCTCTTTGTTTTATCAATCTTTTATATTATTTTCATAGTTTTAATTTCATTTATCTCTGCTCTGATTCTTATTGTTTTTCACCTCCTGATTTTAGTTTGTTTTCTTGTTTTTCTAAGTCTTCAAGATGCATCATTAGATCCTTAATTTGAAACATTTCCTTTTTTAATGTAAGCATTTAATGCTGCAAACTTCCCTCTTAATACTGCTTTTGCTGTATTCAACAGGTTTTGATATATAGTATTTTCATTTATTTCAAGAAGGTTTTTGATTTTCTTTTTAATTTTTTCAGCTACCTGTTGGTCATTCAATGGCATGTTGTTTGATTTCTAAGTAGTTATGAGTGTTCTATTGTTTTTTATTATTGATTTCTAGTTTTATTCCTTTATAGTCTGAGAAGATACATGGTATGATTTCAATCTTTTTAAATTGGTTATATCAAAACAAAACACAATACATGAAATCTACAGACCTATACCCTTAATAAACCTAAATGCAAAAGATTCTCAACAAAATACTGGCAAATCAAATAAAAAATCACATCAAAAGGATGATACATCATGATCAACTGGGATTTATCCCAGAAACACAAGGGTGGTTCAACATTCACAAAACAATAAACATCCTCACATCAATAGAATGAAGAACAAAAAGTGTATGGTCATCTCAATAGATGTAGATAAAGCATTTGGTAAGATTCAACACCTCTTCGTGATAAAGACCCTCCATAAATGATGCATAGAAGGAACGTTCCTTAATATTATAAAAGCAATATATGGCAAATCAACAGCCAGTATCATACAGAATGGGGAAAACCTGAACCTATTCCCCCTCAGATCTATAATGAGACAAGGGTGTCCTCTTTCACTATTCTTTTTTAGCGTAGTACTGGAAGTTTTAGCAAGATCAGTTATGGAGTAGAAAGAAATAAAGTACATCAAAATGAGAAAAATGTGGTCAAATTTTCCATGTTTGAAGATGACATGATGTTGTAGATGGAAAAACCTAAACATTCCACCAAAGAACTGTTTGAATTGAGAAATCAAGTCAATAAAGTTACAGATTACTAAATAAACATTAAAAAAACTCCATAGGTTTATATTTGTATGCTAATGATGAACTCACAGAAAGGGAAATCAAGACAGAAGTCCCATTCACAACATCCACAAAAAATCGAATGTTTAGGAATAAATTTGAACAAAGAAGTGAAAGATCTTTATGATGAAAATTATCAAACATTAATGAAAAAATCATCAAGGACACAAAAAATGGAAAGATGTTCCTTGTTCATGGATCAGAAGAAACACTATCAAAATGTCTACGCTACCTAAGGCAATCAGCAAATTCAATTGAATCCCTATCAAAAAATCCAATGATATTCATTACAGAACTAGACAAAGCAATCAAAATTTATATGGAATCACAAAAGACCCAAAATAGCCAAAGCAAAGCTTAACAAGAAAAATCAAGCTGAAGGCATCACAATCTATGACTTCAAAGCATGCTACAGAGCTATAGTAGTTAAAACAGCATTGTGCTGGCATAAAAACTGATACGTTGATCAATGGAACAGAATAGAGAGCCCAGCCCAGAAATTAATTCACATACATACAGACAACTGACTGTTGACAAAAGTGCTCAGACCATATGTTGGAGTAAGGATAATCCCTTGAAGAAATGATATTGGCAAAACTGGAGATATATGTAGAATAGTGATATTATATTCACTCCTCTCACTGCACACAAAAATCAATTCAACATGGATCAAAGACCTAAATTCAAGACCTGAGACTAGGAAGTTGCTTGGAAAATGTAAGGTAAACCCTCCAAGACATTGGTGTAGGGTATAGTTTCTTGGCAAGATACCCAAAATACAGGCAAAAGAAGCAAAACTAAATAAATGGGATTATACTAAACTTAGAAGCTTTTGCACAGCAAGGGAAATGATCAAGACTGAAGAGACACCCAATATAATGGAAAAAATATTTGCAAACCCCTATCCGACAAAGGATTAATATACTGAATATATCCACAACTTAAAAAATTAAACAACAGCAACAACAAAAAACAACCAAACCAGTTGTGAAATGAGCAAAGGACTTCAGCAGACAGTTCTCAAAAGAAGAAATGCACATGGCTAACAAATGTATGAAAAATGCTTAGTATCACTTGCCTTCAGGGAAATGGAAATCAAAAGCACCTCATCCATGTAGAAGGGCTAAAATCCAAAACAATGAGAGTACCAAATGCTGGTGAGGATGTGTACAAAGGAGAACACTTATACACTGTTGGTGGAAATGTAAATTAGTGAAGCCACTGTGGAAAACATTGTTGAGATTTCTTTATTTAGTGCATGTGTTTCCAAAGCAAGCACCAGTGTGGAGATTTCTTAAAAACAAACAACAGCAAAAACTAGAAACAGACTTGCCATAAGATCCAACAATCTGATGACTGCGTATATACCTAAATTGTATTTTTTCATTGATACTACACATTTAGATGGAAAGATGAAAATACCATGTTATAGGCAAACATAGTTTTGAGTCTAAGATAATGATATACTAAGAGAATAACTCTTTAAGTATAAAAGTACATATTTCTTTATAAATAATTTTTTACTTCAATGTATCACAAATAAGTAAAACTGTTTTCTAATTACCAAAGTGATTATATTCCAGTAACAAATCTCTGATACTTGACCTAAAGTTATAGTTTTGTGGTCTGGCATTGTGATGTGGTGAATTAACCTGGCTTGAGTTCTGGTTTCTTCATGTCCAATATGGATCCTTAGTAATGTGGTCCAGGCCCTTTGGTCTTTGCAATCCACGTGGCAGACCAGAATGGAGTTCCTAGCTTCTTGCTTTTGTCTGGCCCAGACGTGGCTGATGCTCATGCCGCTATTTGTGTAGTGAACCCAGTGGGTGAAAAGTCTCTCTCTCTGTCTCTCTCTCTCTTTTTTCTCACTCTCCCCTTTTACCTCTGCATCTTCCTCTGTTTCTCTCTCTTTGAGAAGCAAATCTTTTTTGTTTTTTGTTTTTTTGTTTGTTTGTTTTTGGCAAAACCAATTTTAGAAATCACTTTCACAAAAAAACAAGAACAAATGTTTTGGCAAATAAAGCATATGGTTTCTGGTAAACAACTAAGTATATAAAAAGTTTTTAACATCATTAATAATCACAAAGACTCAAATTAAGTCCACAATGTGAAATTACTGTACATTTATTCAAATAGCTAAAGAAGAAGACAAGGAGGAAGAAGGAGAGGGAAGTATGGGAACAGTAAAAAGACCAATGATTCTCAATAGGTGAGGGTTGGAGGAATTAATAGGAAGAGAACAATTCGTAGGGCAGAGAAACTATTCTGTGTGATGATCAAATTGTGGGGCATGTCCACCCAAATGTGGACTATCCCAGTGCAGTCTATCAGTTATATCTAGTGTATCACATGGTACAGGATATGTGTCTGGAAGGAAGAGATATAAGGGAATAATTTTCTTTAGTTTTGTTATAAGCACAAAATTGCTCAAAAAATAAAGTCTGCTAAGTAAAATAGGAGAATATATTTGTAAATTATTTATTTGGTAATGGGCTTAAATGGAATTCATGATATAAAACAATTTAAAATGAACAAAGATTTGAACACTTTTTCAAAGAAGATATACACATGGCAAATAAATATATGAAAAGTTGCTCAACACATTAGCCACCAACAAATGAAGATCAAAACCAGAGTAAAGTACCACTTCATACACACACACACACACACACACAAAGTGTTGGTGAGGAGGGATAGAAATTGGAGCCCTCATGCAGTACTGGTGGGACTGTAAAATGCTGTATACATTTTGGAAAACAGTCTGACAGTTCTCTAAAAGTTAAATATAGATTTAGCATATCCAGCAGTTCTATTCTTACATAAAAAACCAATAGACACTAAAATAAATCTACTCAGCTGCTTGCATTCAAATTTTTGTTAACCAGTGAATGAACAAAACTGATATCCATACAGTGGAATATTTCAAGTCAAAAGAAATGAAGTACTGATATATGATATAACATGAGAATGTGGCAGATACAGTAAGTGAAAGAAACCATTCACAAAGAACTACATTATATGTGTCCATTTACATGAAGTGTCCAAAAGAAAACAATCCATATAGATATAATATAATTATATATTCTGTGGTAGGTGGTTCGGAGGAAATATATTTTTATTTGCAATGAGAGAGAGAGAGAATAAAAAAAAAACTTAGACTGGGCCAGTGCCGCAGCTCACTAGGCTAATCCTCTGCCTTGCGGCACTGGCACACCAGGTTCTAGTCCCGGTCGGGATGCCAGATTCTGTCCTGGTTGCCCCTCTTCCAGGCCAGCTCTCTGCTGTAGCCAGGGAGTGCAGTGGAGGATGGCCCAGGTGCTTGGGCCCTGCACCCCATGGGAGACCAGGAGAAGCACCTGGCTCCTGCCATTGGATCAGCGTGGTGCACCGGCTGCAGCACACCGGCCATAGTGTGCCTGCCACGGCGGCCATTGGAGGGTGAACCAACTGCAAAAGGAAGACCTTTCTCTCTGTCTCTCTCACTGTCCACTCTGTCTGTCAAAAAAAATAAAAACAAAAAAAGCTTGGACTGCAGTCAAAGGGGTTCTAGAGGCATAAGAAAGACAATGGTTACAGTAAAGGGTATGGAAACACCTGAGGGAAGATGGAACCTCAAACAAAGGGCAGAGAAATACCCAAAGGCTCTCATGAACCAGAAACACCTGTAACCACATCACTCCAGGTAGCAACAAAATCACTCTGGACAAGGGATGAAGACACTTGAGAGGAGATCAGGCCTGGTGCAGAGGAGCTTCAGAATATGGAAATTGCCATGGGATGCAGGTACAAGGAAGACATTTAAAGAAAAATTTGGCAGAGACACAGGACTGGAGACTTACGAAGCTGGCACATGCTGCAGGTGCAAGGACTAGACATTGAAAGTTGACATGGATGACAGAGATTTTACAAACTACAACTTATGAGGGAAAACATGAAGACTGAAGTGGCTGCAGGAACATGTACATTTATTTCTCACCTATCTGTCAATATATGGGGCAGCCAGGGCCTGAAAATAAAGAGTTTGGAAATGCACAAGGGAATAAAGGGAATGAAGACAAATCAGTGCTTGGAGAGAATTTACACACTTAGGTTAAAATTTTATAATATTGAAGACAATCATTTTGGCTTCTTAAACATGAAAAAGCTGGAAGAAAACATAACAGCAGAAATCAATGAAATGCTGGTAGTAACAGGAGTGCCCCAGAAGGAAATAAAGAAGGATAAAATGGATGTTAAAACATGCAGCTCAATTCACAATAGCTAAGACCTGGAACCAACCCAAATGCCCATCAACAGTAGACTGGATAAAGAAATTATGGGATATGTACTCTATAGAATACTATACAGCAGTCAAAAACAATGAAATCCAGTCATTTGCAACAAGATGGAGGAATCTGGAAAACATCATGCTGAGTGAATTAAGCCAGTCCCAAAGGGACAAATATCATATGTTCTCCCTAATTGGTGACAACTAACTAAGCACCAAAGGGGAAACCTGTTGAAGTGAAATGGACACTATGAGAAACAGTGACTTGACCAGCTCTTGTCCTGACTGTTGATGTACAATGTAATACTGTATCCATTTTAGTAGTTTTTTGTTCTAGTACTATTGGTTGAACTCTGTAATTAACACACAATTATTCTTAGGTGTTTAAATTTTAACTGAAAAGTGATCCCTGTTAGGAATTTGGAAAACATTATGCTGAGTGAAATAAGCCAGTCCCAAAGGAACAAATATCATATGTTCTCCCTGATCTGTGACAACTAACCGAGCACCAAAAAGGAAACCTGTTAAAGTGAAATGAACACTATGAGAAACGGTGACTTGATCAGCCCTGGCCCTGACTGTTGATGAACAACTTAATACATTATCCCTCTTAGTATTTTTTTGTCTGTTCTACTTAATACTTTTGGTTGAATACTGTAATCAATACACAGTTATTCTTAAGTGTTGAAACTTAACTGAAAAGTGATTGCTGTCAAATATAAGAGCAGAATAAGAGAGGGAGGAGATGTGCAATTTGGGACATGCTCAAGCTGACTTGCCCCAAATGGTTGAGTTATAAACATACCAGGGGATTCGAATTCAATCCCATCAAGGTGGCATGTACCAATGCCATCTCACTAGTCCAAGTGATCAATTTCTGCTCACAATTGATCATAATGATAGGACTAAGAGCCAAAGGGATCACATAAACAAGAATAGTGTCTGCTAATACTAGCTGATAGAATCAAAAAGGGAGAGAACAATCCAACATGGGAAGTGAGATACACAGCAGGCCCATAGAATGGTAGATGTCCTAAACAGCACTCTGGCCTCAGAATCGGCCCT
Source organism: Oryctolagus cuniculus (assembly GCF_051225735.1). Taxonomy (NCBI): domain Eukaryota; kingdom Metazoa; phylum Chordata; class Mammalia; order Lagomorpha; family Leporidae; genus Oryctolagus; species Oryctolagus cuniculus. Next base: position 17,618,245 of record NC_142889.1, read on the forward strand.
TAAGGCACGCGGATCTGGCTGAAAAGCCCATAAGAGTATTTTAGGCATGGAAAGCCAAAACACTCTGGAAAAAAAAATGACCTAAATGAAAGATCTCCGTGAGTGAGATCCCAGTGGCAAGAACAGGTCATCAAAGAAGGAGGTACCTTTCTCTGAAAGGAGGAGAGAACTTCCACTCTGACTATGACCTTGTCTAAATATGATCAGAGTTGGTGAACTCAAAAGGCTTCCATAGTCTTGGCAACTCATGACAAGAGCCTAGGGTGATTACTGATGCCATAAACAAGAATGTCAATTTGTTAAGTCAACAACAGGAGTCACTGTGCACTTACTCCTCATGTAGGATCTCTGTCCTTAATGTGCTGTACATTCTGATTTGATGCTATAACTAGTACTCAAAAACAGTATTTTTCACTTTGTGTTTCTATGTGGGTGCAAACTGTTGAAATCTTTACTTAATATATGCTAAACTGATCTTCTGTATATAAATATAATTGAAAATGAATCTTGATGTGAATGGAAGGGGAGAGAGAGTGGGAAAGGGGAGCGTTGCAGGTGGGAGGAAAGTTATGTTTGGGGGGGGAGACATTGTACTCCATAAGCTGTACTTTGGAAATTTATATTCATTAAATAAAAGTTTTAAAAAAAGACAACTAATATTCCATTAGTAAAAGTGATTGAGGACAAGGGAAAGTAACACAAATTTCAAGAAATTGAAACAACCATTCTCTACAAAGCTTATAGTCTTCTCCAGAGACCAAGAGGATTTTGTAGAATTCTTAGAAATAAAACTTGGCTACATAGATCAAAGTCCATCTCATTTTGAAAACTATTTTCTCCAAATACAAATACACCATAAAATAGAAAAAATAGGCAAATAATTTGAGCTAATTTTTGTAAAACCAAGCAAGCCAAAGAAGGAAACTCCACAAGGAAAATAAAATAAAAAAGGAAAATAAAAAAATAAAAAAGAATTGTTTCAAGTCCAATTTTAAAGTTCTCACACTCATTCCAAGTAGAAATCAAATGAATTTTAAAGTTCATTTTTGGAAGGCAGTATGACTGAGATTAAGAAAATTGGAGCAGGATATTAAAAAAATTAAACTAAAAGAATCTGTCATAAACCTATAATTATTCTAAACAAAATACCTTTATATGAATTAAACCACATATAAAACCCTACTAGATCAGTGTGAACCAAGATACACTACAAATGTGGGTATTTTTTTTTTTTTTTACAGGCAGAGTGGACAGTGAGAGAGACAGAGAGAAAGGTCTTCCTTTGCCGTTGGTTCACCCTCCAATGGCCACCGTGGCAGGCACGCTATGGCCGGTGTGCTGCAGCCGGCGCACCATGCTGATCCGATGGCAGGAGCCAGGTGCTTCTCCTGGTCTCCCATGGGGTGCAGGGCCCAAGCACTTGGGCCATCCTCCACTGCACTCCCGGGCCATAGCAGAAAGCTGGCCTGGAAGAGGGGCAACCGGGACAGAATCCGGCGCCCCAACCGGGACTAGAACTGGGTGTGGCAGCGCCGCTAGGCGGAGGATTAGCCTAGTGAGCCGCGGCACCGGCCAGGGTATTTTTAATATTCTCAAGCAAATCATATACATAAATGAAAAATGCAAGAAACTGTATGATAATTTACATAAAATGTAATAAAAATATTTAATAAAATGTAGGATCCAGCCATAATAAAATCAATTGTCAGAAAAATGATTAAAAATGATTTTCTTACATATATCAAAATTATCTGAAAACACCTACAAAAAACTACTTAATGCAGGATCACAGAAATATATTTCCCTGGAATCTCACACAGACAATGCTATCTCCTCTGATTTTCTCCTGGAGATGTGCCAGGGAAACAATTACAAATGTGTGAGTACCAAGTGTAAGCCTCAACTTCTAAGCAGTACATCTGTCAGCATATGTGGCTGACACTATTACATACAGAGATAATTCAGCATAATCAAAAAGCAAAAAACAAACTGATAAGTTAATTTAGTGAGGCCTCTGGGTAGAAGATAATTAACTGGATTTGACTGCTAATAAACAAACAGAAAATACTGATGTACCAAAGACAAAGAAAAACATATTTACAAGAGAAATGAATCAAAAATGATAAAATTACTTAATATCTTAAACATTTTCCACATATTTTTAGAAAAGACCCAACAGAGAAATGTCCTGAGAATAACAAAGAAAAACGAAGGCCCAGGAGTCAATAAACAATCAGTAAATTAACTCACCAGAAGTGGGCTACCACAAGCTGTGGATCACAGGATCCCAGCAGGAACACGAAGGTGTCTGCCACCACTGCTGCTGGGAGAGCCAGGGCCATGGACCGTGAGCATTCAGACTCGAGCCCCAGCCAGGACTTTCAATCTGTAAACTTGGTACAATCACAAGCGAGCACATCCCCTGCTATGGAGGATACTGATTGGCTACATCTGTGGGAGTTCACTGGCTTTGCAAACTGTCCAATCAGGCATGCTGGTGGCAAGATTGCGTAATCCCACAGGATCTTCACATCACAGTCGTATCCAGGCTGCAGAGATGATCTGCTCAGATTATTCATCCTTTGCTGCTCTGGGACGAGGAAGCCAAACACCTGAGAAGCTGAAAAATGGTGAGTCTGTGGGGCTGGGTGTAGCAAGAAAGGGGAGATGGAGCTGGCTGAACTGCTGGACCTGGCTGTAGGGTGATGTGGACTTCCTTATGGTCAGCTCTGGAATTGGGGGACGCTTGTCTGATATTGGGGCAGCTCTCTTTTTGTTTCCTGCACCTGTTTGGTGAGATCTAGCCCCTGCCCCTCCTCCAGGCCTCCAGACAACCTGTCCTGCCCTGTATACAGCAACTTCAGCTTGGCCCTGGATCCCTCAGCAACTTTGTGTCCACTGCCGTCTAGCTGATTTTACTGCCTGGAGCACCAAGTACAATTTTGTTCAGAAACAGTGAGAGTATAGCCCATTGCCCTGTTTCTGATGTTAGCCTTCCATCTGGTGCTTACCCATAGTAGCAAGCATGGTGTTACCTACAGGGCCACATGTATGTAATTTATCATGGTGAGGAAGTTTCCTTCAATCCAAATTTTGTATCAGGAATGTTAGACTTTGTCAAATGTTTTTTTTTTTCTGTATTCATTCATATGATTGTGAGTCTTTTGACTGTTACAGAATTTATTGATGTTCATTGGTTCTTTAGTGTAAGATAAACTTGCATTTCTGTGATAGCTTATGCAGTTATTCTCTGTTATTCATACAATTATGTTTATATGTTGTATTTGTTTTCTGTGGCTGCTGGAACAGAGTTTGATGGCTTATAATAGGAAATTTGTTCTTACAGTTCTAGAGGTCAAAAGTCCAAAATCAGTATCACTGTGAAAATCAAGGCTATCCAAGGTTCTAGTGCAGCCACCATTCTCTGGTGCTTCTGACTTCTGGTGGCGTCTGGCATTACTGGGCTCTTGGTCACAGCTCCACAACCTTCAGGGCCAAGATCTGCACAAATCTTTCTTCTCTGGATTCACAATCCTTTCTCTTCTGTTTTCATTGAGTCTACCTCTTGAGTTTACTCCATAGCAAACAATGGTGGGTTTTAGGGAACACATGAATCCAAGATGATCTGTACAGCCTACAGCCTTTTTTAAAATTTTATTTTTTAAGATTTATTTTATTTATTTGAAATTCAGAATTGCTAGAGAGAGAGAGAAAGAGAGAGAGAGAGAGAATCTCACATCTGCTAATTCACTCTCCAAATGGCCCACAATGGATGGGGCTGGGCAAGGCCAAAACCAAGAGCCAGGAGATTGTTCCCGGTCTCCCACATGGGTGCAGGGATCCAAGCATTTGGACTGTACTCCACTGACTTCCTAGACACATTAACAGGAGGCTGAATCAGAGGTGGAACAGCTGGAACTTGAACCATTGCCCATATGGGATGCTGGTGTCACAGGTGGTGGCTTTACCCACTTGCCATGATTCTGGCCCCTAAAACCTTTTATTTAATCACATATGCAGACATCTCTTTTCCTCAGTAATATAACATTTACAAACTGCAGGTATTACGACCTGATAACTTTGCAGTCCATTGTAAGCATACACCTCATATGGTTGAATTTAGTTTGCCAGCATTATTTGAGGATTGTTTCCATATTCATGAGAGAAAGTTCTCTGTAGTTTTTTTCAAAGATTTATTTGTTTCAGAGTGATCGGAATGGAGGAAGGAAATCTTTTTAGTCACTCAACAAATGCCTGCAATAGCTGGTGTTGGGCCAGGCCAAAGCCAAGAGCCAGAAATTCCATCTGGATTTCCCATATGGAAGGCAGGAACACAAGCACTTGGGCTATCATCTACTGTCTCCCAGATGCATTAATCTGAAACTGGATCAGAAGTACAGAGTAGTCAGGGCTTTAACCAGGCACTCGAATACAGTATGTGGTCATACCAAGTGGGAGCTTAACTTAGTGCATCACCATATTTCCTGGAGCTGTAGCTTTCTTTTTCATGTATCTGTTTATAACTGTGGTATCTGTATGATATTGACCTCAAAAAATGAGTCCATAAATATTTTTTATACTTTGGGAAAGATTACAAGATATTGGTATTATTTTTTAAATGCTTGGTAGAATTCACTAAGGAAAATATATGGGTCTGGACTTTGAGTAATTTTTTAAATTATCGAAACAGTTTATTGTTATTTTATTGTTATTATTTTAGGATACTAACATTTTTAGTTTCTTAAGTAAGTGTGATAGTTTATACTTTTCTAGCAATATATGTATTTCATCTAAATTGTCTAATCTGTTGACTTACAATGGTTCACAGTATTTGTTTATAATAAGTTTAACAAAAGATTTTATTTATTTATTTGAATGGCAGAGTTACAGAGAGAGAAAAGGAGAGAGAGAGAAAGAGACCCTCCATCTGCTGGTTCATTCCCCAAGTGGCTAGAATGACTAGGGCTGGGCACCAGGCCAAACCCTGGAGCCAGGAGCTTCTTCCAGGTTTCCCACATGGGAAACCTCTGCTGCTTTCCCTGGGGGCATTAGTAGGCAGCTGGATCAGAATTGGAACAGTTGGTGCCTCTATGGAATGCCAACAATGCAGATGGTGTCTTAATCTACTTACCACAGTGCTGGACCCTGTTTATAACCTTTTAAACTTCTGTAAGACTAGTGTAACATGCCCTTTACATTTCTTCATTAGTGATGTGTCTGTTTTTGTCTGCATTATTCTACCAAAAACCTTTCCATCTTATTGACCTTTACAAATAACCACCTTTTGATTTCTCTGCTTTTCTCTATTGTTTGGTACTTCGTATTTAAATAGGCTTTTGGCAAATTAAATTATTTCTGGATGGACAGCTATATCATATAACTAACTGTGAAAGGCAAAGAATGCCCAAGAAATGAAATTCAAGTCCCTGAAGGCTGTATCAAAAAAAAAAAAAAAAAAGAAATGAGCAGATACTTCTAATGGGTGAGGGCATTGTGGTAGAGCAGGCTAAGCTGTTGACTATGATGCCAGGTTCCAATATGGGTGCTGAATCAAGTCTCAGCTGCTCTGCTTCCAATTTAGCTACCTGCTAATGTATCTGGGATAGCTGTGGAAGATGGCCCAAGTATTTGAGAGCCCTGCTACCCATGTGGGAGACCTGGATATAGCTCCTGACTTTGGCCTGGCCTGAACTTGGCCATCTGTTAGTGAATCAGCAGATGGAAGATAACTCTCTTTCTCTCTCCCCCTCTCCCTTACCCTCTCTCATTCCACTGCCTCCATCTTCTATAAACTGACTTTCAAATCAAATAAGTAAAACTTAGGAAATAGTAATGGGAACATGAATAATTTCAGTAAACTATTTTTACTGCATTTGTACATTAAAAAGTATAACGTTCTGTACTTTAATATATGTAGCTTATTGTTGGTACCTCAACTAACTCTTCAAAAATAGTGAAATCATGTCATTCACAGATTGGCAATAAATGCATTAATATATTTCTAAAATAAGAAATAGAAAAAAAAGGTGGCAGAACTGAAGGATTGTGGGCCCAGGAAAAGGGAATAGGAGGATGATAGAAACTGATAAGGCCATATTAGCCATTTTCTGCAAATTTATCTATCAGTTCAGGGCATGCAGCCCATTGATATGTTAAAATGATTTTGTATTTGAAAATAAATGTTCAAATTTCATAATTAAAAGTTTATATTGCTCTTTCATAGAACATGAATGTAAGTCCTGAGATTTACTAATATTTAATAAATTTTATCAGATTCACACCATTTCAGTTTGCTTAATGACAAATATCATTGAATTGTAGATGACTGACAAGAATTACAAAGCCGTATAAGTTCATAATTTTATAGAACAATAAAAGTTGAAATGAACTGAAACTGTCCATATCAGCTAACAGACAGGTTTTTATTTGTCTAATATCTGCATTCCAGAACATCTTCCCCCCTTTCCAGGGGGTGTGACAGTAGCCCAAGCTTCTCCTAGTAGGAGAGTAACAGGCCTTGTATTAAGATAATTTCTTATATTCACTCAGTCTCCTGCATCCCTTTACTAATGATGTCTGGATGGATCCTTGGTCACTTAAGGACTTTAGGTTATGAACCGATCCAAATTTTTCCTATACTGAATCTATTTAAAATGTCTCCCATGTTTTTCTTTCCTGAAAACATTCATTAGTCAGTTGATTCTGCCTTTTTCAATATTCACACAGGATAAACCTGGTGTTTCTACTATGTAAGTCACTAAAATTTCAAATCAATCATATTAGCTTCTATCCATGAAAATAAAAGAACAAATGTGCCATTGAAAAGGATCCTTTTACCTATAAGAATGTTCTTAATCTCCTCATTTTTTGTAAATGATGAATATGCAAGAAATGTGTAACTAATGTAGATGGGCATTCACAGGTGAATTATTTTCACAAAATAAGTTAAGATGAATAAAATCAGGAAGCAATTCAGGGTCTCCCATGTCAATGGCACTACTAAGCACTGTTTATGTGTAGGGGATGGGGATTGGAGAAGATTGGCCATTTATAATTCACACTTTATCTTATAAAACTGCAATGGATGAACTCCTTGAATGTTTTCATGAGCATGTTTACTCATAATCATGACAGAAGATAATTTTATATATATAAATTACTAAGCATATGTGCAAAATCTAGTGAAATCATCAGTAAGTATATCATTTACACAAGAAAATTGTAAAATTATTTATTTATTTGAAGACAGAATTATGGAGACAGAGGAAGAGATAGAGAAATCTTTCATCCACGGATTCACTCCTCAAATGGCTTCAATGGCCAGGCTGGGGCTTACCTAATCTAGGAGTGTGGAACTCCATCTGGATCTCCCACTTGCATGAAAGTAGCCAACTACTTGAATCATCTTCTGCTGATTTCCCAGGTGCACTAGCAGTGAGCAGGATGGGAAGAGGAGCTAGCAGTGTCCATATGGGATGTTGGCATTGTTAACTCACTGCACCACAACACTGGCTCCCTGCAGAACTTTCATCGACAAACAGCATCAACAGAAGCATCCATTATTATTGTTTAAAAAAATCACTAAAATTTATTTTACACAATTGTTCCTGTCCATGTCTTTAATCTTATCATACAACAAATCTAAGCTGTATTTAAACATACTACAATGTTAAATTCAAATTTTGGTGTGTTCTTTTGAAAACATCTTACAGTGTGTCACTTTACTCAATGTTGAAATAAAGTTAGTTTTACCATACAGAATAAATATTTCTAAATGCAAAGTGCAAGATGCAAAAGATTTAGTGTTTGTCTCTGGGACAAATTACTCACCACTCCTTTAATTTAGAATAGACAATCTTTGTGGATTTTCATCAAAATAAAAATCACGATACGGGAGAAGATGGCGGAATAGGAAGGGAGTACACTGATAGTCCAGGGAGAGACAGTTTAATAAAAGTGGAGATACTGCAGATTCAAGGAAGAGTAGGGGAGGAAACAGCAGAAGAAACTCTTCCAGAACGCGTGATTCACAGTGGACCTGCCTGGAGAGCATGGGAGCCCACAGTTCGGGACACCAGCGGCAGACTCAACACACCAGCGCTGGAACGCAAGGTGAGCCAAACCTCAATAGCCTGAGACACCGGCAGGCAAGCGGAGAGAGGAGACTAGAGGGAACAACCCCAGGGGGGAAAATTCACCAGGCGAACTGGGAGAGAGAGAGAGAGAGAGAGAGAAAAGGTGACTGGTATGGACACGGGCTTCTCTCTCTCCGCTCACCTCTCAAGGGCGAACAAGACAAAAAGCAGGCTCCATCTTGGACATACATCATAAGCAGAGCGACCTCAGGTCTGCACCGGCCCTGAGCCTAGCAGAAAAACCTGACTCTGGCCGGGGCGAATTAACAGGAGATTAGGATCTAGTAAATTTGTGGTGCTACTGAACTGAGACTGTGAAAAAAGAGACGGTGGGGGAGAGAACTCACGGAATTCACCTGAGTACTCTCCAGAGACACTACAATTCCGTAACTTTGGCAACCCAGTGGGAGACTGAAGGAGAATCTGAGCCCACTCTGAAGGAAGAACAGATTCCCTGTGTGGTCCTTGGGAAAGAGCTTCCGATCTCTGGCTCCTGTGGGTATATCATTTGCCTGTTAACTACCTCCAACTTAATTCAGCTGTGTGGAATTACTTCCCTTTTGAATCAAAAAAAGAAAGAGAGAGAGAGAGGGAGATCTACCACGCCTAACCTGGGAGTGTCACCTTTGGCACACCAAACAGAGCTCTCAGGCCACACCCATCTCAAGCCTCTAAGGCTCCATCAAAAACAGTCCACTTAATCTAGAGTCTTAGTATAACAAGAAAAAGCACCACAGTGAAGAAACCAAATATCTCCAATATGCCAAATAACAAACGCAAAAACCGAGGTAATAAAAACAAGGAAGTCACCATGACGCCCCCAAATGAAAAAGACACCCCAATTCAAGATTATGAAGATGATGAGTTAGAAGAAATGCAAGAAACAGATCTCAAAAAATTGATAAGAACATTAAGAAGTTCTCAAAAACAAATTCTTGAACTACAGAAATCCTTAATGGACAAAATAGAAAATCTCTCTCATGAAAATGAAATATTAACGAGGAATCAAAATGAAATGAAACAACTAGTACAACAGGAAACTGTGATAGTGACGAGAAATCATAATGAAGTGAAGAATTCAATAGATCAAAAGAAAAACAAAATAGAGAGCCTTACAAACAGAATGGGTGAAGCAGAAGAGAGAATATCAGACTTAGAAGACAGAGAACAGGAAAGGATACAGTCAAACCAAAGAAAAGAAGAGGAAATTAGAAATCTAAAACATATTGTTGGGAATCTGCAGGATACTATTAAAAAAACCAACATTCAGGTTCTAGGAGTTCCTGAAGGCATGGAGAGGGAGAAAGGATTAGAAGGCCTTTTTAGTGAGATAGTATCAGAAAATTTCCCAGGTTTGGAGAAGGACAGAGAAATCCTAGTACAGGAAGCTCACAGAACCCCTAATAAACACGACCAAAAGAGATCCTCACCACAACACGTTGTAATTAAACTCTCCACTGTGAAACATAAAGAAAAGATCCTAAAAGGTGCAAGAGAGAAACGTCAGATTACTCTCAGAGGATCTCCAATCAGACTCACAGCTGACTTCTCATCAGAAACCCTACAAGCTAGGAGGGAATGGCGAGATATAGCCCAGGTACTAAGAGAGAACAACTGCCAGCCCAGAATATTATATCCTGCAAAGCTATCATTTGTGAATGAAGGTGAAATAAAGACTTTTCATAGCAAACAGAAATTGAAAGAATTTGTCACCACTCATCCAGCCCTGCAAAAGATGCTTAAAGATGTGTTACACACAGAAACACAGAAACACGGTCATCAATATGAAAGAAGGTAAAGGAAGGAAACCTCACAGCAAAAGAACACAGGGAATTCAAAGCATGTATTAGAACTTATCTTTGGCACATGGCAGGGCAAAGCTAGTACTTATCATTAGTCACATTGAACGTGAATGGCCTGAACTGTCCAGTTAAAAGACACAGATTGGCTGATTAGGTTAAAGAACAAAACCCATCTATTTCCTGCTTACAAGAAACGCATCTTTCCAACAAAGATCCGTACAGACTGAAAGTGAAAGGCTGGAAAAAGATATACCATGCCAACAGAAATGAAAAAAGAGCGGTGTAGCCATCTTAATATCAGACAACATAAACTTCACCACAAAAACTGTTAAGAGAGACAAAGAGGGACACTATATAATGATTAGGGATCAATACAACAAGAAGATATAACAATTCTCAATGTATATGCACCTAACTACAGGGCACTGGTTTATCTCAAAGATTTGTTAATGGACTTAAAGGGAGACTTAGACCCCAATACAATAGTACTGGGGGACTTCAATACTCCACTCTCAGAAATAGACAGATCAACAGGACAGAAGATCAACAAGGATACAGTAGATTTAAATGACACTATAGCCATAATGGATCTAACAGATATCTACAGAACTTTCAATCCTACAGCTAAAGATTTTACATTCTTCTCAGCAGTACATGGAACCTTCTCTAGGATTGAACACATACTAGGCCATAAAGCAAGTCTCAGCAAATTCAAAAGAATTAGAATCATACCATGCAGCTTCTCAGACCATAAAGGAATGAAGTTGGAAATTAGTAACTCAGGAACCCCTAGAGCATACGCAAACACATGGAGATTGAACAACATGCTCCTGAATGAACAATGGATCATAGAAGAAATTAAACGAGAAATCAAAAATTTTCTGGAAGTAAATGAGGATAACAGCACAACATACCAAAACTTATGGGACGCAGCAGAAGCAGTGTTAAGAGGAAAGTTTATATCAATAGGTGCCTACATCAAGAAATTGGAAAGGCACCAAACAGATGAGCTTTCAATTCACCTCAAGGATCTAGAAAACCTACAGCAAACCAGACCCAAATCTAGTAGGAGAAGAGAAATCATTAAAATCAGAGAAGAAATCAAAAGGATTGAATCCAAAAAAAATTACAAAAAATCAGCCAAACGAGGAGCTGTTTTTTTGAAAAAATAAACAAAATTGACACCCCATTGGCCCAACTGACTAAAAAAAGAAAAGAAACAAATCAATAAAATCAGAAATGAAAAAGGAAACGTAACAACAGAAACCACAGAAATAAAAAGAATCATCAGAAATTACTACAAGGACTTGTATGCCAGCAAACAGGGAAACCTATCAGAAATGGATAGATTCCTGGACACATGCAATCTACCTAAATTGAACCAGGAAGACATAGAAAACCTAAACAGACCCATAACTGAGACAGAAATTGAAACAGTAATAAAGGCCCTCCCAACAAAGAAAAGCCCAGGACCAGATGGATCCACTCCTGAATTCTACGAGACATTTAAAGAAGAACTAACTCCAATTCTTCTCAAACTATTCAGAACAATCGAAGAAGAGGGAATCTTCCCAAATTCTCTCTGTGAAGCCAGCATCACCTTAATTCCTAAGCCGGAAAAAGATGCAGCACTGAAAGAGAATTACAGACCAATATCCCTGATGAACATAGAGGCAAAAATCCTCAATAAAATTCTCGCGAATAGAATGCAACAGCACTTCAGAAAGATCATCCACCCAGACCAAGTGGGATTTATCCCTGGTATGCAGGGATGGTTTAATGTGCGCAAGACAATCAATGTGATACACCACATTAACAGACTGCAGAAGAAAAACCATATGATTATCTCAATAGATGCCGAGAAAGCATTTGATAAAATACAACACCCGTTCATGATGAAAGCTCTAAGCAAACTTGGTTTGGAAGGAACATTCCTCAATACAATCAAAGCAATCTATGAAAAACCCACAGCCAACATCCTATTGAATGGGGAAAAGTTGGAAGCATTTCCACTGAGATCTGGTACCAGACAGGGATGCCCACCCTCACCACTGCTATTCAATATAGTTCTGGAAGTTCTAGCCAGAGCTATTAGGCAAGAAAAAGACATTAAAGGGATACAAATTGGGAAGGAAGAACTCAAACTATCCCTCTTTGCAGATGATATGATTCTTTATTTAGGGGACCCAAAGAACTCTACTAAGAGACTATTGGAACTCATAGAAGAGTTTGGCAAAGTAGCAGGGTATAAAATCAATGCACAAAAATCAACAGCCTTTGCATACACAGACAATGCCATGGCTGAGGAAGAACTAAGATCAATCCCATTCACAATAGCTACAAAAACAATCAAATACCTTGGAATAAACTTAACCAAGGATGTTAAAGATCTCTACGATGAAAATTACAAAACCTTGAGCCGGCGCTGTGGCTCAATAGGCTAATCCTCCACCTTGCGGCGCCGGCACACCGGGTTCTAGTCCCAGTTGGGGCGCCGGATTCTGTCCCGGTTGCCCCTCTTCCAGGCCAGCTCTCTGCTGTGGCCAGGGAGTGCAGTGGAGGATGGCCCAGGTGCTTGGGCCCTGCACCCCATGGGAGACCAGGAAAAGCACCTGGCTCCTGGCTCCTGCCAGGATCAGCGTGGTGCGCCGGCTGCAGCGGCGGCCATTGGAGGGTGAACCAACGGCAAAGGAAGACCTTTCTCTCTGTCTCTCTCTCACTGTCCACTCTGCCTGTCAAAAAAAAAAAAAAGAAAATTACAAAACCTTAAAGAAAGAAATAGAAGAGGATACCAAGAAATGGAAAAATCTTCCATGGTCATGGATTAGAAGAATCAATATCATCAAAATGTCTATTCTCCCAAAAGCAATTTATAGATTCAATGCGATACCAATCAAGATACCGTAGACCTTCTTCTCAGATCTAGAAAACATGATGCTGAAATTTATATGGAGGCACAGGAGACCTCGAATAGCTAAAGCAATTTTGTACAACAAAAACGAAGCTGGAGGCATCACAATACCAGATTTCAGGACATACTACAGGGCAGTTGTAATCAAAACAGCATGGTACAAGTACAGAAACAGATGGATAGACCAATGGAACAGAATTGAAACACCAGAAATCAATCCAAACATCTACGGCCAACTCATATTTGATCAAGGATCCAAAGCCAATCCCTGGAGCAAGGACAGTCTATTCAATAAATGGTGCTAGGAAAATTGGATTTCCACGTGCAGAATCATGAAGCAAGACCCCTAACTTTCACTTTACACAAAAACCCACTCAACATGGATTAAAGACTTAAATCTACAACCTGACACCATCAAATTATTAGAGAGCATTGGAAAAACCCTGCAAGATATAGGTACCGGCAATGACTTCTTGGAAAACACCCCAGAAGCACAGGCAGTCAAAGCCAAAATTAACATTTGGGATTGCATCAAATTGAGAAGTTTCTGTACTGCAAAAGAAACAGTCAGGAAAGTGAAGAGACAACCGACAGAATGGGAAAATATATTTGCAAACTATGCAACAGATAAAGGGTTGATAACCAGATTCTACAAAGAAATCAAGAAACTCCACAAGACCAAAATAAACAACCCACTTAAGAGATGGGCCAAGGACCTCAATAGACATTTTTCCAAAGAGGAAATCCAAATGGCCAACAGACACATGAAAAAATGTTCAAGATCACTAGCAATCAGGGAAATGCAAATCAAAACCACAATGAGGTTCCACCTCACCCCAGTTAGAATGGCTCACATTCAGAAATCCACCAACAATAGATGCTGGAGAGGATGTGGGGAAAAAGGAACACTAACCCACTGTTGGTGGGAATGCAAACTGGTTAACCCACTATGGAAATCAGTCTGGAGATTCCTCCGAAACCTAAAGATAACCCTACCATTCAACCCAGCCATCACACTGCTTGGAATTTATCCAAAGGAAATGAAATTGGCAAACAAAAAAGCTGTCTGCACCTTAATGTTTATTGTAGCTCAATTCACAATAGCTATGACCTGGAACCAACCCAAATGCCCATCAACGGTAGACTGGATAAAGAAATTATGGGCCGGCGCCGTGGCTCACTAGGCTAATCCTCCACCTAGTGGCGCCGGCACACCGGGTTCTAGTCCCGGTCGGGGCGCCGGATTCTGTCCCGGTTGCCCCTCTTCCAGGCCAGCCCTCTGCTGTGGCCAGGGAGTGCAGTGGAGGATGGCCCAGGTGCTTGGGCCCTGCACCCCATGGGGAGACCAGGAAAAGCACCTGGCTCCTGGCTCCTGCCATCGGATCAGCGCAGTGCGGCGGCCGCAGCGCGCCGGCCGCGGCGGCCATTGGAGGGTGAACCAACGGCAAAAGGAAGACCTTTCTCTCTGTCTCTCTCTCTCTCTCACTATCCACTCTGCCTGTCAAAATAAATAAATAAATAAATAAAAAAAAAGAAATTATGGGACATGTACTCTATAGAATACTATACAGCAGTCAAAAACAACGAAACCCAGTCATTTGCAACAAGATGGAGGAATTTGGAAAACATCATGCTGAGTGAATTAAACCAGTCCCAGATGGACAAATATCATATGTTCTCCCTGATTGGCGACAACTAACTGAGCACCAAAGGGGAAACTTGTTGAAGTGAAATGGACACTGTGAGAAACAGTGACTTGATCAGCTCTTGTCCTGACGGTTGATGTACAATGTAATACTTTATCCACTTTAGTATTTTTTTTTTGTTTTAGTACCTTTGGTTGAACTCTGTTATTAACACACAATTATTCTTGGTGTTTAAATTTTAACTGAAAAGTGATCCCTGTTAGGAATTTGGAAAACATTATGTTGAGTGAAATAAGCCAATCCCAAAGGGACAAATACCACTTGTTCTCCTTGATAGGTGACAACTAACCGAGCACCAAAAAGGAAACCTGTTAAAGTTAAATGAACACTATGAGAAATGGTGACTTGATCAGCCCTCACCCTGACTGTTGATGAGCAGCTTAATATGTTATCCCTTTTAGTATTTTTTTTGTTTGTTCTACTTAATACTTTTGGTTGAATACTGTAATCAATACACAATTCTTCTTAAGTGCTGAAACAACTGAAAAGTGATTGCTGTTAAATATAAGAGTGGGAACAAGAGAGGGAAGAGATGTGCAATTCGGGACATGCTCAAGCTGACTTACCTCAAACAGTAGAGTTAGAAACATACCAGGGGATTCGAATTCAATCCCATTGAGGTGGCATGTACCAATGCCATCTCACTAGTCCAACTGATCAATTTCTGTTCACAATTGATCATAATGATAGGACTAAGAACCAAAGGGATCACATAAACAAGAATAGTGTCTGCAAATACTAGCTGATAGAATCAAAAAGGGAGAGAATGGTCCAACATGGGAAGTGAGATACACAGCAGACCCATAGAATGGCAGATGTCCTAACAGCACTCTGGCCTCAGAATCAGCTCTTAAGGCATGCGGATCTGGCTGAAATGCCCATGAGAGTATTTCAGGCATGGAAAGCCAAGATACTCGGGGGAAAAAAAAACCTAAATGAAAGATCTCTGTGAGTGAGATCCCAGTGGAAAGAATGGGTCATCAAAGAAGGAGGTACCTTTCTCTGAAGGGAGGAGAGAACTTCCACTTTGACCATGGCCTTGTCTAACTATGATCAGAGTCAGTGAACTCAGGGGGCTTCCATAGCCTTGGCAGCTCATGACAAGAGCCTAGGGTGATTACTGAGGCCATAAACAAGAGTGTCAATTTGTTAAGTCAACAACAGGAGTCACTGTGCACTTACTCCTCATGTAGGATCTTTGTCCTTAGTGTGCTGTACATTGAGCTTTAATGCTATAACTAGTACTCAAACAGTATTTTTCACTTTATGTTTCTGTGTGGGAGAAAACTGTTGAAATCTTTACTTAATGTATGCTAAACTGATCTTCTGTATATAAAGAGAATTGAAAATGAATCTTGACATGAATGAAAGGGGAGAGAGAGTGGATAAGGGGAGGGTTGTGGGTTGGAAGGACGTTATGGGGGGGAAGTCATTGTAATCAATATTCTGTACTTTGGAAATTTATATTCATTAAACAAAAGTTAAAAAAATCACAAAATAAAAATTGTTAGCTCTGATCTATCTTGAATTTATTATTTATTTTGTATTTATTATATAATCATTTTCTCTAGTATTACTTTTGTAAACATGTTTCAACAATGACCTTAATATAGTTTTATAAATACAATTCTAAAATAAAAATTATTTTTATATAATATCTTTTTTACAAAGTGACAGTAACATTGGTAAATGAGGAAATTCATAGATAATGATATTTTGCATTTTTTAGTCTATGATTCTTTTATATATAAAGAAAACTGAAAAGTACATTTCTCTCTGAACATAACGTATTGTCACTACCACACAGTAATGGAATTACCTCAGACAGACTTTAAATTTTAATTCTTGGATCACAAACATTAACTCAAACGTCTGTTGTTTCACTTTCTAAATGCTACAGAATTTGTGATCACCTTTATTATCTAACTTTGCTGTGCTTCTCACCAATAAATGGTCACTGTCTGGACAAGTACATGTCCTCACAAACCCTACAATGGAATAGAATTTTTAAGCCCAATCTTATTGAGGAAGCAGACACAAAATAAATAGGAAATGAATCTTTTTAAAATTTCATTTTAAGAGCTTTGGATATGAAAGATACAAGTTGAATATATAAATATGTTTTTTCCAGATATTGAAAAATACCTGAAATCATATACACTAGAATTCTGGACCCCTCAAGTAAGTCTGGGCAAAGATTTTCACCTATGTTATGTCATTCCCAACAGAGGCATTTGACAGGTCCACAGCATGAAGAGAGAAGCAAAAGAATACATTTTGATGCAATTTTTCCCATTGTGTTGTGATTCTTGTTTAAAATTGTTTCTCCCATCTGTTTTATTAATTGATCAAAACCAGAAGAGCCATAAAAATTTAATGATACACATTTGTTTTGAGCAATAATTTATATTTATAAACATTTTCAAGCATTTTAGAGGATATCAGAAAATTACTTTTTGGTGGACAATTAGCGTATAGAAAATAAGTAGTAGAAGATAGAAAAATTTAGATACATGTATATTTAAGTCTGTCTGCCTGCCTGTCTATCTATCTATCTATCTATCTATCTATCTATCTATCTATCTATCTTAGGAAAGGGATTTCACTCCCCAAATCTATCTGTCTGTCTGTCTATTTATCTATCTATCTATCTATCTTAGGAAAGGGATTTCACTCCCCAAATCCCTGCAATGGCCAGCTCTAGGCCAGTCCAAAACCAGGAGCTCAGACTTCACTCAGGGTTCCTGTGTAGGAGGGAGGGACTCAAGCACCTGTATCATCACTTGATGCCTCCTAGGTTGCCCATCACCAAGAAAATAGAATCAGGAGTGGACCTGGGACTCAAACCTACACACTCTGATGTGGGTGTTCCAAGAGGTGTCTTTTTTATTTTATTTATTTATTTATTTTTGACAGGCAGAGTGGACAGTGAGAGAGACAGAGAGAAAGGTCTTCCTTTGTCATTGGTCCACCCTCCAATGGCCGCCGGCGCCAGCGCACTGCAGCCGGCGCACCACGCTGATCCGAAGGCAGGAGCCAGGTGCTTATCCTGGTCTCCCTTGGGGTGCAGGGCCCAAGCACTTGGGCCATCCTCCACTGCACTCCCTGGCCACAGCAGAGAGCTGGCCTGGAAGAGGGGCAACTGGGACAGAATCTGGTGCCCTGACCGGGACTAGAACCCAGTGTGCCGGCACCGCAAGGCGGAAGAATAGCCTAGTGAGCCACGGCACTGGCCCCAAGAGGTGTCTTAACCATTAGACCAAATTCTCACCCTATGCCTATTTTAAATATACCCGACTGAATAATTGACTAATTTTTATTATCTATGGCTAATTTTTTAGGATTTATACTATTAAATATATATGCTTTAATATTTAACATTTTGCCTGAAAACAAGCTACCTGTAATTAGCAATCCAGAATAACAGATAAGTATTTTTTTCTCATTTTCATAGAGCATTTCTAGAAAAAGATCCTGTTTGATAACAACACTTTAAAAATTTCATTCAGCTTTAACTATAGAATTAAAATTGCATGAACATCAATCAAGAAATGTATTTTTAAAAATCATACTAAAAACATGATCAAACAGCCCCAACCAATTAGAAAAATAATTCTGTATAAATAAAAACCATGTAAAGATGAACAGCAAAAATAAAATTACATGCCTTTTTAAATAGCAAGAATCATCATTTCTGTTAAAATAAAGCTATGGAGTAGAATAGGCATTTGGCATAGGGGTTAAGATGCTGCTTGGGAACTTTGAGTCCCATATCAGAGTGCTTGTGGTTAGTCCCAGGTCCATTTCTGATTTTAGCTTCTTGGTAATGTAAGCTGCATGTGGTGGTCCAGTAGTTGAGTCACTGTGACCCTGAGGGAGATCTGGCTCCTAGCTTTGGCCCATGCTGGTCCTGGCTCTTAGAGTCTTTTGGGATCTGAACCAGCAGATAGGAGTCTCTCTCTCTCTCTCTCTCTCTCTCTCTCTCTCTCTCTCTCCTCTCACTGTCTCCTTTATCTCTTCTTCCCTGCCTTTCAAATAAATTTAAAAATAAATTTAAAGATATATTAACAAAGGAACCAGTAAATAAGCCAATAAAAACCTCAGTCAAAAATTTCAATATTAGAAAATAAGAGAATAAAACAAGAAAGAGAAAATAATGAGAAATGTCTTGTTAAAACAAGAACAAATGCATCCCAGGGCAGGCACTGTGGCATAGCAGGTAAAGCTGCCACCTGCAGTGCTGACATCCCATATAGGTGCCATTTCAAGTTCCAGCTGCTCCACTTCTGATCCCACTCTCTGCTATGGCATGGGAATGCAGAAGATGGTCCAAGTTCTTGAGCCTCTGAAACCATGTGGGAGACCTGGAAGAAGTTCCTGGCTCCTGGCTTCAGATAGGCACAGCTCCAGCCATTGCAATCAATTGGGGAGTGGGCCATCAGGTGGAAGACCTCTCTCTCTCTCTCTCTCTCTCTCTCTCTCTCTCTCTCTCTCTCTCTCTCTCCTTCTCTCTCTGTGTAACTTTGACTTTCATTTAAATAAATAAATAAATACACCCCTCATGCTCAGGAGGTGATATAGAAAGAAACAGAGAGGAACAAACCTTAAGTAAATCTAACTAAGGAAAGTACAAATTACTAAGTTAGCAATGGGAATATATTGGTAGATACTGAAATTTAAAATATATTAGTGGTGTATGTATGAAAAGACTCCAGTTTTACTAAAAAAATGAATGTGTGGGGCCAGAACAATGGCATAGCAGGAAAAGCCACTGCCTGTCATGCCAGCATTTCATATGGTTGCCAGTTTGAGTCCCCATGGCTATACTTCCAATTCAGCTCCTGCTAATGGTCTCAGAAAGCAGTGGAAGATGACCCCAACTGTCAGGTCCCTATCTTCATGTGGAAGATTCATATACAGGTTCTGGCTCCAAGCTTCAGAATGGCACACCTCCAGTCATTGTAGCTATTTGGAGAAGGGAACTAGTGAATGGAGGAGTCTCTCTCACTCTAACTCTGCATTTCAAATGAAAGCAGATATTTTTTTAAAGAAAAGCATGTACAGATGTAGGAATAATTCAAGAATGATTTTGTGATTTCTTTTTTTTTCTGTTTTCTGTTTTCCTAATAGTCATCATTAGAATGTTTATAGTGCAAATAATTGTTAAAGAAACAAAATATTAAAAGGAAAACATGAGCTGAAACAACTCAATAAAAAAAACAAAATTATTAAAATGGGCAAAAAACCTGGAGAGACATTTTTCACAAGACAGAAATGTCCAGGTATATGAAAACATGTTCAACATCACAAATCATTAGGATCATTAGGAAAATACAAATTAAACTATAGGGAGAAATCTCAAGCCTACTAAAATAGTTAATTACAGAACACAAAAGATAATGTTGGTGAAGATGTGAAAAAGGGGTATCTTTTTATCTCCTTGGCAAAAATGTAAAAGTACATGTCTGTTATGAAAAATCCTCAAAAATATTAAAAAGAGATCAACCACATAATGCAACCAGAACATCCAAAGCACAAAATTGTTGAACTCTTTACTTAGTGTAGAGTTGGTCTTCTGTGTATAAAGTTAAGTGAAAATGAATCTTAGTGGAGAATGGAACAGGGAATGGGAGAGAGACAAGGAAGAGAGTTGGGAGAATGGGTGGAAGGGTGGGTATGGTGGGAAAAAAAAGAATCACTATATTCCTATATTCCTAGAGCTGTATATGAAATGCATCAAGTTTGTATTCCTTAAATAAAAGGTTGTCAAAGTAGGAGAAGAGAAATAATTAAAATCAGAGAAGAAATCAACAGGATTGAATAAAAAAAAAATTACAAACAATCAGCCAAATGAGGAGCTGGTTTTTTGAAAAAACAAACAAAATTGACACCCCACTGAGCCTACTAACTAAAAAAAGAAAAGGACCCCCCAAAAAATAAAATCAGAAATAGAAAAGGAAAAGTAACAACAGAAACCACAGAAATGAAAAGAATCATCAGAAATTAGTACAAGGACATGTATGCCAGCAAACAGGAAAATCTATCAGAAATGGATAGATTCCTGGACACATGCAACCTACCTAAATTGAACCAGGAAGACATAGAAAACCTAAACAGACCCATAACTGAGACAGAAATTGAAACAGTAATAAAGGCCCTCCCAACAAAGAAAAGCCCAGGACCAGATAGATCCACTCCTGAATTCTACCAGTCATTTAAAGAACTAATTCCAATTCTTCTCAAACTACACAGAACAATTGAAAAAGAGGGAATCCTCCCAAATTCTTTCTATGAAGACAGTGTCACCTTAATTCCTAAGCCGGAAAAAGATGCAGCATTGAAAGAGAATTACAGACTAATATCCCTGATGAACATAGATGCAAAAATCCTCAATAAAATACTGGCCAATAGAATGCAACAGCACATCAGAAAAATCATCCACCCAGACCAACTGGGATTTATCCCTGGTATGCAGGGATGGTTCAATGTGTGCAAGACAATCAATGTGATACACCATATTAACAGACTGCAGAAGAAAAACCATATGATTATCTCAATAGACACTGAGAAAGTATTTGATAAAACACAATACCCTTTCATGATGAAAACTGTAAGCAAACTGGGTTTGGAAGGAACATTCCTCAATACAATCAAAACAATCTATAAAAAACCCACGGCAACATCCTATTGAATGGGGAAAGTTGGAAGCATTTCCACTGAGATCTGGTACCAGACAGGGATGCCCACTCTCACCACTGCTATTCCATATAGTTCTGGAAGTTTTAGCCAGAGCCAACAGGCAAGAAAAAGAAATTAAAGGGATACAAATTGGGAAGGAAGAACTCAAACTATCCCTCTTTGCAGACGATATGATTCTTTAGGGGACCCAAAGAACTCTACTAAGAGACTATTGGAACTCATAGAAGAGTTTGGCAAAGTAGCAGGATATAAAATCAATGCACAAAAATCAACAGCCTTTGTATACACAGGCAATGCCACAGCTGAGAAGGAACTTCTAAGATCGATCCCATTCACAATAGCTACAAAAACAATCAAATACCTTGGAATAAATTTAACCAAGGACGTTAAAGATCTCTACAATGAAAATTACAAAACCTTAAAGAAAGAAATAGAAGAGGATACCAAAAAATGGAAAAATCTTCCATGGTCATGTATTGGAAGAATCAATATCAAAATGTCCATTCTCCCAAAAGCAATTTTTAGATTCAATGTAATATCAACCTAAACCAAAGAAATTCTTCTCAGATCTGGAAAAAATGATGCTGAAATTCATATGGAGACATAAGAGACCTCGAATAGCTAAAGCAATCTTGTACAACAAAAACAAAGCCGGAAGCATCACAATACCAGATTTCAGGATACTACAGGGCAGTTCTAATCAAACAGCATGTTACTGGTACAGAAACAGATGGATACACCAAGGGAACAGAATAGAAACACCAGAAATCAATCCAAACATCTACAGCCAACTTATATTTGATTAAGGATCCAAAACCAATCCCTGGAGTAAGGACAGTCTATTCAATAAATGGTGCTAGGAAAATTGGATTTCCACATGCAGAAGTATGAAGCAAGATCCCTAACTTTCACCTTACACAAAAATCCACTCAACATGGATTGAAGACCTAAATCTACAACCCGACACCATCAAATTATTAGAGAGCATTGGAAAAACCCTGCAAGATATGGGTACCAGCAAAGACTTCTTGGAAATGATCCTGGAAGCACAGGCAGTCAAAGCCAAAATTAACTATTGGGATTGCATCAAATTGAGAAGTTTCTGTACTGCAAAAGAAACAGTCAGGAAAGTGAAGAGACAACCGACAGAATGGACAAAAATATTTGCACTATGCAACAGATAGAGGATTAATAACCAGAATCTAAAAATAGATCAAGAAACTCCACAACATCAAAACAAACAACCCAATTAAGGGATGGGCCAAGGACCTCAATAGACATTTTTCAAAAGATGAAACTCAAATGGCCAACAGACACATGAAAAAATATTCAAGATCACTAGCAATCAGGGGAATGCAAATCAAAACCACAATGAGGTTTCACCTCACCCCGGTTAGAATGGCTCACATTCAGAAATCTACCAACAACAGATGCTGGCGGGGATGTGGGGAAAAAGGGACACTAACCCACTGTTGGTGGGAATGCAAACTGGTCAAGCCACTATGGAAGTCAGTCTGGAGATTCCTCAGAAGCCTGAAGATAACCCTACCATTTGACCCAGCCATCCCACTCCTTGGAATTTACCCAAAGGAAATGAAATTGGCAAACAAAAAGCTGTCTGCACCTTAATGTTTATTGCAGCTTAATTCACAATAGCTATGACCTGGAACCAACCCAAATGCCCATCAACAGTAGACTGGATAAAGAAATTATGGGACATGTACTCTATAGAATACTATACAGCAGTCAAAAACAATAAAATCCAGTCATTTGCTACAAAATGGAAGAATCTGGAGCAATCATGCTGAGTGAAATAAGCCAGTCCCAGATGGTTAAATATCATATGTTCTCCCTGATCGGTGACAACTAACCAAGCACCAAAAAGGAAACCTGTTGAAATGAAATGGGCACTATGAGAAATAGTGATTTATTGGCCCTTGTGCCGACTATTGATGTTCAATTTAATACTTTATCACTTTTAGTATTTTTTGATCTACTTAATACTATTGATTGGATTCTGTAATTCACACACAATTATTCTTAGGTGTTTAAATTTAACTGAAAAGTGATCCCTGTTAAATATTAGAGTGGGAATTAGAGAGGGAGGAGCTATACAATTTGGGACATGCTCAAGCTGACTTGCCCCAAACAGTAGAGTTAGAAATGTGCCAGGGGATTCCAATTCAATCCCATCAAGGTGGCATGTACCAATGCCATCTCACTAGTCCCAGTGATCAATTTCTGTTCACAATTGATCACACTGATAGGTCTAAGAGTCAAAGGGATCACACAAACAAGACTAGTGTCTGTGAATACTAACTGATAGAATAAAAAAGGAGAGAACAATCCAATATGGGAAGCAGGATTCACAGCACTCATAGAATGGCAGATGTCCTAAACAGCACTCTGGCCTCAGAATCGGCCCTTAAGGCAATCAATTCTGGCTGAAGAACCCATGAGATTATTATAGGCATTGAAAGTCAAGACATTCTGGGAAAAAAAAAAAAACTAAATGAAAGATCTCTGCAAGTGTGATCCCAGTAGAAAGAATGGGCATCAAAGAAGGAGGTACCTTTCTCTGAAGGGAGAAGTGAACCTCCATTTTGACTTTGAATTTGAGCTTGTCTAAATAAGAACAAAGTCAGCAAACTCAAAAGGCTTCCATAGCATTGGCAACTCATGACATGAGCCTAGGGAAATTACTGACGCCATAAACAAGAGTGTCAATTTGTTAAGTCAACAACAGGAGTCACTGTGCACTTACTCCCCATGTAGGATCTCTGCCCTTAATGTGTTGTTTAATGTGAATTAATGCTATAACTAGTACTCAAACAGATTTTACACTTTATGTTCTGTTTGAGTGCAAACTGTTGAAATCTTTACTTAATATATACTAAACTGATCTTCTTTATGTAAAGATAATTGAAAATGAATCTTGATGTGAACGGAATGGGATAGGGAGCAAGAATTGGGAGGGTTGTGGCTGGGAGGGAAGTTATGGGGGGAAAAGCCATTGCAATACATAAGCTGTACTTTGGAAATTTATATTTGCTAAATAAAAGTTAAAAAATACTTTTTCGGTATTATTAAGCCATAATGGCTGTACTGGCACTATAACACCAATTTTACCAAATTTTTTCAAGATTACATTTAATTAAGATGTCACAATGATGTGTTACTAATAGAACAATGTATTTTCTTTCAGATCATTTCAGCAATTCCTTCAGCAAAGGTAATGCCTTCTGTAAAATTCTAGAATCTCAAGGAGAAATCTAATGGGATTATAGATGAGACATTATTTGTAAACGTATTTTCAAAAAAGAGCCTTTTTTTAAAATGAAAAAAAAATTACTGTGCAATTAGGATTTGTGGTGCCCCAGGTTAATCAGCTCTAAACATACTTCGGAAAATAGAAGTTGACTGTAAGTGAGGAGAACTGTGTTCCCACTGTGGTTACGTGCGGCTGGAAGAAGCACAGTGGCTGTTGATCAGCAGGAGGGAGTTGACAAGGCCAGCACCACAGTGCAGCAGGTTAAGCCACCAACCATGATGCTAATATCCAGTATAAGTGCTGGTTTGACTCCTAGATGCTCTACTTCTCATGCAGCTCCCTGCAAATATGCTTAAGAAAACAGCAGAAGATGGCCCAGTGCCTGGGCCCCTGACATTCGCATAGGAGACCCAGATGGATTTCAAGGCACTTGTCTACCACTTGGCCCAGCCCAAGCCATTGTAGCCATGTGGGCAATAAATCAATAAATGGAAGATATCTTTCTCTCTCTCTCTCATTCTGTTTCTCCTTTCCACACTCTCAGTAATCTCTGTAGCCCAGTCTTTCAAATAAGTAAATAATTCTTAAAAATAAAATGTTTCTGATTTCTACAATTTTGACTGAATTTAGTTGAGAAAATGAAATGGAGATTAAGACATACCATTTTATCTTAATATTAAACTTAAAAGTAAAATCAAGGATGGCATCTTACATCTTTATCAGGATTTCCAGAAGGGCCCTCTGAACCACATGTGATAATACAACTCTAAAAATAAAAGTAGTAAAAAATTAATTTTGGCCAGTGCCGTGGCCCAATAGGCTAATCCTCCATCTTGCAGCACTGGCACACCAGGTTCTAGTCCTGGTCGGGATGCCAGATTCTGTCCCGGTTGCCCCTCTTCCAGGCCAGCTCTCTGCTGTGGCCCGGGAGTGCAGTGGAGGATGGCCCAAGTCCTTGGGCCCTGCACCCACATGGGAGACCAGGAGAAGCACTTGGCTCCTGCCTTCGGATCAGCGCTGTGCGCCTGCCGCAGCGCACCGGTGTGCAGTGGCCATTGGAAGGTGAACCAATGGCAAAAGGAAGACCTTTCTCTCTGTCTCTCTCTCTCACTGTCCACTCTGTCAAAATAATAATAATAATAATTTTACTCCTACCAACACAATGATACAGTTATAGACATAAATGAAACATATCAAAGAAAATTAAATCAGTAATGTTTGGAATATTATGTAGTATCTCTCAGATCATATGTTCAGCAGAAAATTTTAGCTGCACAAATACAGATATCTTAGAAGTATACACTGGGTACATTCTAAGCATTTAAATACAAATACTCTGCCAAAAAGAAGATATTCGTAAGCCACAGTCCACAGGACAGAGGTCCCAAACAGGATTGTCATTTCTTGCTACATGAGGATGGGCCTACAAAAATAAGTTGTAATGGCAGAACCTTATATAAATGGGTTTCCATGTTTCCTTGATGTTGCTCATTGGTACACTGGTTACACCAGGTTCACAAGGAGGCCCTTTAGGTCTTACATCACCTTAAAATTGGGAAGAAATTGTATTCAAAAATCAGTGAAAACAAAAATACTAAAGCCTCAATTCTCTGCAATTATATTGTCTAGTTTTCATATGACTAGCTCATGCCTCCCAAGTCTGTGAGTTTGGGAAAGTTATTTAACCTTTTTCTTGTACAGTTTCTGTTTTTTAAAGGTTTGTTTATTTATTTGAAAGTCAGAGTTACACAGAGGAGAGGCAGAGAGAGAGAGAGAGAGGTCTTCCATCCGATGATTCACTCTCCAGATGGCTGCAACAGCCAGAGCTGCATTGAGCCACAGCCAGGAGCCAGGAGCTTCCTCCAAGTCTCCCACATGGGTGCAGGGGCCCAAAGACTTGGGCTATCTTGTACTGCTTTCCCAGGGTATAGCAGAGAGCTGGATCAGAAGTGGAGCAGCCGGGTCTCGAACCACCATTCATATGGGATGCTGGCACTGCAGGCTAGTGCCTTAACCTTCTGCATCACAGCGCTGGCCCCTGCACAGTTTCTTAATCTGAAAAAAAAAGTTGAAATAATCATGGTGCTTACCTCACTAGCCCACTATGGTTGTGAAGATGATTAATGAATATGAAAAACCCCAAAGTGTTCTGGCACAGAGAAAATGCTCACCCAGTAGAGATCAGAATAATCACCATCAACTTGCTCTTCATCACTGACATCAAAAACTGCCTTTTTTATTCACTAATCTCTTGCAAACTCAACAAATATTATGATGACAGTGTGGTAACTTTTGTTAACCTAATTGCTTTTTATTTTTTGGAAATTATTTTCTAATGCTTATTAAATGACTACAAAAATAAAATAGTACTATGTCACTATTTTATTGGTATTCAATAATTTGCTAATTTATTAAAAAACTTTGTTATTCTCATTCAATATTTGGTAATTCATTCTATTCTGTTCTTTTAAAATATTTCATGGATGTATAACCTTTTATTTCTGATAATATCATGAGGTTATGATCTTCTATGAAACTATTTCTGAACTTCAAAGTTGGTATATAATCCATTATGAGAGTTTTCATCATGGCATGAAATAAAAATCTGCTATTTCAGGAAGCAATGGCACATAATTCATGGTATTGGAAGGCATTCTCATAAAGGAACCAAAGGATAACACTTTAGGCACTGAAGAAACTTCGAAAAATATTGCATGCATTTCTGTAAAAATTATTTAACACAGCTTATTCACATTGATATTGTTTATTTTCTTATTGCTACATAATGAAATTTAATTATAAAATCTTATTTGATCCCCATGTAAACCTTGAGGTCTCCTTACAAAAAAGGAATCTTTAAAACAAACAAGAATAAGAGCTACACACTGTTTATGACATCTCATTCTCATATTTCTTTTTTTTTTCTCCCAAAGAAAACTTTTATTTAGGGACTACAAACTTTATTCATTACATAAATACAACTTTAGGAATATAATGATGCTTCCCCTCGTACCCAACCTCCCACACTCCCACTATTCCCCCTCCTCCTCTTCCCATTCCCAGTCCCATTCTCCACTAAGATGCATTTTCAATTAATTTTATACACAGAAGACCAACTCTGTACTAAGTAAACAGTTCAACAATGTCACAAAAAACTGTTCCTCAACAGTGCAGACAAGGACTGTTCAAAGTCATTGCATCTTGTAGTTAATTTCACTTCTTTTTTACAGAAACTTAATTAGCTTTAAAGAAGCATCCAAGAATGATACAACTTTTATGAGCACTTAAGCATAATTATAATACAACTATTTGAGGACAGAAGTCCTGCATGGGAAATTAGTGCAGAGTGAACCCTGTTGTTAATTTAACAATTAACACTCTTATGTATGATGTTAGTGATCACCAGAGGCTCTTGACCTGAGCTGCCTAGGCTATGTAAGCCTTTTGAATACACAAACTCCCATCAATATTTAGACAAGGTCATAAACAAAGTGGAAGTTCTCTCCTCACTTCAAAGAAAAGTACATCCTTTGATGATCACTTCTTTTCACTGGGGTCTCACTCACTGAGGTCCTTCATGTAAGAATTTTTTTTTCCTGAGTGTCTAAATCTTTCCACATCTGAAATGCTCTTATGGGGTTTTCAGCCATAGCAGACTGCCTTACTGGCTGAATCTGAGGTCAGAGTGCTATTTAAATTGATTATCATTTTATGAGTCTGCTGTGTGGACTGCTTCCCATGTTGGAACAGTCACTGCTTTTGATTCTATCCGTTATTATTACCAGATACTTAATTCTATCCATATGATCACTTTAACACTTAAGGTGGTATTTTTACCACCCAGCGTAAGGGAATTTGGGGTTCCAAGGCAAGTTTTTAAACTGTACCCTTAGAAATAATTCCTTAGGAATGAGTTCAGAGCTATACAACTTTAGTTACAAACTTCATATACTTTATAAATACAACTTAGGAATATAATGATTTTTCCAACCATATACCCTTCCCCACCTGTACTCTCACCCTCATCCTTTTCCCTCTCTTATTTGCACTCATTTCTTTTTTCCTTTTTTAACTTTTATTTAATAAATTTCCAAAGTACAGCTTTTGGATTATAGTGGCTTTTTCCCCCCATAACCTCCCTCCCACTCTCAACCAACCCATCTCCTGCTCTCTCTCCCATCCCATTCACATCAAGATTCATTTTCAATTATCTTTATATGCAGAAGACCAATTTAGCATATATTAAGTAAAGATTTCAACAGTTTTCACCCACACAGAAACACAAAGTGTAAAGTACTATTTGAGTGCTAGTTATACTGTTAATTCACATAGTACAACACATTAAGGACAGAGATCCTACATGAGGAGTAAGTGCACAGTGACTCCTGTTGCTGATTTAACAATTGACACTTTTGTTTATGGCATCAGTAATCACCCTAGGCTCTTGTCATGAGTTGACAAGGCTATGGAAGCCTTTTGAGTTCGCCGACTCTGATCTTATTTAGACAAGGCCATAGTCAAAGTGGAAGTTCTCTCCTACTTTCAGAGAAAGGTGTCTCCTTCTTTGATGGACCATTCTTTCCACTGGGATCTCCCTCACAGAGATCTTTCATTTAGGTCATTTTTTTTGCCACAATGTCTTGCCTTTTCATGCCTGAAATACTCTCATGGGCATTTTAACTGGATCCGAATGCCTTAAGGGCTGATTCTGAGGCTAGACACACTCTTATTTCTTACTGAGCTCTACTTTCAATTGACTTAACACACATATGTTTAACTCTATATTAAGTAAAAGGTTCAAAAATAGTATGAAGAAAAACTGTTTCTCAACAATCAAGACAAGGGCTTCTCGAGACATTGCTTCTCAAATTGTCAATTTCACTTCTACAGATTTCTTTTTAGATGCTGTGTTAGTTATCACAGGTCAGGGAGAAATTATTGTATTTGTTCCTTTGGGATTGGCTTATTTTCTAAGTATGATGTTTTCCATATGCATCCATTTTGTTGCAGATGACTGGATTTCATGTTTTTTTTTTTTACTGCTGAGTAGTATTCCATGGTGTACATATCTTATAATTTCTTTATCCAGTCTTCTGCTGACAGCATTTGTATTTATTCCATGTCTTAGCTATTGTGAATTGAGCTGCAATAAACATGGGAGTGCAGATAACTCTTTCATATGCTGATTTAATTTCTTTTTGGTAAATTTTCAAAAGTGAGATGGCTGGGGCATATGCTAGATCTATATTCAGATTGCTGAAAAATCTCCATACTGTCTTCCATAGTGGCTTTTCCAGTTTACATTCCTACCAACAGTGGATTAGTGTTGCTTTTGCCCCACGTCCTTTCCAGCATTTGCTTTTCATTGATTTCTGTATGAAATGGGGGTGAGGTGAAACTTCATTTTGGTTTTGACTTGCATTTCCCTGTTGGCTAGTAATCCTGAGCATTTGTTCATGTGTCTGTTGGCCATTTTGATTTCCTCTTTTGAAAAATGTCTGTTTAAGTCCTTTGCTCATTTCTTCACATCATTGTTTGCTTTGCTGTCTTTGAATTACTTGATCTCTATATATTCTGGTTATTAATCCTTTATCAATTGCATAGTTTGTTAATAGTTTCCCCCATTCTGTCAGTTCACTTTCACTTTCCTGAGTGTTTCTTTTGCAGTACAGAAGCTTTTTGAACGGATGTAATTCCATTTGTGAATTTTGGCTTTGATTGCCTTTGACTCTGGGATTTTTTCCAAGAACCCTTTGCCTGTGCTAATGTATTGCAGGTCTTCCTCAATGTTCTCTAATAATTTGATGATAACAGGTTGTAAATTTAGGTCTTTAATCCATGTTGAGTGGATTTTTGTGTAAGGTGTAATGTAGTGATCCTGTTTCATACTTCTGCATCTGGAAATCCATTTTCCTCAGCACCATTTGTTTAAGAGACTTTGTTCCAGGAATTGGTTTTAGCTTCTTTGTCAAATATGAGTTCCTTGTAGATGCTCAGGTTGATTTCTGGCATTTCTTTCTGTTCCATTGGCCTATCTTTCTGTTTTTGTGCCAGTACCATGTTTTTTTGGTTGTAACTGCCCTGGAGTATGTCTTGAAATCTGGTATTGTGATGCCTCTGGCTTTGATTTTGTTGTATAAGATTGTTTTCACTATTCAAGGTCTCCTGTGTTTCCAAATGAATTTCAGCACCATTTTTCCTATAGCTGAGAAGAATGTCCTTGGTATTCTGATTAGCATCACATTGAATCTGAGTTAGCTTTTTTTCTCTTAAGACTTGGAATATATCTCGCCATTCTCTCCTAGCCTGCAGGGTTTCTGGTGAGAAGTCTGATGTGAATCTAATAGAAAATCTTCTGAAAGTAATTTGGTGTTTCTCTTGTACACATTTTAGAATCTTTATGTTTTACTCTGGAGAGTTTGAGTACAGTGTCTTGGTGATATCTTTTCTGGTCACTTCTATTAGGAGTTCTATGTGTTTCCTGTGCTTGAATGTCCATTTCTTTCTCCAAGTTATGGAAGTTTTCTGTTATTATTTTACTAAACGGTTCTTCTAATCCTTTCTCTCTTTCCATGCCTTCGGGAACTCCTAGAATCCATAGGTTGCATCATTTGATTGTATCTTTAGATTCCCAACACTGTTTTTTAGTTTTCTAATTTCTTCTTCTTTTAATTGTGACCAAAAATTTGCTATGATTTGTCTTCTAATTCAGATATTCTTTCTTCTGCTACACCGATTCTTCTGTTAAGGCTTTCCACTTCATTTTTCATTTGTTCTATTGAACCTTTCATTTCTAAGATTTCATTTTGCTTTCTCTTTAAGATCTCAATTTCATGGGAGAAATTTTCTTTAGTGTAATATAAGGATTTCATTATTTTGTGCATTTGCTTCTGATTACTTCTAAATAGCCATCTGATCAATTTTTGAATTGCATTTCTGGCATTTCTTCTTTTATTTTTTCCAAAGAAACATTTTATTTAATAAGTACAAATTTCATAAGAATAACTTAGGAATATAATGATTTTTCCCACCATACTCACCCTCTCACACCCACTCCCACTCCACCTCTTTCATTCCCATTCAGAGTCCCATTCTCCATTATGATTCATTTTCAATTAACTTTATACACAGAAGACCAACTCTATACTAAGAAAAGATTTAAATAATTTGTACACACACACACACACACACACACACTAAAAAACTATTTGAGAACAAGTTTTATAGTTAATTTTTATAACACAACTCATTGAGGAAAGAAGTCCTGCATGGGAAGTTAGTGCACAGTGACTCCTCTTGTTAATTTAACAATTAACATTCTTATGTATGACTTCAGTGATCACCTGAGACTATTGACACTAGCTTCCAAGGCTATGGAAGACTTTTCATTGCACAATCTTTGTTGGTATTTAGACAAGGCCCTAAACAAATTGGAAGTTCTCTCCTCTCTTCAGAGAAAGGTACCTCCTTCTTTGATGACCCCTTCTTTCCACTGGGGTCTCACAGAGACTCTTCATGCAGGACTTTTTTTCTGGCATTTCTTCAATTTCTTCTTCATCTTCATAATCTAGTATTGAACTGTTGTATGATTTTGGGGACATCATGTTGTGTTCCTTATTCTTATTTTTAAATTTTTTTTTTGCTGTGACAGCTTTGTACTATGCCTCTGGATTAGTGAGTGTCTATTTTTCAGTGAATACCTAGAGATATAGGATTGGTGTGGCCAGGGAGCTCTGTTCAGTGCTCCAGGGTGGATGCAGTGTCTAAGGTGACACCCAGGTTGTGTGGTAAATATTTTTCTAATCAGAGGGGAAATTTATTCTGTTGGCATAGACCCAGCTTACCTCCACAAGGACTACATAAAGGATCTTTGCAGTCCTCGGTGTAAGCTCACTTCCCCAGCAATATTCCTCACCAGTGAACCAGGAAGCCCTGAGAGTGTGGAGCCTCCCATAGTGACTGCCCAAAGGTCCAGGCACATACTGAGCCTTTCCATGTAGTCTCTGTGTTTTCACAGTCCCAGAACACAAGCTTCCCACAGTCACAAGCTCCCAGCCCCCTGTCAGTTCTCCTTGCCAGACTCAGGAGTCTCCACTCAGCTGGTTGCTGGGCTCAGACATGAGCTGGCTCAGCTGTTACATATGTCCAAAATGACACCTGATCTCTATTGGTTTGTTACAGGATGCTGTTTCAGGGTGACCAGGGAGAGAGAGAAGTGCTCCCTCCTTTTTTTCTCCTCTAGTTTGGCAGGTACATTATCTCTCACAGATATCCAAGCCAGAATCCCTCCAGGCTCTACCTGCAGCTTTATTGCCAGTGGCTTGGGCTGCTACAGTCTGGTCTTGCCTCCCTCTCCAAAGCTGCTGTGGAGGCTCTTGACTGCTGGGGTCCTGAGTCATGTGTGTCCATGCCCTCCACGTTGGTCCATTGTGTCCCTCTAATTTGTGTGGAGTTTTCTCTGCTGTTTTCTCCTTAGATCTTCCCTGAGACTGCACTTTCTCCACTTAATTTTAAACTATCTTCTCCTGGACTAGAGAAGTAAGCTGCCTCACTACTCCATTATCTTAATTTCTCCCTCATTCTTACATTTCCAAAAACCTAACCTAGCTTTAGAATCTGGACAGTGAAGCTTTGACAGAGGGGTTGATGATATTCTCTGGCACTCACTTGGAGGACAGCTAATCCCAAGGCTAGGAATGTTCAGACAAAATTTGGGATTTGGTAATGCCATCTGTGTCATAAAGTAAAAGAAATAACATGCCTGGACACACCCAGTCTTTAGTACACTTGCATGTTTAAAAGATTATTAATGGCCTCAGCTTCGATGTCTCAGCCCAGTCTCTCATCAGCCCATGGCTGCCTCTCCTGAAGCCTTTGTCCCTGTTATGTTGCTGACAGACCAGAATTTCCTGAGGAACATCGTCAAGAGCTCTGGTCAATAAACACAGGAGCAGGAAAATATCAGACAATGAGCTTCAGCCAGTGGTGTCCAGTGGCACATGGACAACTTTTAACTCGGTTACTGTCAGGTAAATCATATCCATGTTTGACAGGGACTGACAATGGCATGGACTTCAGGGAGTTCAGTTGTGTGTGGAAGTGCATCACACCTGGCAGAATGTCTTCTGCATCTTAAACAGGGAAACTTCATGATGATCAACAACAACCAGAAGCAAACACTCCTAGCTTTGGGCTAATGGCTCTCTAACACATTTCATGATATCCTCACTTGAATTGTTAACAAAACATTACAAGGCAGATAGCACTGCTACTTCATCCAGAGGTGCATTTTCCTTCACTGGTTGATGGATATATTCTAAAGCTTCTATATGGATCAGGAGGGGAGGAACCAGGTGTCTTATGGCCAGTACATTTTCATGGCCTTCAGAATTTGGTAACATCAGCCTTTCATGAATAGCAACACAATTACACAAGAAAGACTGAAATGTCAAGGATCTTGCCAGAGTGCAGATACTAGATATTATATAACTAATAACTGGAGACCTGTTTGTTAATATGTGGATAGGTGATTTTAAAATTACCATTATAATGCAAAAATCACAGTTATAAAGGAATCATGATAAAAGCATTGAGCTTGATAATTATTTAATTGTATCATTGCACATATTGCATTGGAAGTAGCGTGAGAGTATCTGTACTCAGATAAAAACAAGAGAGCATAACAATCATAAATATATATTCACCCAACACATCAACAGCAGGGTGTGTATATATATATATACATATATATATATATACACATATATACAGAGAGAGAGAGAGAGAGAGGGAGAGAGAGAGAACATATTATTAGAGAACATATTATTAGACCAGTACTACAATAGTGGGGGCTTCAATTCTGCACTCTCATCAATGGACAGATCATCTAGACAGAAAATCACTGAAGATACATCATAGTTGAGGCATACTATTGAGTAAATGGACCTAACAATTACAGAACATTTCATCTAATAGGTACAAAATACACTTTCTTCTCATCAGCACACAGAGGATTTCATATATTAGGCCTCAAATTGAGACTCTATAAACTTTAAAAGATTCTAGTAACCCCATGCAGCTTCTCAACCATAAAGGAATAAAACTAGAAATCAACAAGAACAATAGAACATTTACAAATACATGGAACTTAAACAACATGCTACTGAATAACTGGATTCATTGAATGAATTATGAAGAAAATTTAAAAAGTCCTTGAAATAAATGAAAATGAAAATACAACATATGAAAATCTGTGGATACAGCAATCACAATATTGAAATGAAAGTTCACAACATTAGTGCTTACATTAAAAATTAGAAAAATCGCACATGAATGACTTATGCATGCATCTAAACTTAGGAATACAAATGCAAAATTAGGAGGAGGTGAGAAATGACAAAATCAGAGTAGAGATAAGTGATATTGAAACTGAAAAAAAACTATGAAAGACTGACAAAATTGAAAGCTAGTTTTT
Source organism: Oryctolagus cuniculus (assembly GCF_051225735.1). Classification (NCBI taxonomy): domain Eukaryota; kingdom Metazoa; phylum Chordata; class Mammalia; order Lagomorpha; family Leporidae; genus Oryctolagus; species Oryctolagus cuniculus. Next base: position 17,653,243 of record NC_142889.1, read on the forward strand.
ACAAAGATAAACATAATAGACAAACTTTTAGACAAAGTAAAACAGGGAAAATTAAATTAAATAAAATTAGAAATGGAAAGGAGATAACTGTTTCCACACAAATACAGAGGATCATAGGAAAATACATGAAAAAGTGCATGCCAACATTTTTTAAATTTATATATTTTAGTGAAGTTACACAAGTTATATATTTCATATATTTTCTTTGTACTAGTTTAGGAACAGATTGGCACCTCCCACCCCTGCCCTCCCTACCACCTACACATCAACTCTTGCTCCCCCTTCTTCTTGGATTTCCATTGTTAATTTTTATCATGATCTTTTTTCAGTACACTTAATGATTAGATAGTTAGCCCTACCATAAGTAATAGAGCTAAACAACTAGTATAAAAGAGAAAACAAAACAAAACTCTGTTCCTCAATGAAAGAGATAAGGGCTATAAACAATCATTGTTTCTCAAGATGTCTATTTCACTCTGATTTGTATTTTAGGTATTCTGTTACTTACCAACAAATTTTAAGATCTCAAAAAATAGATGAATTTCTGAATACATATATTATAGCAATGACAATTGATAGTTTGGTTTCTGAAAGTTTTTTTTTAATTTATTTGAAAGAATGTCAGAGTGAGGAAGAGATAACAGAAAAGGAGATCAATGATTTGCTGGTCCACTCCTCCAATGACCTCAATGGCACATGCTGAGCTTGGACAAATCCAGTAGACTGGAAATATTTGGGGTCCCCCACATGGGTGGCAGGGGCCCAACTACTTGGGCCATCATCCACTCACTTCCCAGGTGCATAATCAGGGAGCTGGATTGAAAGCAAAATAATCACAACTTGAACAGTCACTCAGATATGTAGCAACAGTGTCATAGGCAGTGCTTTAATCTGCTGTACCACAATCCTGGCCCCTATACTTCGATTTTAAGCAAGCAAGAAGCATCATCAGATTTAAATTTTTGAAAATATATCAGAGTAGTTGAAGGTATGACCAAGGTTTTGGGAAGAAGGATAGCAAGTAACACATTTCAAAGGTTACAGCAGGATTCCTGGTGGTATGTGATGGTAATCTGACCTTGGGTAAAAATGTAGGAAAAGGGGTAGGTGCTGAGGCATAGTGGGTAAAGCCTCTGCCTGCAGTGCCAGCATCCCATATGGGTACCAGTTCCAGTCCCAGCTGCTCCACTTCCTACCCAGCTCTCTGCTATGGCCTGAGAAAGCAGTAGAAGATGGCCCAAGACCTTGGGCCGCTGCACCTGTGTGGGAGACCCAGCAGAAGCTCCTGGCTCCTGCCTTTGGATCAACACAGCTCCAGCCATTGTGAACAACTGGGGAATGAACCAGCAGATGGAAGACCTCTCTCTCTCTGCCTCTCCTCTCTCTGTGTAACTCTGACTTTCAAGAAAAATAAATAAATCTTTTAAAAAAAAGTAGAAGCAGAATTAACAAAAAAGATCAGGAATGCCATTCGCTATTAGAACAGTATCCTGTGACTTATATAAAATTTTTGGCTGAAAGTTGCATTACACAACAATCCTCATTCAACTTAAATATAAAGGATATTTCTGAGATAGACAACACTATATTATATCAGCTCTTGATATGCAGATATTACTAGAATTATAGGTTATGTAAAAAGGCCTGATAGTCATACAACAATCTTACTTTTACAATGCATTTTCAAGTTGTTCAACTAGCAGCATACGATTTTTAGAGTAAAATTGCTCATAATCTTATCAGGTTATTTCAGATGCCTACATGATATCATCATGGCCATTTTTAGAAATTATTTTGGTTTTGGCCTTTAAAAATTCTTGTACTGGAGCTGGCACTGTGGCATAGCATGCTAAGCCTCTGCCTGCACCACAAGCATCCCACATGGGTACCGGTTCATGTCCTGGATGTTCCTCTTCCAGTACAGCTCTCTACTATGGCCTGGGAAAGCATTAGAGGATGACCCAAGTGCTTGGGCTCCTGCACCAACGTGGGAGACTGGGAAGAAGCTCCTGATTCCTGGCTTCAGATTAGCTCAGCTCTGGCCGTTGTGCACATTTGGGGAGTGAACCAGTGAATGGAAGACCTTTCTCTCTATCTCTGCCTCTCTCTGTCTGTAACCCTACCTCTCAAATAAATAAATAAAATCTTTTAAAAATAAAAATATGCTTGTACCATATACTAAACATATAGAAGAGTTAATCATTTTTATATGGACAAATAATTCTTAAGAAATAATTTCTTGTCAAATAATAATTTTTAATCACTCTTCAAAATAAATCCCTTTACAAGTCAAAAGATTATCTTTTATTTTACTTTTTATATTTTAAATTTGTATTTGGGGTTTAAAGATAGCTATTTGTTTATTTTCATCTATTTGGAAAGAAGAGCAAGACAGAGAAAAGTGATCCAGACACAGATAATCCATCTTCTGGTTCTTGCTCCAAATTATCAGGTTTCGATGAACTATCAGGTTTCGATGAAGCCACAGCCCAAGGGCTCAAGGTCCAGGAACTCCATCTGTGTCTCCTATGTGGGTGACAGAAGCCCAACAGTTGAGCCATCATCTGCTGCTTTCCAGGAAGCATTAATTGAAAGCTGGATAAGAAGTGGAGATGTCAGGACACAAGCCATCACTCAAATATCAATGTGGATAACCCAAGTGGTGGCTTAACCCATTTTACTACACTTTCCCCTAACTTATATTCTTGCAATATATCACTTTACCTTTATAAGTTATAGGTTGATTGAAGTAAATTGTCCTTCATTTGTAAGATACATGTTACTTAAGTCACAGAATTTTGTTGTGAGGATTAACAAGAATTTAACATTTTCTTACTGTTTATATTGCCTTTAGTAATTGCAAAGTAAGTCCTGAAAAATCTATGAAAATCATCATTTCCTGGGATTTTCTGCAAAGAAGAACTTAAATTGTATTTTACAAATAGGTCTCAGTATCCCTAAGCTTATTTTTATAGAAATGTCTTCAAGGGTGGGCATTTGGTTTAGTGGTTAAGACACCACTTGGTACAACTGTATCCCTCTGTCAGAGTGCCCAGGTTCAAATACTGGGTCTGCTTCCAATTTCAGCTTCCTGGTAATGTATACCATGGATGACAGATTATGGCTGAAGTACTCAAATCTCTGCCATGGATGTGGGGGACCCAGATTGAGTTTCTTTCTTCTAGATAGGCCCTAGTTCATCCCCGAATGTTTCAGGAATTTGGGGAATGCACCAGTGGATGGACCATCTTTGTCTCTTTGTCTTTCCAATCAAAATGAATTAGAAAAAATATTAAATTTTATTTATTTCTATCAAAGACTATGAGAAACTTTATTTGTAATTGACAATTAGAAAGCTTGATCTGAATTTCTTTATGCTTTGGGTTATAATGTGTGGCATAATTTTCTTTGTAATGCTACTCTCTTTTTTAAGTTTGTTTCTCATTGTAAAATATATTATTCTTGAAATAACTTATAAACTTTATTAGGAGGAAAAGTAAACTACAAATGCATAAATTATATGTAAAGAGGTAGTACTTTATTTTTTAAGGTGAACTTTTACCTATTTTTGTTTTTGTCTATTTTTCCCTGAAATTTTTTCCCAAAAATTTAATCCCTAGACCATAAGCTGTGAACACTTAAGTCTGAACCAAAAGTTATTTGTCTCACCATGAATTCTCCATAATGTATACAGTATATAAAATAAAATATGTACATTAAAAATAAACTACTGGAATTTAATGATTGTTTACAGCCCTTGTCTCTATTGTTGAGGAACAGTGTTTTTTTCTTCATACTATTTGTTGAACTATTTACTTAGTGTAGTGTTAATCTTATAAGTACAAAGTAAACTGAAAATAGATCTTTGTAAAAATTAAGAGTGGTGGGGCTGTTGCTGTGGTGTACTGGGTGAAGATGCTGCCTGCAGTGTTGGCATCCCAGGTGGGTGCCCGTTTGTGTCCTGGCTGCTCCGCTTCCAGTTCAGCTCTCTGCTGTGGCCTGGGATGGCAGTGGAGGATGGCACGGGTTCTTGGGCCCCTGCACCCACGAGGGAGAACTAGAGGAGACTCCTGGCTCCTGGCTTCGGATCTGCGCACCTCTGTCTGTTGTGGCTAACTAGGGAGTAAGCCATCGGAGGGAAGGCCTCTCTCTCTCTGTCTCTCCTTCTCTCTGTGTAACTCTGAATTTCAAACAAATAAATACATCTTTTAATAAAAAAAATAAGAGTGGGAATAGGAGGGGGAGAAGGGTTGGAATGTGGGTGGGAAGGAGGGGAGGGTGGGAAGTATTACCATGTTCCTGAATCTGTATATATGAAATACATGAAATGTGTGTACCTTACATTTTTTTGAAAAGCTAAGATTATACATTTTATTTACATTTTCCAAACAAGCACACAATTAATCATTATTTTGTTTGTTTTTTGTGAGGATAAGATGAAATGATCTGGGTAAACTGCTTATTAGAGGCCTCGAACCAGGTAAGTGTTCAATAAATATTAATGCCATCCTCAATAGTAGTAAAAGTATATATTCTAATGTGGCAGGCATTTGGTCCAGCTGTTAAGATACTTGTGTCCCACATCATGGTGCCTGGGTTTGACTCCAAGCTCTGGTTCCTGACAGCCTTCATTCATGCTGAGTCAGATTCTGCTTCCCAGCAATGTGAGAGACCTGGATTGGGTTCTTGGCTGCCCATCTTGGCCCTCATCAGGGGGCGCTATTGAATCACTGCATGGAAGCTCTGTCTCTCAAATAAGTAAATAAATGAACAAATAGGGATACATTTTAAAAAATACTCAACAGAATTATTTTTGTTAAATTGCTTTTCGTTTGTCAGTGAAGTGCTTTATCAAGGGGATTACAATTAACTTGAAAACTGGCTGGAGTTTCAACTTTGCTTCTGCTGATCATAAAGGTGGGCAGTTTCTCCAGCTCAGGTGCTCAGGAGCCATGGGGACTGGGAGCCGAACATTCCTGGTTACCGGAGGGCCTGGCCTCTGTCATCCCCAAGTCAGGGAAGTTGAATATTTCTCGCCATCTGCCTGGCCCCTCACTCCTGGCTCCCAGTCCCTGTTTCTTGGTGGTCTCCATGAAAAAAAGTGAATAATCTGATTCATGAATGAAAAATAAAAGGAATTTTTATCAAAGCTTCAATGCGGAAGTGAATGAGCTGAGTACGGTATAGATGTATTAGACTATTTTGCTTTCTCAACTGTTACAGTTTCAATTTGGAAAAAAAATAGTGTGACTGAAAAGTTGAAATATATTCTACAACTTGAAATAAAATGTTTTAAACAAATTCTCCTTTAAAGCCTTTCAGAAGTCAGAAAAAATAGCTAAGTTTCAGTCAAAAGACCATTCGATTGGGGCCGGCATTGTGGCATAGTGGGTAAATCCGCTGCCTGCAGTGCCAGCATCCCATATGGATGCTAGTTAAAGTCCCAACTGCTCCACTTCTGATCCAGATCTCTGCCATGGCCTGGGAAAGCAGCAGAATATGGCCCAACTCCTTGGGCCCCTACACCTGTGAGGAAGACCTGGAAGAAGCTCCTGGTTCCTGGCTTTAGACTGGCGCAGTTCTGGCCATTATGGCCAATTGGGGAGTGAACCAGTAGATGGAAGATACCCCCCACTCCTCTTCTCTCTCTTTGTAACTCTTTCAAATGAACAAATACTTTAAAAAAAAAAAAGACCATTCAATTTTGGGAAAATTTCTAATAGCAGACATGAAAATAAGAAAAATTCATTAACAAAATTGTTTAAGAAACTGTCCACTAAGAAAATAGGAGCTAGGAAAGAGATGTTTCATTTAAAATTTTAATACTGAAGACCTACAAAGATGACAAATGAAATTTAAAACTGTTTGTTGTTGCCATTAAGAAAACAGCAAGCCTGTTGAGAATAAACACAAATAAAATGAAATTTCTTTGGAAAATAGTAAAGTTGAAGTAGCTGACTTCAGATTTGTTGGAAATATCTTCTCAAGTTCAGGAAAAACTTAAGCTTTATAGATGTTCATGAATAAGTGTAGTTAAAATGCTTTCAAGGCATTTTTGAACAGAGGAATTATGGGTAAAAGGACACTTTAATGTTTTTTTCTGCCAAAAATGCACTTTTTGAATGGCCAGTGTACTTTGATATTTCCACCCTGTCACAACGGTACATCCCTTGCTTCAGTTTCCCTCTGATTACTCAGCTGTGGGAGAACTCTACTGTCTTCCTGATGCTAAGCTGGCTCATTTGTGCTTCCAGCACAGGTCCACCTTTCAGGACCCAGGTCCACTGGGTCAGTTGCACTGACTCCCATTACTCTGCCTTGTAGTTCTGGAACACCAAGTATGACTTGATGTCCAGCACAAAGTTGTACAGCAGAAGACAGTCGTATAGCCATGCTTCACCATGAGCATAATGAAGACCCAACCCTACCACCTTCCCACCCTGGCACCTGGCACCCAACATCCACCCAGGAAGCAGGATTGCAGCCCAGAAGACTTCAGCACTCTGGCCCTTTGGGATGGTGCCCAGAGTGCTGTGCTCAAGGCTTGCCAACCTGACTCCCTGAGCACAGGTTTGAAAAGTTGGGAAGTAACATGCAAATGGTTAATGAAAGATCTGAGGAGAATCTACCTCTCACCCAGGTCAAAGCCTGCACATCTGCTCACATCTCCCCATGTAACCCCATTCCAAGAAAACCCACCTGGTAAGATGAGGTGATTGCAAGCAGGCAAACCAAAATCCTCAAGCCTGGCAATGGCACCCACTTGAGACATTTTGAACATGGCCATTTGAAACCAGCCCTATACTAGATTTTTACATCCTGTTAAGTTTGCTTGCACCCTTGACACAATTTGTTTGCTCCTGCAGGACCCCAAGCACTTTAGCATGCCACAGGGGCCTGAAATATGTTGCTACCAAAAATCACCATGGATGCAGAGGGCAGGAAAACAGTCAGAGGTCTGACATGCTGGAGTATGGGCTGAGGTCACCATCAGTTAAAGATACCTTCAGATTGGGAGTGCTCACTCAGGGAAGGCATGCAGTGCCAAACTCAGCCTTTCAGGAAATTGAAATCTAAAGGACAAGAAAAGAATCCATAGTCCTTTGGTGATATTCCCAAAGCCAGAGCCTGGCAGCTGCTTCCTCTAAAAACAGAGTGAAGCTGGAAGTGCTTGCTAAACTATAGAGTGCACATGCACATGTGTGAAGGAAGATTCCCTATGTTGCCTATCCCCCTTGCCCTTTATCACTTGAGGCTTTGTTTACCCCCAGAATCTATAAACCCACTGAGGCTCTAAACTTTAGCTCAGTGTCCATGGAAGCTAGAAGAGGTCACAATCAGAGGAAGGATTACAAGTGCATGAGATGGGAACTGGCACAAGAGGGACATTCTCTAAAAGCTGGTCCTGTTTGCTTGCAAAGAGAGCCTCTGACATAAAATCTGTGAGAAAAGACCAAGGCAGCAATGTGGCCAGCCTTAGAGCCTCATGTCAGATTGCTTTTTCTTTATGGACTTCACTTACTGGTTTTGCTTCTTTGTCATATTTTAAATAAAAACATTTTTCTGAAAATACAATACGCTGCTTTTGCAAGGGTCATAACACCAAATAGATGAATATGCAATTTTTCAAGGACTTACACACTTTGTGGCTTTCGGTCTTATTTATTAGCTCAAGGGAAAACCAACTTTCAGTGAGATTTCTGTTACTGCATGCACAGACATATGCAGACAACTGGGAAAGAGGCTGATTGTACTTGAATCTGTGAGGAAGGCCCTGGGCCAGGCAACTGTCAGACTAGTTTCCACAGACACAGGGAAGGGTTGGTGACCACACTGAGAATGAAATCCCCTACTATAAGCATAGGTGAGGCATTATTCATTGCCACACATGCATGATATGATTCCATTGTGGAGATGGCACTGGGTTCGCTCAGATCACTTTCAGTGTGGATGTCAGAAATCATGGCTGACATGTAGCAAGTTGTTTTTAAGTCAAGTCAATGTGCCACTTTCATACGAATTCCATGAGACTTTCTTAAAGTCTCTCCAGTCTTGAATGAGATAACCCAGTCACTTTCCCCCTCAATATTAATTTCAAAAAGTTACTCATGAATTGCACATGGACCTGCTGTTCTGGAGAGTTGAGATAACTCTGCTTGGCACGTGGGAATGGGCAGATAGATGGAGAGATGGATGTGTAATTGTGAGAGGCCAATGCCAACATGACATTGTCAATTCATGGGGTAAATGTAGATAATTTAGGAAAACAAATAATTCCTCTTAGAGCTCCACTACCATGGAGTGGAATTGCATAGATTTAAATCCTACTCCTGCTACCTCTGAGCTGAGTAACCTGAGGGAAATGACTCTCTGTGTCTCACTTTGAGGTTTTTAATAGTATCTACCACTGGTAGATAGAACTACCACACCACATCCTGCACCATCCAGGAATATTAGCTGAGAGAGGGACTGTGCTGCTCTGAGTACCCTCACTGAGGCACAGGCAGAACCACTGGTTCTTGCCTGAGAGCTTCATGCCCTGACTTACACAAGAACACAGTGACAGAGTCCAATTGAAACAGCACTCACTGGCTGGGATACCAGGTCTGTGAGTGGCCAGGAGCTTGTCCCAGTCCCCAGCCTTGCTGCCTCCTTTCCCAACTTCCAGCCTGTGGCAGTGGGCAACAGTGTGCAACCTTCCACATCTACACTTGTTACATGAGTCATGCCAGCTGACCTGGTGATCAGGGTGAGTATGCAAGGTAGGTACCAGGACCATGTCCTGGTGGCCACGCAGCACTGGCTGGAGCTTGGAGCCATTGACAAGTCCTCCACATTCAAACAGTTGCAGACCTACTGGCCAATTGATTCTCCTGGAATCAGAAAGTGGTGCCTTATCCCTCCAATCATGCACCCCAGTGGTAGGTTCCTTTTTCTCCTATTCCACCTCCTCACAGTACCAGGAGTTCCACAGGGTCCAATCATGTCAGGATTACAACCCACCACCCACGCCTCAGTGTCTACTTCACTGGCACACACAGCCAAAGAGAGTTGCACTCTACCCTGGGCACCAACTTGGGGCTGCTGCCCCCAGGTCACTCATGGCTCCTTTGACCTCAGCCCAACTCCCTGCCACTGCTGCCTGGGTGGCTCATACTTGCCCTGCTTGGATCGCATGCCCAGGCTGCCTGGGGATGAAGCAGAGAGGAATCAACACCTCCCAAGTGATGCCATCAACAGACATGCAACAAGGAGAGGAACCGGGAGGAGCTGAGAGAAGCAGGGGCAGGAAGAAAAAGTTCAGGCAGATCATGGCTCACTGCTCTTGGCACATGTAGGACCCCCTCCAGGAAGCTGATCTCACAGGCCTGCAAACCTAAGACCCCAGCCTTCCTTCCTAGTGTGGTGACAGGGTTGGAGCTGGAATCGAGGCAGCACCAAGACTTCACACTGGATCCACATATCAGATGTCCCCTCACTGTCTCAGGCCACTCATGAAACTTCCTTAATGTGCATGGGGAGCATTCCATGGATGGGGTGAGTGCCTGTCCCAGACCCCATGGCACAGCAGGAGCTCCCTCTGTAAAGACAGCAGTGTCTGCCGGTCAATGCCTGCAGCTCCTGGGCCTGGGCATTACAGGGATGCCTGATCCTGTTTCCCCAGGTTGTGAGCTGAGGCTGTCCAGTGGGGCTAGGGGGTGTCTGTGGGCCCCTCAGACATAGGTAGAATATCCTTCAGCAGCAAGCTGTCAGCTGTGGCTGCAAAGGTTGTCTCCAGACCAACTGGCATCTTCCCCTCTAATAGCTTTTTGTATGGCATGTGTGACCTTGGGGCTTTAAATCACACCCTCAGGGTGTGTGCAATCTTTCATTCAGAGCTGGCAGAGGAGGGGGCTGAGCCCCTGGGAGAATGGGACTGGCTCCAGGAGATCCAGGCTACCTTGTGTGACCTTATGGCTTTGAGATCACTCTTCCAGGCTGGTTGCAGTCTTTTACCAGATGCTAGCAGAGGAGGGGGCTGAGCTCCTATGGAGACCTGGTCTATCACCATGATCACCAAGCCAATCAACATACCTGTGTGAAACCCCCTGTCCCATGGGCACCCCCAATAGGATAACCCCATGAACAGAGAGCAATGCCTTAAAAACTAAGGACACTTTCTCAAAGCCAGTGGTCCCCCACTTGGGCACAACACCTGGTCCCCTCTCCTTTCCCTTTGGACCAGGTGCTTTCTCTGTCATTTGCCAATCAAATAAAAGTTTCTTTTCTGTCTATTAAGAGTTTCTGCCTCTTTGCAAATAGTTCCACAGCATTTTATTTCTATACTAAGCTGAGGAGAAGAACCCACGAAACTCACTCCTGCACCCACCCTTCCCTCTAGGCCGGTGATACGAGGGACAGCTGGAGTGCATACTTCACCAGGCTATACCCTTCCACAGTGCCACCACACCACTTCCAGGCATGCTGTCCCTCATCCTCTGTAGCATGCCTTCGTGCTTGGGAATCCAAGTGCCACAGGCAGGCAACTTCCAGCTGGCTCCCCAAGCATGCTGAGTTCCTGGAGCATGGCCAGGACCTGTCGCAAGGGACGCTGCACTGGGAGTGGAAGAAGCTTTGAGTAGTAAGAGTCCAGTGGCCCACCTGCAACCTGACTGTGCCAGGTGGGCTCCTAAATTAATCGTTTGCCTGGTTCGCTGTTGACCAGGACTCCTAACACCTGGTACCACTGGTGCCTGTCACCCCTAATGCTCAGCCTGAAGCAGATGAGCCCTGCAGGTGTGAGCCCTAAGCCAAACCCCTTCAGCCCCTTCTGGTCACCCCCACCCCAGCACCTGATGGCCTGAAGGCTAGGAGACCCTGTGGCTCTGGCTCCATGGGAACACACCCAGCCTAGTGCTCAGAGCCCAGCATCAAGCAGCGTTAATCTGACTTCCCTAGGAAGTGCAGCCTGGAAATGTTGGGGCGTGGCATGCAGATGGCAAATGAAGTGTCTGAGCAGAAACTTCCCCCAGCCTATATCCCACAACCACATGTAGGCCTGAGTCTGGGATGGGAGGAGAGGCCCCTCCCCATCCCCTTCCAAGGAAACTCCACTGTTGGGCTGTGGTGATTGCAAACAAGGAACCCAAACCCCCTCAAGTCTGGCAGTGACCACCCTCCAGATATATGGGGAGGAACTTGGGTGTCTGCAGCACTCTCATACATTGATACTTAATGGCTATGGCACCAGTAGCTAGGGGTGCCCTCTGGTGGGTTTTTTGCACCCCGCCAAGGCATGTTTCTGGACTTGCATGTATGCTCTTGTGGGGCCCAAGCTCCTCTGCCTGTCGCAGTGGCCTGGAAGCAGCTGCTCAAGCCAGCCATCAGGGCAGCAGAGGACAGGGAAGCAGCCAGGGTCCTGACATTTTGGACTGGGCTAAAGTAGCTATCAGTTAAAGAAAAGACACCTCCAGTTTGGGAGGGTTCATTCAGACGAAGCTTGGAGTGCCAAGCCAGACCTTCCTTTCAGGAAGCTGAGGTCCAAAGTCCAAGCAAAGAATCAATAGTCCTCTGCATAAATTCCCATAGCCAGAGTCCACAGCCTCTTCCTCCAAGCTACTGGGAGTGGAACTGGAGGCACTTCCAACACACAGGTGTGTCCTGACACTGATTCTCCCCTTTCCTCTTTACTGCTTAAGAATCCATGTATCATCAGAAGTTATGAGCAGTCCTGAGGCCCTGAACATTAACTCAACACCCATAGCAGCTATAGCAGAGGTCAGAATTGGAGGAAGAACTACAGCTGGCACAAGACAGGCACTAGCAGGAGAAAGGCATTCTCTAAAAGCCCATCTGTCTCCCGGCAAAGAATGCCTCTGAGAAATTCTGACAGAAAAGATTAATGCAGCATTGAGACCAGCCTTAGACTCTCAGACAAGGATGATTTTTCCATATAGACTTTACTTTTGTTCTTTTAATTTTTAAACAAAACATTTTCCCCTGAAAATACAAGCTGATTTTTGCAAGGTTCACTATTCCTAACAAACACTGATGCCATTTTTTAATGTCTTATATAGACTGTGGCTTTGGAGACAATTTATTAGCTCCCAAGTAAAGCCTTCTGTCAGTGAGATTTCTATTACCAGGGTAACTGCAGGCAGAGACACAATGCAGACACAGCTGATAGAGGCCTGACTGTGCTTGAGTCTGCAAGGAAGGCCCTGGGCCAGGCAGCTGTCAGACCAGAGTGTGCAGCAGGTTTCCACAGACACAGGAGAGGGTCTTGAAGCACTGAGGGGTAAATCCCCTTGTGGCTGCACCTACTTCCCTTTCCCTCTCCTCCCTACAAGCAACCACATGATTCTGTTAATGAATTCTATTGGGCCTACTAAGACCATTTTCTTTTATTTTTTACAGATTTATTTATTATTTGAAAGAGTTTACACAGAGAGAGGGGGAGAAAATGAGAGATGTAGAGAGATCTTCTATCTGCTGGATAACTCCCAAAATGACTGCAATGGCTGGAACAAGGCTTATAAGAAGCCAGGAACCAGGAGTTCTTCTGAGTCTCCCACATGGATGTAGAGACCCAAGCACTTGGGCCATTTTTTGCTGCTTTCCCAGGCACATGAGGAGGGAGCTGGATTGGAAGTGAAGCAGCTGGGACTCAAGCAGGTACCCATAGGAGATGCTGGCTTTGCAGGTGGTTGCTTAACCCACTACACCATAGCCTTGGCCCCTCATATCACTTGCCAATACAGACATCAGAAAGCACTGCTGACTTAGAGCAAATGCTTTTTAAAGAAAATCTTCATGCTACTTTTAAAAAAGATTCATTCATTTATTTGAAAGGCAAAGAGAGAGAGAGGAGAGAGAGAAAGTAAGTTATCTGTTCTACCTGCTGGTTCACTCCCCAACTGATCACAATGGTCAGCCCAGGGCCAGGCCAAAGCCAGGAGCTAAGAACTTAATATAGGTCTCCCACCTATGTGCAGGGGCCAAAGCACTTGGGGCCATGTTCTGCTGCTTTTCTAGGCATAGCAGGGAGTAGAATTGCAAGTGGAGGAGCCAGTATATAAACCAGTGCCCCATAATGAGATGCCCACACTGCAGACAGCTACTTAGCTCAGTATACCACAAAGCTGGCCCCTTGGTACTAATTTTACATATGAATTCCACAGGGGTCTTTCTGAAGGTCTTTCTACATGTGCCAGAGGGTCATTTCTCCTTCACCATGGATTTTCAAAAAAGTATCCATGAGTTGCAGATGGCCCTATGGTTTAGGAGAGATGCAAGGGCACCCCAACACCAGGCACATGTGAACAGGTTGATGAATGGATGATTGCATGTAGAGCCACCAGAAAGGCCAGTACCAATAGGGCACTAGCAAATCCTGGGGTCAGAGAGAAATGTGGATAACTTGGAAAAGCAAGCTATTTCTACTTGTATGCCCAGTCCTAGTGTACACGTATTTGAAAAGATTTATTTATTAAAATCAGAGTTACAAAGAGAGAGGGAATGACATAGAGATCTTCCATAAACTGGTTCATTCCCCAGATAACCACAATGGCAAGGGTGAGCGAAACTGAAGCCAGGAGCCAAGAGATTCATCTGGTTTTTCCATGTGGGTGACAAATCACACACACTTGGGACATATTCTGAAACTTTTCCCAGATCATTAGCAGGGAACTGGATCAGAAGTGGAACTGCCAGGACTCAAATGAGATCCTAGCTTAGCAGGTTGTTGCTTTACCAGTTATACCACAATGCTGTCTCTTTACTGTGTACTCTTAATTTAAAAATGACTAATTACAAAGCTTAAATTATTTTAGACATTGCAGTTATAGCAAAATTTTATTTTTGAAACTGAAGCAAAAACTTTCCAAATAATGATTGTTCATATTATTTTATAACCTCCTTATATGACAAAGAAAGGAATATTCAATACTGAGCTATTTGATTAAACAGTTAAGATTGTGTAGAGTATAAACATATTAGCCAATGAGATGAATTCAAGTTGAAGAAGCAATCATTTCCAGAGGTCAAATTTGCAGTTTTATATCTCAGATAATTCCCTAACTTATTTCATTGCAAGCAATAAATGCACTGTGAATGTAATTTATGGATACTGAGGCAAAAATTCTTTAAGTTGAAGAAACTTTTCTAATAATGACAACTGCCTTCAAATTCATTATTAACAAATTTAGGCATAATTTTAGTCTAAACAATCACAAAGTTAAATTTTATGTTAATGTTCTTGTTGTATTTTAGGAAAGGATAATTTATTTTTCACTTGATATTAGCATTAAAGTAAACATGAATTTTAGCAGCTAAATTTGGATTATTTAATAAGTTTTATCTGTTCATATTTGATAATTTAAATTTATTTTTTCAAAACTTATTGATTTATTTGAAGATCAGAGTTACAGAAAGGGAAGAGAGACAGAAAGAGATCTACTATCTACTACTTCACTTTCCAAATGGCCAGAATGGCTAGAACTTGGCCAGGACAAAGCCAGGAGCCAGTATCTTCTTCCAGTTGGCAGGAGCCCAAGGACTCAGGCCATCTTTCCCTGATTTTCCAGGTTAATTAGCAGGAATCAGGATCACAATTGCAGCAGCTAAGATTCTGATTGATGCCCATATGGGATGTCAGCATTGAAGAAGGTGACTTCACTCACAGTGCCACAGTGCCAGTTCCATTTACTTGCTGTTTTTAGATCTTGTTTAGATGCCTGTGGAAATGTGGTCTTTCTAGTTTTTACTTTTTGAATACTATCATTAGTGGTACATTAAGCCTGTGATTATAGAGTGGATTGAGATTGTGTTTTACTTTTTCAAAAAATAAAATAGAAATCAAAAAGAAAGGAAGGAAGGAGTGAGATTGAGGGAAGGAGAGAGGGAGGAAGCTTATCATCTTAGAATTGTACCTAGGAAACACATGGGATCTGTTCTCTTTATATTAATAAAAATTTTAAAACAATGTTTTATCACAAGGGAAAGATACAATATTCTTTGCACATTATTGTAATGAATTAATATCTGGCTTCTCTGCTCTATGAGGTCACAGACATGTTTTCATGTTAACTACTGTAACCCCCAGTACCTTTCATGGTACCGTGCACATAGCAGGCATTCAATAAATACTTGTTGATTGAAAAAAAGTTACTTTTAAAATATGCACATGACTTCTGTCCAGAGGCAAGACAGTAGCTGCCCTATGAGAAATAATATGCTCAATGACCAAAGCAGATTCCAGAAGGAAATATTGAATCATATGATAACTATAATAACAATTTGTCAAATGAGTATTGGTAATAACTCTCTGTGTTGTGGTTGGTAGTTGTTTGAATTAGTCTTGAAAAACATTCCATCCTAGATGTTAAAACAGTTTAAACAGTAGTTTGAGCCACCATTGTGTTAGTACACATGGGATCCTGCAGCACTGCTCAACCACATGAAGCTCTCAAAGTAGATAAAAGTCAGAGTCACTGTGATAATTGCTTCTTTTCTGTAACTTGCACAGCCAGGTGTGGTCCTAGCTCCATGCCTAGAGATGACGCTGGAATGTGTTCCGATAGACAGCAAGATTCAGGGAAAGAGGTATAATATGAAGATAACCAAGTCCTTTTTGGGGAAACATAGCCCTGCTACTCAGGATGGTGTGTGAAATTTGGAGATGTGGAGGACTGACTGCCCAGCACCCTGTTCCATGGGCAGCAGGGTACAATAGTGAAAACTTAGTAAATAGCCAATGCAAAATGTTCACACAAAATTAACTGAAAGAGTGGAGTCACACTTCTGCTGTACAAATATATAGACTGCAGGGTTCCTCCAGAAAGGGCAGAGTTGAGAGCCTAGTATCAGATAGCAACTCTGGAGCAAATTTCAGGGTAACACATAGATCTGGATTAACATCTAGTCAGATGTGAGGTGCCTCAGATGTACTGTCTCAGCCTGTCAGCCATGCCATGGGGGGTGAACATAACAGGACCACCAGCTTAAAGCTTTTTCCTTCCCATGATTTCTCTCCTTAGGTACCCATTCACCTCACACACAACAGGAGAGAGTGGCACTGCCCAAGGGGGCTCCCAGTGGTGGCCTGCTCCTGAGAGGCCTGTCTTGCATTATCCTTTGATCTGGATTATTTTTAGGGATTGTGGGATGGTGGCCTAAAATGACATCTGGAGAAAGTGTTGGAAAAATCTCTAACCCCATGGCCGTCTAAGGCTATAACCTCTGGAAGTAGGGGTTCAGTATGAGAATATCTTGTCCCAATTGTCTCTGATCAAGTTAGCTAAGTGACGACTATCTCTTGAATAGGTGCTTAGTCACCAGGCTTCTAAGTTCTGTTGTGTTCTATCACTAAGGAAGTGATGTCAACCCAGACTCCCCTTACCTGACCACTATCTCTGGCAGGGTCTCGAGGGTGGAGTGGCCAGGACAAGTCTGGTTTATTGTGAGCAGTATCTCCACTGCCAGCACACCTCAGTCCTAGATATAATGAGTGACAGAATGATCGAGGCATGGAGGACTCAGTGGCAGAGTGCTGAGTGGAAGGGAGGAAAAAATTTCAAGCTGTGGTTGCAACCAGAGGACTCCTTGGTGGGCAGGAAAGGACACAAGAGGTCTCCTTAGGCAGTCTATGGATCCAGATGGTGTAAAAACCAGGCTAGTCGCTGGGAACAGATACTCAGGGAGCTTTGAGGTGGTCGGGTGGTCAGGTTCCCTGTGTGTGGCTGTGAGGACCCCTAGGAGCTGGTGCTGAGTCCCACCACCATGTCACCAGGGAAAAACTGAGTGCTCCGCTGTCACAGCTGATATTAATTTTTATGTCTTTGTGAGTGTGTATGCTGTAGGCCTAGGGTCAACCTAGCCTATGTACCTGTGGGAGGGTACAGAAGTGTGGGGAGGGAGGAGGTATGGTGTTGTAAGTCAGGGCAGGGGATGTGTAGGATGACCCTTGATCATAGGTGGGAATCCTGCCTGGAGCCGGGTCCCCTTCTGGGATGCCACATTGGGCCTTTTGTGACTCTCCACTTAGCAGAGGGAACAGACCTGTCTCCTCCAGGACTGATGGCACCCCCAACAAGAGGGGATTTGGCTTCTACCATCCACCTAGGGAGGAGCAGTGGTACGGGCATAAGAGAAACAAACACCAGAGTTTGGGAGAGGTGGGTAGCAACAAGAAGCTACTTCTGTTCCCTTTCTTTCCTGAACATGATGGGAAGGGGGTGTCTGTCCCTCAGGTGGGCCCACAGTGCCTCCTGGAAGCACTGTGCACAGGCTCCAGTTCCCCGCCATGTGTTGGGCACTTTGGGTGCCTGACATGGAAACAGTGCCTATTGCAGGAGACACAGTATGAGGCTGGGAGTTGAATGCCTGGCCAAGAGGTGGGACTGGTCTCTTCTGTTCAGATTCTGAGCTTGCCTGGTGGGAGTTTTGGCACTCTAGGGGGCAGCTGGACTGGCCCAACACCTGGCCATGAAGCTCTATGCCTTCAGCCTGATCACTGGCATGCACCAGGCACCCAAGGCCTCCTCCCACCTTACGTGGATCCCACCAGCCTAGACTGTGATTCCAGCAGGTGATCCTGTGGTTATGAAATAATTTGTCCTATTATGATAAACTATTTTACATTTTAAAAACCTGACACATTTTCTGTTTTTAGATGATGTTAATGAAGTATCAAGCTATATTAGCCTTTTTTTAATTTTAGAACAGTTTTATTAAATTTACAAAACTTTTATTTAATTAATATAAATTTCCAAAGTACAGCTTATGGATTACAATGGCTTCCTCCCATAATGTCCCTCCCACCTGCAACCCTCCCCTCTCCTACTCCCTTTCCCCTTCCATTCACATCAAGATTCATTTTCACTTCTCTTTATATACAGAAGATCAGTTTAGCATACATTAAGTAAAGATTTCAACAGTTTTCTCCCACACAGAAACATAAAGTGAAAAATACTGATTGAGTACTAGTTATAGCATTAAATCTCAATGCACAGCACACTAAGGACAAAGATCCTACATGAGGAGTAAGTGCACAGTGACTCCTGTTGTTGACTTAACAAATTGACACTCTTGTTTATGGCCTCAGTAATCACCCTAGGCTCTTGTCATGAGCTGCCAAGGCTATGGAAGCCCCCTGAGTTCACTGACTCTGATCATATGTAGACAAGGCCATGGTCAAAGTGGAAGTTCTCTCCTCCCTTCAGAGAAAGGTACCTCCTTCTTTGATGACCCATTCTTTCCACTGGGATCTCACTTGCAGAGATCTTTCATTTAGGTTTTTTGTTTTCCTAGAGTGTTTTGACTTTCCATGCCTGAAATACTCTCATGGGCTTTTCAGCCAGATCCGCATGCCTTAAGGGCTGATTCTGAGGCCAGAGTGCTGTTTAGGACATCTGCCATTCTATGGATCTGCTGTGTATCTCACTTCCCATGTTGGATTGTTCTCTCCCTTTTTGATTCTATCAGCTAGTATTAGCAGACACTATTCTTGTTTATGTGATCCCTTTGGTTCTTAGTCCTATCATTATGATCAATTGTGAACAGAAATTGATCACTGGGACTAGTGAGATGGCATTGGTACATGCCACCTTGATGGGATTGAATTGGAATCCCCTGGTATGTTTCTAACTCTACCATTTGAGGTAAGTCAGCTTGAGCATGTCCCGAATTGCACATCTCTTCCCTCTCTTATTCCCACTCTTACATTTAACAGCGATCACTTTTCAGTTAAGTTTCAGCACTTCAGAAGAATTGTGTATTGATTACAGTATTCAACCAAAAGTATTAAGTAGAACAAACAAAAATACTAAGAGGGATAACATATCAAAAGCTATATTAGTCTTTAAAAAAGTACTTTTAGGGTTGGTGCTCTGGTGTATTGAGTAAAGCTGCTATCCTTGGAACAAGCATCCCGAATGGGCACCAGTTCAAGTCCCACTTCCTCTACTTCCAATATAGCTCCCTGCCAATGCACCTGGAAAATCAGTGCAATTTGGCCCAAGTGCTTAGGCTCCCATGCCCACGAAAGAGACCCATAGGAAGCTCCTGGCATTGGAATGGCCCTGCTAAACCCACTATGGCCATTTGGGGAGTAAGCCAACAAATGGAAGCCTTCTCTATCTCTCTCCCTCTCTTCTCTCTTCCTCTCTCTCTCTCTCTCTCTCTCTCTCTCTCTCTCTCCTCTAGCTCTCCTCTCTCTTACTTTCAAATGTGTAAGTCTTTAAGCATACATTTTTGTGGTGCTGGGAACACTGGATTTCCATGTGCAGAAGCATGAAGCAAGACCCCTACCTTATACCTTACACAAAAATCCACTCAACATGGATTAAAGACCTAAATCTATGACCCAACACCATCAAATTATTAGAGAACATTGTAGAACCATACAAGATATAAGCACCAGCAAAGATTTCCTGGAAAAGACCCTGGAGGCACAGGCAGTCAAAGCCAAAATTAACTATTACATCAAATTGAAAGTTTCTGTACTGCAAAAGAAACAGTCAGGAAAGTGAAGAGGCAACTGACAGAATGGGCAAAACTATTTGCAAACTTTGCAACAGATAAAGTATTAATAACCTGAATCTACAAAGAGATCAAGAAACTCCACAATAACAAAACAAACAACACAATTAAGAGATGGGCCAAGGACCTCAATAGACATTTTTCAAAAGAGGAAATCCAAATGGCCAACAGATACACAGAAAAATGTTCAGGATCACTAGCAATCAGGGAAATGTAAATCAAAGCCACAATGAGGTTTCACCTCACCCCAGTTAGAATGGCTCACATACAGAAATCTACCAATAACAGATACTGGCGAGGATGTGGGGAAAAAGGGACACTAACCCACTGTTGGTGGGAATGCAAACTGGTAAAGCCACTATAGAAGTCAGTTTGGAGATTCCTCAGAAGCCTGAAGATAACCCTACCATACAACCCAGCCATACCACTCCTCGAATTTACCCAAAGGAATTTAAATTGGCAAACAAAAA
Source organism: Oryctolagus cuniculus (assembly GCF_051225735.1). Taxonomy (NCBI): domain Eukaryota; kingdom Metazoa; phylum Chordata; class Mammalia; order Lagomorpha; family Leporidae; genus Oryctolagus; species Oryctolagus cuniculus. Next base: position 17,673,231 of record NC_142889.1, read on the forward strand.
TTTATTTAATATATGCTCAATTGATCTTCTGTATATAAAGAGAATTGAAATTGAATCTTGATGTGAATGGAATGGGAGAGGGAGCGGGAGAGGGGAGGGTTGTGGGTGGGAGGGAAGTTATGGGGGGAAAAGGCATTGTAATCCATAAGCTGTACTTTGGAAATTTATATTCATTAAATAGAAGTTAAAAAATACATTTTTGGCAGAAAACCTTGAAGTATCTTACCTAGAATGCATCTGTTCAAAGGTGTCTTGAAAACATTTTAACTCTACTTCTTCATGAACATCTATAAAGCTTAGCATTTTCATGAACTTGAAAGAATATTTTAAAGACATCTGCATATATCTGCTTCATTTCAGCTTTATTTTAATCTGTTGGCTGTTTTCTTAATGGTGACATAACAAATTATAAAATTATACTTGTCATCTTTTTAGGTCTTCAATATTAAAATTTGAAGTGTAATATCGCTTTTCTATCTGCCACCTTTCTTAACAGACACTTTCCAGAACAGTTGTCTTAATTTATTTCTTTTACCTGATGCCTCCTTCTAAAAATTATTCCTGAATTATTATTCCTGATTATTATTCCTGATTTCTGAAAGAAATGAGGGAAAGTGTTTCCTTAAATAAGCCCAGTTCCAGTGCTATAATGTATTTTAAATTTCAAAAACACTATTTTTCCAAATTGAAATTATAAAATTTGAAAAACCAAAATAGCCTCATTAAAACCCTCTGTTACCATTCTATATTCACTTGTATATCAAAGTTTGGGAAAATTCATTTTTCTTTTCATTCTACAATTTAGTTAATAAACTTTTTTTCTAACCAGATAAGAAAAACAATGGTTTAAATTAGCATGCACTATGAAAACTGAATATAAACTCTCTTTCCATATATGAAAAACATGTATTTGCCAGCAGAATTTTCTGTTGTTTTCATTCATAATGTTTAATTACTTCTGCATTCATAATAGTGTTACAACATTAAATGATAATTATACAAATTCTACTCTATTTATTGCATAGGATAGCACAAAACATTTACTGGGGCCGGCACTGTGGCATAGTGGGTAAAGCTGCCGCCTGCAGTGCCGTCATCCCATAAGGGTGCCAGTTTGATTCTTGGCTGTTCCACTTCCTATCCAGCTCTCTGCTATGGTCTGGGAAAGCAGTGGAGGATGGCCCAAGCCCTTGGGCCCCTGCACCCACATGGGAGACCCAGAAGAAACTCCTGGCTCCTGGTTTTGAATCGGTGCAGTTCCGGCCATTGCAGCCATTATTGGGGAGTGAATTGGTGGATGGAAGACCTCTCTTTCTCTCTGCCTCTCCTTTTCTCTGTGTAACTCTTTCAAGTAAAATAAATAAATCTTTAAAAAATATTCATTTACAGATAAGATTTCTGCAGTTTCAGAAAATAAAACTGGTAAGATGATAGAACATTTCAACAGTAGAAGTGTAGCATCAAACTAGAAAAGAGATGAAAAGTTTTTGGAAAATTAGCTAAATACAAGCAAGTTATTTTTAAAGACTTATTAAAATCTTCAAACACTTTGTTTATTTTTTTATTTATTTGAAAGGCAGAGTTACAGAGGGAGCAGAGGCAGGGGATGGGGGGAGAGAAATCCTCCATCTAGGTTACTCCCTGAATGGCCATAAAAGCTGGAGCTGGGCCAATCCAAAGCCAGGATACAGGAGCTTCCTCCAGTTCTCCCACGTGGATAAAGAGGTGCAAGCATTTGGGAGACCTTCTGCTGCTTTCCCAGGCCATAGTAGGAAGCTGGATTAAAGGTAGAGTAGCCAAGTCTTTAATCAGCACCTATATGGGATGTTGGCATTCTAGGTGGCTGCTTACTCACTAAGCCACAATGCCAGAACTATCAAAGAGTTTTAAATCTCTTCTGCATTACAGAGTCTAAGCTTATTATATTTTATGTGATGTACAACACATAAAATTATCTATACACAGGAATTTAGGTAGAGGGATTTCTTTTTTAATTATTTTTAAATGTATGTATCTCATAAACACAACATTCTTCCCACTGCACCTGCCTGCCCACCTACTCCTGCTGTCTCCTGTTTTGCCCTAGAAAAAAAAAGATTTTATTGATTAGGGTCTCTTCTCCTTTTTTTAGTTAGTTGGGCCAATGGGGTGTCAATTTTGTTTATTTTTTTCAAAAACCAGCTCCTCCTTTGGCTGATTTTTTGTAATATTTTTGGGTTCAATCCTGTTGATTTCTTCTCTGATTTTAACTATTTCTCTTCTCCTACTAGATTTGGGTCTGGTTTGCTGAAGATTTTCTAGATCCTTGAGGTGAATTGAAAGCTCATCTATTTGATGCCTTCCCAATTTCTTGATGTAGGCACCTATTGATATAAACTTTCCTCTTAACACTGCTTTTGCTGTATCCCATAAGTTTTGGTATGTTGTTCTGTTATCCTCATTTACTTCCAGAAAATTTTTGATTTCTCTTTTGATTTCTTCTATGACCCTGTGTTCATTCAGGAGCATGCTGTTCAATCTCCATGTGTTTGCATATGCTCTAGAGATTCCTGAGTTACTAATTTCCAACTTCATTCCTCTATGGTCTGAGAAGCTGCATTGTATGATTCTAATTCTTTGGAATTTGCTGAGACTGCTTTATGGCCTAATATGTGGTCAATCCTAGAGAAGGTTCCATGTACTGCTGAGAAGAATGTAAATGCTTTCTGTGTAGGATGAAAAGCTCTGTAGATATCTGTTATATCCATTTGGGCTATAGTGTCATTTAAATCTACTGTCTCCTTGTTGATCTTCTGTCCTGTTGATCTATTTCTGAGAGTGGAGCATTGAAGTCCACCAGTACTATTGTATTGGAGTCTAAGTCTCCCTTTAAGTCCTTTAACAAATCTTTTAAATAAACCGGTGCCCTGTAATTAGGTGCATATACATTGATAATTGTTATATCTTCCTGTTGAATTCATCCCTTAATCATTATACAGTGCCCCGCTTTGTCTCTCTTAACAGTTTTTATGTTAAAGTTTATGTTGTCCAATATTAAGATGGCTATACCCACTCTTTTTTTCATTTCTGTTGCCATGGAATATCTTTTTCCAACCTTTCACTTTCAATCTATACGCATCTTTGTTGAAAAGATGTGTTTCTTGTAAGCAGGAAACAGATGGGTTTTGTTCCTTAACCCAAAAAGCCAATCTGTGTCTTTTAACTGGACAGTTCAGGCCATTAATGTTCAATGTGACTATTGATAAGTAGTAACTTTGTCCTGCCATTTTACCAAAGATATTTTATAATATATGATCTGAACTTCCTGTGATCTTTTGCTGTGAGGCTTCCCTCCTTTACCTTCTTTCCTATTGATGATCGTGTTTCTGTGTTTCTGTATGTAACACATCTTTAAGCATCTTTTGCAGGGCTGGATGAGTGGTGACAAATTCTTTCAATTTCTGTTTGCTATAAAAGGTCTTTATTTCACTTTCATTCACAAATGAGAGCTTTGCAGGATATAATATTCTGGGCTGGCAGTTTTTCTCTCTTAGTACCTGGGCTATGTCTCAGCATTCCCTTCTAGCCTATAGGGTTTCTGATGAGAAGTCTGCTGTGAGTCTAATTGGAGAATCTCTGAGAGTAATCTGATGTTTCTCTCTTTCACATTTCAGAATCTTTTTTTATGTTTCACTGTGGTGAGTTTGATTACAACATGCCATGGTGAGGATCTCTCTTGGTCATGTTTACTAGGGGTTCTATGAGCTTCCTGTACTAAGATGTCTCTGTCCTCTCCAAACCTGGGAAGTTCTCTGCAAGTATCTCACTAAAATGGCCTCTAATCCTTTCTCTCTCTCCATGCCTTCAGGAACTCCTACAACCCGAATGTTGTTTTTTTTTAATAGTATCCCGTAGATTCCCAACAATATTTTTTAAATTTCTAATTTCCTCTTCTCTTCTTTGGTTTGACTGTATACTTTCCTGTTCTCTGTCTTCTAAGTCCGATATTCTCTCTTCTGCTTCTCCCATTCTGTTTTTAAGGCTCTCTAATGCGTTTGTCATTTGATCTATTGAGTTCTTCATTTCATTTTGATTTCTCTTCACTATCACACTTTCCTGTTCTACTAGTTTTTGCATTTCATTTTTGATTCCTCCTTAAGATTTCATTTTCATGACAGTGATTTTCTATCCTGTCCAGTAAGATTTCCGTAGCTCAAGCATTTGTTTTTGAAAACTTCTAATTGTTCTTATAAGTTTTTTAAAATCTATATCTTTCATTTCTTCCATCTCATCATCTTTTTAATCTTGGCTTAGGGTGTCTAGTTCATTTGGGGGTGTCATAATGTCTTCCTTGTTCTTGTTTCCTTGGTTTCTGCATTTGTTTCTTGGCATTGTGGAGATATTCTTTAGATTCTTCTTCCCTCACTGTGGTGTTTTTTCTTGTTTTGCTATGACTGTATTAAGTGGACTGTCTGCTTCTGATGGAGCCTTGGAGGCATGATATGGGTGTGGCATGAGAGCTCTAGTTCCTCAGGGTTAAGGGTGTGCCAAAGTTGACACTCCCAGGTTAGGCATTGTAAATCTCTCTCTCTCTTTCTTTCTTTTTTTGATTCAAAAGGGAAGTAATTCTACACAGCTGAGCAGAATTGGAGGTAGTTGGCAGGCAAATGATATACCCACAGGAGCCAGAGATCGGAAGCTCTTTCCCAAGGACCACACAGGGAATCTGTTCTGCCCTCAGTGTGGACTCAAATTCTCCTGCAGTCTCCCACTGGGTTGCCAAGGTTACCAAATTGTAGCATCTCTAGAGAATACTCACATGAACTCCCTGAGTTCTCTCACCCACCGTCTCTTTTTTCACAGTCTCAGTTCATTAGCAGCACACATTCACTAGGTCCTAATCTCCTGTTATTTCACCCCCCTCCAGAGTCAGGTTTTTCTGCTTGGCTGTGGGTGGGTGCAGCCCTGAGGTCACGCTGCTTATGATGTATGTCCAAAATGGTGCCTGCTCTATGTCTTAAGCCACTATGGAAGTCAGTCTGGAGATTCCTCAGAAACCTGAATAAACCCTACCATTCAACCCAGACATACCTCTCCTTGGAATTTACCCAAAGGAAATAAAATTGGCAAACAAACAAGCTGTCTGCACATTAATGTTTATTGCAGCTCAATTCACAATAGCTAAGACCTGGAACCAACCCAAATGCCCATCAACAGTAGACTGGATAAAGAAATTATGGGACATGTACTCTACAGAATACTATACAGCAGTCAAAAACAACGAAATCCGGTCATTTGCAACAAGATGGAGGAATCTGGAAAACATTATGCTGAGTGAATTAAGCCAGTCCCAAAGGGACAAATATCATATGTTCTCCCTGATTGGCAACAACTAAATGAGTACCAAAGGGGAAACCTGTTGAAGTGAAATGGACAGTATGAGAAACAATGACTTGATCAGCTCTTGTCCTGACTGTTGATGTACAATGTAACACTTTATCCATTTTAGTATTTTTTTTGTTCTAATACTATTGCTAGAATTCTGTAATTAACACACAATTATTCTTAGGTGTTTAAATTTTAACTGAAAAGTGATCCCTGTTAAATATAAGAGTGGGAATAAGAGAGGGAGGAGATGTACAATGTGGGACATGCTAGTCGGACTTGCCCCAAATGGTGGAGCTAGAAACGTGCCAGGGGATTCCAATTCAATCCCATCAAGGTGGCATGTACCAATGCCATCTCACTAGTCCAAGTGATCAATTTCAGTTCAGAACTGATCACACTGATAGGTTTAAGAGTCAAAGGGTTCACACAAACAACACTAGTGTCTGCTAATACTAACTGACAGAATCAAAAAGGGAGAGAAGGATTCATCATGGGAAGCGGGATAAACAGCAGATCCATAGAATGGCAGATGTCCTAAACAGCACTCTGGCCTCAGAATCAGCCCTTAAGGCATTCAGATCTGGCTGAAGAGCCCATAAGAGTATTTTAGGCATGGAAAGCCAAGACAATGTGGGGGAAAAAAAGAAGACCTAAATGAAAGATCTCTGAGAGTGAGATCCCAGTGGGAAGAATGGGACCATCAAAGAAGGAGGTACCTTTCTCTGAAGGGAGGAGAGAACTTCCACTTTGACTATGACCCTGTCAGAAAAAGATCGAAGTCGGCGACCTCAAAAGGCTTCCATAGCCTTGGCAACTCATGACTAGAGCCTGGAGAGATTACTGACGCCATAAACAAGAGTGTCAAATTGTTAAGTCAACAACGGGAGTCACTGTGCACTTACTTCTCATGTGGGATATTCCCTTAAAGTGTTGTCCAATGTGAAGTAATGTTATAACTAGTACTGAAACAGCATTTTACTCTTTATGTTCTGTGTAGGTGCAAACTGATGAAATCTTTATACTAAATTGATCTCCTTCTGTGTATAAAGATAATTGAAAATGAATCTTGATGTGAACGGAATGGGAGAGGGAGCAGGAGATGGGAGTGGTGCGAGTGGGAGGGTAATTATGGGGAGGAGAAAGTAATTGTAATCCATAAACTGTACCGGTGCCACAGCCAGAGGATTAGCCTGGTGATCCATGGTGCCGGCCCATAAATTTTAATTTGAGGGTGTACATTATATCACTAGAAAATCTTTTAAGTGGTTTTAGATATGAAATTTCATCATAACCATTGCCAATCTCATTCCCCCTCTGTTTAAACGTGTCACTTATTGAGTATCTAAGTCACTCTTTGAAATACCAGATATGTGTATGTTTAGGAAACTTAGAGTTCTTATAAAAATTTCACAGATGATATATGTAGCCAACATAAAAGTACAATGGAAAACATATATTCTCTGAAGACATGGGATATTTTTATCCTGTTAGTAGTTCTACAGCTTCTACAAGTGCAACTTTGAATAGATTATCAGCTTCTATACAACTTTATTTGTATATCTGCTAAAGGAAATAAAGTAAAATTCATGTTTTTTAAAGGAAAGTGAGATAAAATATCTTTTTTTTGACAGGCAGAGTGGACAGTGAGAGAGACAGAGAGAAAGGTCTTCCTTTGCCATTGGTTCACCCTCCAATGGCCGCCGTGGCCAGCGCATCGCGCTGATCCAGAGCCAGGAGCCAGGTGCTTTTCCTGGTCTCCCATGCGGGTGCAGGGCCCAAGGACTTGGGCCATCCTCCACTGCACTCCCGGGCCATAGCAGAGAGCTGGCCTGGAAGAGGGGCAACCGGGACAGAATCTGGTGCCCCGACCAGGACTAGAACTCAGTGTGCTGGTGCTGCAAGGCGGAGGATTAGCCTATTGAGCCACAGCACCGGCCAAGATAATATGTCTTAAAAATGTGTGTAAACTTGCTTTTGATCCTATATCCAAATGAGTACCTTACATGAACTCAAGTAGAGAAATTATATGTGGTTCCTGTTGTCTTTTCTATTTTCCAATTCTCCACTAATATGTTTATGTTACTCTTATGTTAAAATGAAATATTAAAATACCATTCTAATAGTAGCTGCTTTATAGATAGGCATATAACAATAATCCCTTTTTAAATTGCTTATAAGAGCTAGGATTGTGGCACAATGGGTTAAGCCACCATCTGCAGTGCTGACAATGCACATGGGCACAGATTTGAATCCCTGCTGCTCCACTGCTATTGCAGACATTTGGGGAATGAACCAGCAGGTGGAAGATGTGTGTGTGTGTGTGTGTGTGTGTTTGCTTTTGTGTGTGTGTATGTGTATCTTCCTCACTGGCTGTAACTCTGCCTTTTAAATAAAATAGAATAAATATTTTAAAATTGTATATAAAATGCAAAACCTAAACATCATCCCCATGGATCTTTCATCAATTAATTCACTTTAAATATTTATGTTATTTTCTGAATATCTATGTTCTTTATCATGTGAATACTTCACTTTAAACAAATAATTGACTCATATAGATTTATCCTGTTCACTCAACAATTGGACTTTACTTCAGTGTTTAGAGGATTCAGTGAGATAATATATAGGTAGTGGGTAGACAATCGCTTTGGAATTATTCAAAGTGCACCAGAATAAAAGTAAAAGACCATTAAACACATGAACTACATATTATTGGTAAGAATCTAGACTTCAACATCAGGTATACCTGTATTCAAATTTCAGTTCTGTCACTGACATCCTGGGTGCTTCTATAATATCTCTTTCCAATATCTACCTTCTGCATCAGTGATCATAGGACAAAGACAACTTGTCTCAGAGTGTTAGTGAAAATTCAGTGAGGTAAGTAATACTTAGCAATAAGAGTGCCTGACGAAAATTTGGGACTCATTCATAGAATATTTTCTTGTGTAATCCATTTGAGATCATTTCTGAGGTTAATACAGCAGAATGGAGTTCCAAGATAGGTGAATAAGGAAAAGATGTGTTTAGTTTGACCACAGGATAACAGAAGTGAAGCAAAATAATTATATTCCAGGGCTGTGATGGAGAGTTTTCAGTGGAAATTCTACAGAAAGAAGGGAGTCTCTATGAAGTAGTGTGGGCACTACAAACATGGAGCAGTGAGCAGTGACACCACCGCCAACTTCCACAAGTTAGAGGCTGGAGGAGAAGCCATCTTCTTGGGACAAGGTGAGAAAAGTCTGTGCCAACCCATGTCACTGGTGATATTGCCTGATTGAGAACTTTGTGGACACACTGACTTGGGTTTGGGTTTGTAATTCTTGTGGAGAGTATATAAGTTCCCACCTTATCCCATTAAAGGAGAGCATACTGCCCTCTTCTCATTTCAGAACAAGGGTGCCTTGCAACTAGTTGGGGGGAGGGTGTGTGCTACCTTAATAAGGTGAGTAGAGGCTGCAGCAGCTCAGATGCATGTGACCAAATAATTTTATCACAGAGATAAATCCAAGGTTCCCATTGACTTTGAGTCTGGCCTGGTGGATTGGCAGAGGGCAGGCAACCTAGGAGGTATTCCCCTTGCTTCACTCTATCATGGGCACCCAGATATAAACTTCCAAGATGCAGCACTGAAAATCAGTGGTTATGGAAATGCCTTTGCTCTCTATGTGAATGGGGCAGGATCATAAGGCTCAGTGAAGCCACTGTTCCCCATAACCATAGGAGCCCTGTGCTCTATGAGTGGGGGAACTCTGTGACTGTATGGTAAGGTATGAGGTTAGCTGAGTCTCTGGGCAATCAGTGTGTCTGGATTCAGAGGCTCATAGTTGCCTGAATGTTTGGGGTGGGTCACTGCACAGGGCCGCAGGCTTATACTGAGGACATCACAGATACTTGGTGTGGTCCATGCACCTATGGGGTGGGGTTGTGTATCTAGTATTGGCTCATCTTGGGCATTGATCATCTTGGTAAAGATGAGTTGAAGCTATGATCATGTCAGGTGATATGATCATACTCTACTCCCTTCAAAAAATAGAGGAGATCTACCATACCCAGCTTGGCTATCATCCTGGATTCCTGCCCTACAATTGAGCACTGACTGGAACTCTAAGGTGCCACCCAGCACATGCCTCTGGATACCCACTCAAGGAAAAGACACCACACTAAACCACAGAGCATATTTCAAAGATAAAAGCCAGCAGAGTAGAAAACCAATAAGTGTTTCCACAAATGCCTACAGATAAATGTAGAAATACAAGAAACATGAACAAGGAAGACAATCTGACTCCTCATAAGGAATACCACAATGCATCAGTCATAAAATCTGAAGACAAAGGATTGATAAATTGCCTGAAAAAGAATTCAAAAATTGGCCATAAGATTACTCAAAAACACAGAGAAGGAAATGCATGAGTTAAAGGCATTCATACATGACATAGCTGAAAAACTTTGTCAGAAGATAGAGAGGTTGACAGGAAATCAAACTGAATTATTAGAAATGAGAATTCAATATGTCAAATAAAAATACAGTAGAAACCCTTAACAACATATTTTATAGGGCAGAAGAAAGAAATAGAAGACAAATTTTTTGAAATATCTAAGACAAAATAGAAACATTGAAAATAGTATATGAGAATTATGGGACACTATCAAATGACCTAACATAGATTCTGAGGGCTTCGTGAAGATATGGGAACAGAGAATGGACTATAAAAACTATTCAGTGAAATAATAGCAGAAAATGTCCCTAATTTGGAAAAAAAATATTGACAGCAATTACACGAAGCACATAAAACTCCTGACAGGATCATAAAAGATGTTACTAAGACACATTATAGTCAAACCTTCAAAAGTAAAACATTAAGATCCTAAAGTGTGTACAAAACATGCCAGATTACCTTCAAAAGATGTACAATTAGACTGGCAGATGATTTCTCATGAAACCCTACAGGGTAGGAGAGAATGGAGAGACGTAGTCCAAGTCTTCTTTTTTTTTTTTTCTTAAAGATTTATTTATTTATTTGCAAGTCAGAGTTACTCAGAGAGAGAATGAGAGGCAGAGAGAGGGAGGCCTTCCATGCAGTGGTTCAATCCCAGGTTGGCTTCAACGGCCACAGATGTGCTGATCTGAAGCCAGGAGCCAGGAGCTTCTTCCGGGTCTCCTACATGGGTGCAGGGGCCCAAGGACTTGGGCCATCTTCCACTGATTTCCCAGGACATAACAGAGAGCTGGATCAGAAATGGAGCATCTGAGACTCGACCTGCACCCATATGGGATGCCAACACTGCAGGCGGAGACTTGGAATTCCAAAGCAAATAATAGAAATATTTATGGAAAAATGGTAAGACCTGGTCATTACTTATAAATTATAACTTTGAATGTAAGTAGCCTAAATTATCCAATTAAAAGATACAGGTCAGTGGGAATTCAGATACATATCAAAGAAAACTCAGCTATTTGTTATGTACAAGAAACACACATCACCACAAAGATACTCAGATTGAAAGTGAAAGATTAAAGGTCTTCATGATATCAGAAAGTAAAACAAGCAGGAACAGCAATTGTAATATCACACAGAAACATTATTAAATTAATAATGTTTATTATTATTATTATTATTAAATTTATTATTATTATTATTATATTAAACAGAAAAATTGTTAAAAGAAACAAAGAAGGGCTTTGTGCAATTATTAACGGACCAATTGAAAAGGAAGATGTGCCTGCAGTAAATATATATCACCGATACCATGGTGCCTGGCAATTTAAAACAAATATTAAGGGTCTAAAAAGAGACATAGACATCAGTACAATAATATTAGGTGATTTTAACATTGCACTTTCATCAATGAACAGATCTACTGAAAAAAAAATCAACAAAGAAACAACAGCACTAATCTAATTTGTGGATCAAATAGTCCTAATTGATATCTACAGGACATTTCATAAAATAGCTGCAGAATACATATTCTTTTCATCAGTGAATGGAACTTTCTCAAAAGTAGACCATATGCTAGCCCATAAAACAAGTCTCAACAAATTAAAAAAACTGAGATCATACCATGTATCTTTTCTGAACCCAATGGGATGAAGCTGGAATTAACAATATAAAAAAAACTATAGAAAATATGCAAACAAGTAAAGTCTAAAAAAACATGCTCCTGAATGAAGAGTGGGTCATAAAAGAAATAAAAAATGAAAAAAATTCATTGAAATGGGTGAAGATGACAACACTTCAAAATTTAGTACACAAAAGTGGAAGTATGAGAGAAGTTTGTAGAAATTAGTGCTACCCTGAAAAATCAGACAAGCATCAAATAAGTGATTGAAAAATGCATCTCAATGACCTGAAAAAACAAGAATAAAACAAACATGAAATTAGTAGTATGAAAAAAATAATGAAAATTAGGGAAGAAATAAACAAATTTTAAACCCCCAAACCAAAAATAGATACAAATGATCTCTGAAATGAAAAGTTGAATTTTTGAAAAAATAAAATTGATGCACCAATGGCCCAACTAGCCATAAAGAGATAAAATCCAAAATAATAAAATCAGAGATGAAGCCAGTGACGTGGCTTACTAGGTTAATCCTCTGCCTGCGGCACTGGCACCCCAGGTTCTAGTCCCAGTTGGGGTGGCAGATTCTGTCCCGGTTGCTCCTCTTCCAGTCCAGCTCTCTGCTGTGGCCTGGGAAGGCAGTGGAGGATGGCCCAAGTGCTTGGGCCCTGCACCTGCATGGGAGACCAGGAGGAAGCACCTGGTTCCTGGTTTCGGATTGGTGCAGCATGCTGGCCGTAGTGGTCATTTGGGGAATGAACCAATGGAGGGAAGACCTTTCTCTCTGTCTCTCTCTCTCACTGTCTAACTCTGCCTGTCAAAAAAAATCAGAGATGAAAAAGTATATGCTGGGGCCGATGCTGTATCACAGCAAGTTAATACCCTGGTTTGAAGCACCAGCATCCCATATGGAAGCTGGTTTGATCCCGGCTACTTCACTTCCAATCCAGCTCTGTGCTGTGGCCTGGGAAAGTAGTGGAAAATGGCCCATGTGATTGGGCCCCTGCAACTGCATGGGAGACCCAAAGGAAGCTCCTGGCTCCTGGCTTTGGATCGGCACAGCTCTGGCTGTTGCAGACAATTGGGGAGTGAACGATCTGATGGAGGACCTCTCTCTATCTCTGTGCCTCTCCTCTCTCTGTGTAACTGTTGCAAATAAATAAAAAAAATCTTTAAAAAAGTGATATGCTACAAGAGATACTGCAGAAATAAAAAGAATCCCAGAAATTACTACAAACAGCCTTACAAATAGGAAAATCTAGAAGAAATGGAAACATTAATGGACACAGTCAACCAAAATTGATGCAGAAAGATGTAAAAAACCTAAATAGACAATAACCAAGTCAGAGATTGAATCAGTAATAAAGACTCTCCCAGAAAAGAAAAGCCCAGGACCTGATAGCTTCATCGCTGATTTCCATCAAACTTTTAAAGAATAACTAAGTCATGTTACTTTCAAACAATTCAAAACAATTGAAAGGCAGGCTATCCTCCCAAATTGAGCCTCTTCTATGAAACCAGACTCACCTTAATTTCAAAACCAGGAAAGTGTACTCAAAGAAAAAGTACAATAAACCAATATCTCTGATGATATCAGAGGCAAAAATTCATAATAAGATGCTAGCTAATCAAATTAAACAATGTATCAGAAATATTATTCACCTAGATCTTTTGGGATTTATTGGTGGTATGCAAGGATGGTTCAACATAACAAATAAATAAATGTGATACATCACATTAACAAATTGAAGATTAAAAACTATATGACTATCTCAATTGATTCAGAGAAGGTACTTGATAAAACTCCAACATACTTTCATGATAATAATCTTAAGCAAACTGGGTATAGAAAAAAACATTCCAGGGGCCAGTGCCATGGGTCACTTGGTTAATTCTCTGCCTGTGGACCAGGCATCCCATATGGGTGCTAGGTTCTGGTCCCGGTTGCTTCTCTTCTAGTCCAGCTCTCTGCTGTGGCCCAGGAGGGCAGTGGAGGATGGTCCAATTCTTGGGCCCCTGCACCTGCATGGGAGACCATGAAGAAGCACCTGGCTCCTGGCTTTGGATCAGTGCAGTGTGCTGGCTGTAGCGGCCAGTTTGGGGGTGAACCAATGGAAAAGGAAGACCTTTCTCTCTGACTCTCTCTATCACTCTCTATAACTTTACCTGTCAAATAAATTTTTAAAAAAAGAAAAAGAAAAAACATTCCTCAACACAAGCAAAGAAATATGTGACTAACACAAAGCAAGTATTATATTGAATGGAGAAAAGCTGGGGGCATTCCCACTAAGATCTGGAACAAGACAAGGATGCCCACTTTTATGAATGCTATGCCATGTATTTTCTGGAAGATTTAACCAGAGCCACCTGGAAAGAATCATAGTATATATGTTTGTGCACATAATATCTGCATACTAAATTAATATAAAAAATTAAAATTTTAATTTTTAAAACAAAAAAATTAAAAAGAAAAAAAACACTATATTCCATTCTCTACAGTTATCCCTTAAAAGAAAAATGCTTAGTAGTTAAGGTAAAACTGGAATAGATTATGAAAAAATAAACTTTAGAATTAAATTATCAGCAAAAGGACCTACTGGGAGAGCAGGGTCGCCCACCACGCAGAAGCCGAACCACGGGAGCCACAGAGTCTGAGCACCAGTGCGGGAAGGGGAGTCTATGTGACAAAGAAACCAGCCGGGAGAGGAGAGACACCCAGGGCTCCGAGTCCACACATCGGCGCTGGAAGCGGAGGTGAGCTTAGTAACCGGAGACATTGGCGGGGAAACGGCAGACAGAATTTTAGAGGGATGCGGGTTTTGAAGCGGGAAAGCCCAACAGACTACAGGAGAGAAGGAAAAATAAATAAATAAATAAATAAAAAGGTGGGGGCATACTGGTACAGACAAGTTCCACTCTCTGCCAACCTTGCAAAGGCCAGCAAGAGACAAAGAGCTGGGATATACATAATAAAAGGGGAGAGTTAAGACTACAATTCAGTAGCCTAGGCAACCCAGTGGGAATCCACAGGATTCTTTGGGTAGAAGCCAGCGAAGCTAAATACCATCCATTCTGCTCAGCCTTGCAGTATTACTTACCTCCTGAACAAAAAATAAAATAAAATAAAATAAATGAATAAATAAATAAATAAATAAATAAATAAATAAATAAATAGAGATTTACCACGCATAACCTGAGGGTGTCACCTTTGCACACCTGTTACCCTGAAGAACCAAGCAGAGCTCTCAGGCCACACCCATCTCAAGCCCCCAAGGCTCCTCCATCAGCAGGCAGTACACTTAACGTGGACATAGTATAATAATAATAATAATAAAAAAAAACCTCACAGTGAGGGAAACAGAATTAACCATACCAAGCAATAAACACAGAAATCGAGGGAACAAGATCAACGATGACACTATGATGCCTCCAAATAAACCAAACACCCCAAGCCAAGATTAAAAAGATGATGAGATGGAAGAAATGCAAGATACAGGTTTCAAAAAATTTATGATAAGAACATTTAGATTTTTCAAAAGCAAATCCTTGAACTACAGAAATCCTTATTGGGCAGGATTGAGAATCTCTCTCATGAAAATGAAATTTTAAGGAAGAATCAAAATGAAACGCAGAAACTAGTAGAACAGGAAAGTGTGATAGTGAAGAGAAATCAAAATGAAATGAAGAGCTCAATAGATCAAATGACAAACACATTAGAGAGCCTTAAAAACAGAATGGGAGAAGCAGAAGAGAGAATATCGGACTTAGAAGACAGAGAACAGGAAAGTATACAGTCAAACCAAAGAAAAGAAGAGGCAATTAGAAATCTAAAAAATATTGTTGGGAATCTACAGGATACTATTAAAAAAAACAACATTCAGGTTCTAGGAGTTCCTGAAGACATAGAGAGAGAGAAAGGAGTAGAAGGCCATTTTAATGAGATACTAGCAGAGAACTTTCTGGGTCTGGAGAAGGACAGAGACATCCCAGTACAGGAAGTTCACAGAACCCCCAATAAACATGACCAAAGGAGATCCTCACCACGACACATTGTAATTAAACTCACCACAGTGAAACATAAAGAAAAGATCCTAAAATGTGCAAAAGAGAAACGTCAGATTACTCTCAGAGGATCTCCAATCAGACTCACAGCAGACTTCTCATCAGAAACACTACAGGCTAGGAGGGAATGGCGAGACATAGCACAGGTGCTAAGAGAGAAAAATTGCCAGCCCAGAATATTATATCCTGCCAAGCTCTCATTTGTGAATGAAGGTGAAATAAAGACCTTTCATAGCAAACAGAAATTGAAAGACTTTGTGGCCACTCGTCTGGCCCTGCAAAAGATACTTAAAGATGTGCTACACTCAGAAACACAGAAACAGGGCCATCAATATGAAAGAAGGGGAAGGAAGAGCACCTACCAGTAAAAGAGCATGGGAAGCTCAAAGCATATACTAGAAAATATCTCCGGGAAAATGTCAGGGCAAAGTCACTACATATCAATATTCACATTAAATGTGAATGGCCTGAACTGTCCAGTTAAAAGACACAGACTGGCTGACTGGCTTAAGGAACAACACCAAACTATTTGTTGCCTACAAGAAACACATCTCTCTAACAAAAATGCATGCAGTCTGAAAGTGAAAGGTTGGAAAAAGATATTCCATGCCAACAAAAACCAAAAAAAAGCAGGTTTAGCCATATTAATATCAGACAAAGTAAACTTTAATACAAAAACTGTTAAGAGAGACAAAGATGGGCACTATATAATGATTAAGGGTTCTATTCAACAGGAAGATATAATAATTATCAATGTATATGCACCTAATTACAGTGCACCAGTCTATTTAAAAGATATATTAAGGGACTTAAAGGGAGACTTAGATTCCAATACAATAGTACTGGGGGACTTCAATACTCCACTCTCAGAAACAGATAGATCATCCAGACAGAAGATCAACAAGGAAACAGCAGATTTAATTGACACTATTGCCCAAATGGATCTAACAGATATCTACAGAACTTTCAATCCTACATCTAAAGACTTTACATTCTTCTCAGCAGTGCATGAAACCTTCTCTAGGATTGATCACATACTAGGTCATAAAGCAAGTCTCAGCAAATTTAAAAGATTTAGAATCATACCATGCAGCTTCTCAGACCACAGTGGAATGAAGCTGGAAATTAACAACTCAGGAAACCCCAGATGGTATGCAAACACATGGAGACTGAACAACATAACAACAGACACCACAGAAATAAAAAGAATCATCAGAAATTACTACAAGGACTTGTATGCCAGCAAACAGGGAAACCTATCAGAAATGGATAGATTCCTGGACACATGCAATCTACCTAAATTGAACCATGAAGACATAGAAAACCTAAATAGACCCAAAACTGAAACAGAAATTGAAACCGTAATAAAGGCCCTCCCAACAAAGAAAAGCCCAGGACCAGATGGATTCACTGCTGAATTCTACCAGACATTTAAAGAAGAACTAATTCCATTTCTTCTCAAACTATTCAGAACAATCGAAGAAGAGGGAATCCTCCCAAATTCTTTCTATGAAGCCAGCATCACCTTAATCCCTAAGCCAGAGAACGATGCAGCACTGAAAGAAAATTATTTTTATTTGTGTGGTATCTGTTGTTACATTTCCTTTTTCATCTCTGAGTTAACTGATTTGGATCTTTTCCTTCTTTTTTGATTAGTTACAACAATGACATATAAATTTTATACATTTTTCAGGAAAATAGCTTTTCATTTCACTAATTTTGGCTTTACTTCTGTTTCTTTCTTCTCTAATTAATTATTTATTCTCTCCTACTAGTTTTGGGTTTGGTTTGTTATTGATATTCTAGGTTTTTTTTTTTTTTTTTGACAGGCAGAGTGGACAGTGAGAGAGAGAGAGACAGAGAAAAAGGTCTTCCTTTTGCCGTTGGTTCACCCTCCAATGGCCGCCGCGGCCGGCGCGCTGCGGCCGGCGCACCGCGCTGATCCGATGGCAGGAGCCAGGAGCCAGGTGCTTTTCCTGGTCTCCCATGGGGTGCAGGGCCCAAGCACCTGGGCCATCCTCCACTGCACTCCCTGGCCACAGCAGAGGGCTGGCCTGGAAGAGGGGCAACCGGGACAGAATCTGGAGCCCCGACCGGGACTAGAACCCGGTGTGCCGGCGCCGCTAGGTGGAGGATTAGCCTAGTGAGCCGCGGCGCCGGCTCAATATTCTAGGTTTTTGAGATGCATCAATAGCTCATTTATTTGCACCTTTCCAGTTTCTTCATGTAGAACTAATTGCTGAGGCCGGCACAGTGGCGCACTGGGTTAATCTTCCACCTGTGGTGCTGCCATCCCATATGAGCACTGGGTTCTAGTCCTGGTAGCTCCTTTTCCAGTCCAGCTCTCTGCTGTGGCCTGGGAGGGCAGTGGAGGATGGTCCAAGTGCTTGGGCACCTGCACCAGCATGGGACACCAGGAAAGAAGCTCCTGGCTCCTGGCTTTGGATCAGCATAGCTCTGGCCATCGCGGCCATTTGGGGAGTGAACCAATAGAAGGAAGACCTTTCTTTCTCTCTCTCACTGTCTATAACTCTGTCAAATAAACAAATAAAAATCTTTTTTAAAAAAAGAAGCAATTGCTATGAACTTTTCTCTTAAAATTGATTTTATTGTATTCTATAGATTTTGATATGATGTATTCTCATTTTCATTTGTTTACACACTTTTTTATTTCTCTTTTGATTTCTTTTATGATCCATTGTTCATTCAGGAGCATGTTGTTCAGTCTCCATTCTTGAGTTGTTGATTTCTAGCTTTATTTCACTGTGGTAAGAGAGGATGCATGCAATGATTTCGATATTTTTTTAATCTGCTGAGACTTGCTTTGTGGCCTAGCATATGTTCAATCCTAGAGAAAGTCCCATGCACTGATGAGAAGAATGTGTATTCTGCCACTGTGGGGTGAAAGGTTCCATAGACACCATTAGATCTATTTGTTCTATTGTGTCAATGAACTCTATTGTTTCCTTGGTGATTTTCTGTTTGGTTGTTCTGTTCACTGAGGAAAGTAGGGTATTGAAGTCCTTCATTACCATTGTGTTGGAGTCTATGTCTCCCTTTCAGTCTATTAACATTTTTAAGTGGCCAGAAGCCCTGTAATTGGGTACATATACATTTTTTGTAGTCACATTTTAATCATTACATAATTTCCTTCATTGTTTCTATTTTTTAAAAGATTTTATTTGAGAGGAGCGTTATAGACAGTGAGAGAGAGAGAGACAGAGAGAAAGGTCTTCCTTTCACCTTTGGTTCACCCCACCAAATGGCTGCTGGTCCAAAGCCAGGAGCTCCTCCAGGTCTCCTACATGACTGCAGAGGCCCAAGGACTTGGACCATCTTATACTGCTTTCCCAGGCCTTAGCTCAGAGCTGGATTGAAAGAGGAGCCACTGGAATTAGAACTGGCACCCCTATGGATGCTGGTGTGCGAGTGGAGGATTAACCTTCTGTGCCATGGCACCGGCCCCTCTTTGTCTCTTTTAATACTTGTTATGTTAAAGGCTATTTTGTCTGATATCAGCTTTTTTTTAGTTTCTGCTAGCAGGAAGAATCTTTTTCTATCCTTTCACTTTCAATCTGCATGTATCTTTGTTGGTGATATAAGTTTCTAGTAAGCAGCAAATAGATGAGTCTTGTTTTTCAATCCATTTGGCCATACATTGGGTAGTTTGATAGTATCTCATAGATCTCCAACGCTGTTTTTAAGTTTTCAACTTTCTTGTTTGGTTGGTTTTTGTCTGACTGTAAGCTTTCCAAAGATCTGTCTTCCAGTTCAGATACTCTTTCTTCTGCCTCATCAAGTCTGCTGTTAAGATGTTCCACTGCATTTTTTATTTGATCCACTGAATTATTCATTACTGAAATTTCATTTTGATTTCTCTTTATATTCTCAATTTCCCAAGAACAATTTTCATTCATATCATGTGTGGTTTTCTTTAGCTTGTGGATTTGCTCCTAATTTTTTTTAAATAATCCTGAGATTAATTTTCTATATTCCATTTCTGGTATTTCCTCAATCTGTTCATCTTTGCATTCTAATATTGAAATGCTGCTGTGTTCTTCTGGGGGAGGGGTATGGTGACTTCCTTGTTCTTATTTCTTGAATGTTGGCTCTTATTTTTTTTAGCATTTGTGAAGTTGATTTTTTTATTTTTTCCTTCTGTTGGCTTTAATCTTTGGGGCTATGCTGCTGTGGCCTCATGGAGTGCGTTCCCTTTCAGTGACTACTAGGAAGTGTGTGGTGGATGTGGCCAGCGGACTCTGGTCAGTGCTCTAGGGTGGGGTGAGTTTCCTGCTTAACACCAAGGTTGGGCATGGTAGAACTCAATACCCAGCTATGCCTTACCCCTTTTCATGTAGCCACTAAAGCCCCAAGGTCTCAGCACATACAAGGCTCCCACAGATCCCAAGACCAGAGGGGCTGCTGGTGCAGGCACCCTCCTGTCCCTTGTAGTTGCTCAGCTACCTCCCAGCCGAGCTCTCAGTCAGGGCTTGGGCCATCCCCTCCACTCATAGTTCTGGATCACACAGGTACACTAGAATCACTGGCCTATTGCCTGCTCACTACTGCTGCCAGCGTTGCATTCAGGTGCTCTGTTTCAGTGAGCTGTTATGTGCATGCCTGCAGGCTTCAGTATTCGTAGTTCTGTTTTAAAATGGTGCTCACTCTCTCTCAGCCAGATCACGAGTTTTGCTTTGGGAAGATTGGTTTGAATTGATTTTCCACTTCCACTTCCACTAGGACTACAGGTGACTACAAGCAACTGCCAGCCCCACAGGCTCCGGTCTGGGCCCATACCACTCTCTCTCCAGTTCAATCCCATGGATTGACACTCCCCCATCTCAAAAATGCTGCAGGATTTGGCTCTCCATGGCTCCAGTTCTCAGAATTCTCTGGGTGCCCATCAGCACTCACCATGCTGTCTCAAGCCATTTCCCCTCCTCCTGTGGGCTCCCATGGCTGTTTTCTCTCCAATTCTCTACCAAGCATGTACCTTCTGCGCTACTCTCCTCATTGTTTATCCCTAGTCCTGCAGAGTGTGCCACTCCCTAATCCACGATTTTTTTCTCTAAAGTGTATATGTTTTTCATGTTAATATTTTATTTTTAATTTAAAAATAAATTTAGAACAAAATAAGAAAAATCCCCAAACAAAAAAACCATAAATATGTTAATCTAGTTAAGGAAATCAATGGATGAACAAAGTGAGAATTTCAATGGAAAAAAACATTAAAATATGCCAAACCAGTATAACTTAACAACATTTAAAAATAAAAATTCAATGCAGGTGTACAGTAGGAAATTTGAGGAAGCCAAGGGAATGATCAGAAAAAAATGAAAATATCCAATTGAAGATGACACAAACTGAGGGGTAAAAGAAACACTAATATTAAAGAGTGAAGACAGTCAAAGGGACCTATGGAATGCCACCAAGAAAAATAAATCATACATTATCAAAGAGCAGGAAGGAATAGAGATGTAAAATTGTAGCATTTATAAAAGTCATCACAGTTAAATCAGTATCAGCTTATAAAAAGACTGTAATGAGTATTCAATGCTTTACATAAGCCTCATAGTAAACATGAAGAAAAAGTCCTACTACATATTCCAAACAACAAAAAAGGATCCAGGCATATCTTTACAGAAAAGCATTAAACCACAAAGGAATATATCCAAGAAATAATAGAGAAACAAATGAAATACAAAATAATTGACAAAATAGCAAAAGGAGTCTCCTTTTGTGCTGTTAAGTAGATATTATGTACTTTTGAAGAAGGCAAAAAGAAGAGCTCATTAAAATGATTCCAACTGTATAGTTTGTTCATTGTATGCAGAGTTCCACTTGCTTGGGGTCCACTGTAGGAAGAAGTCCATCCATCTGTGGTGGGGAACTGTTTGTAACAACTTTAGAAGTGATGCCTTAGGGCCGGCACTGTGGCACAACAGGTTAAAGCCATGGCCTGCAGTGCCAGCATCCCAAATTCAAGTCCTGGCTGCTCCACTTCTGATCCAGCTCTCTGCTATGGCCTGGAAAAGCAGTGAAAGATGGCCCAAGTCCTTGGGCCCCTGCATTCATGTGGGAGACCCGGATGAAGCTCCTGGCTCCTGGCTTCAGATCAGCTCAGCTCTGGCCATTGCAGTCATTTAGGGAGTAAAACAGTGGATGGAAGATTTTCTCTCTCTCTCTCTCTCTCTCTCTCTCTCTCTCTCTCTCTCTCTCCCCCCCACCCCAGCTCTACCTTTCTCTGTAACTGTCTTTCAAATGAATAAAATAAATCTTTTAAAAAAAGAAGTGATGCTTTAGAATTTATTCTTTCTGTTTCCAAGTTGAAGGACTCAAAGACTGCTTCAAAACTGGCAACTATGATAACAGTTACAGAAATTTTGTTTCTTTACTTCTAAAATCCTTTCAGTCAATTTTCTTTCCAAAAGGAGATTATTTTTCTGTCTTCTTGTCTTATTTTTATGTTGAAGTATTTTAGTTTTTGGTTCTCTGCAGGCTTAAATAGTGTTTCAATTCAGTACACTAGACCTTAGAGTCAGAGAAACAGTAAGCCTTTGCCCCTTTTGTGATGTCTCAGCTCTTTATGTACCTGGAATGTTCTAGTGGAGCCCCAGACCCCAGATATCTTTACTTGTGGCTGAGCCAATGGTCACACTGACAGTTAAATCCACAGGGACACAAATGAATCCAGAACATGTAGCTAATAAAGAAAGCAAAGGACTCTGATTTTTTGAAACTTGAAAGCTGCAAACAAAATAAACACATAAAAATAACATTTGGTAATACTAATATAAATAGATATGAAGGGAGAGAATGAATGTAATACAATAAGATAAGGAGGATTCAGTACCCAACTTGAAATAATAAACAACCATCTAGATAGAAAAGAAAGAAGGAAATATAGGACAAACAATATTTTAGACAAAATGAGCCTATTGCACATTTTCAGAACACTCTGTTGAGCAATAAAACATGCAATATTCTCAGATATACATTGTGACTATTTTTCATGATAGTATGTTGTGTCTCAAAAAGCTTACAATAATATTTAGAGTTTTTTCTATCATACTACAAAACTAGAAATCAGTAAGCAAGGAATCAGAACAATTCATAAATATGTTGAAATTTAAAAAATTGTTCTGAAAACTATTGATATTAATAAAAAGAAATTATTAAAATGATTTAAAAATAAAAATAGAAAACAACATACACAATTTTATGCATTGTAACAAAGGCAGTTGTGAGATGGATATTCATATGGATAAACACATTTAAAACAAAAAATTCTCAAACAACATAAAATTACATTTCTAGGAAATTAAATAAATGACAAAATTTACCAAAACCTAGCTAGAAGAAAGAAGATGACAAGATTAGAACTGAAATAAAAGAAATAGCCTAGAAAAACACAAGAAAGGATTTTAAAAAGCAAAAATTATTTTAAAGGGACCAATAGAATAAATGAACCTCTATTTAGAGTAAAAAGGAAAGAGAAGAGTCAAATAAAATTATAATGAAAAATAGACACTACTATGGGAAAAGCAAGAAAAAAAGGAATAAGAAGAGATTAAGGGAGCAGCTCTGTGGAACAGTGGGTGAAGCCAGCATCTGAAGTGTGGCATCCCATAAAGACACCAGTTCTGCTCCACTTCTAATCCAGCTCAATGGCATGGCCTAGGGAAGCAGTAGAAGATGGGCTAAATCCTTGGGCCTCTGCAACCACTTGGGAGACTCAGAAGAAGCTTCTGGTTCCTGGATTTGGATCAGCACAGCTCTGGACACTGCAGCCACCTGGGGAGTTAACCAGTGGATAGAAGACTCACTCTCTCTCTCTCTCTCTCTCTCTCTCTCTCTCTCTCTCTGCCTCTCTTCTCTGTAACTTTGCTCTCAACTAAATAAATATTTTTTTAACTTTTATTTAATGAATATAAATTTCCAAAGTACGATTTATGGATTACAATGGCTT
Organism: Oryctolagus cuniculus; assembly: GCF_051225735.1. Lineage (NCBI taxonomy): Eukaryota > Metazoa > Chordata > Mammalia > Lagomorpha > Leporidae > Oryctolagus > Oryctolagus cuniculus. The sequence continues at coordinate 17,696,689 of NC_142889.1, forward strand.
CCCCCCCATACCGTCCCTCCCACCCACAACCCTCCCCTTTCCCACTCCCTCTCCCCTTCCATTCACATCAAGATTCATTTTCGATTATCTTAATATACAGAAGATCAGCTTAGTATACATTAAGTAAGGATTTCAACAGTTTGCTCCCACACAGAAACATAAAGTGAAAAATAATAGATGATTTTTTTTTAAATGACGATGAAATCAGATCAGACCTATTGTCATGTTTAATCCCAGTGAGAGTCAAGTTGGGAGTTGATAATTTCTTTTTTTTTTTTTTTTACAGAGGATCAGTTTAGTATACATTAAGTAAAGATTTCAACAGTTTGCACCCCCATAGAAAGACAAAGTGAAATATATTGTTTGGGTACTCGTTATAGCATTAAATCTCAATGCACAGCACATTAAGGACAGAGATCCTACATGAGGAGTAAGTGCACAGTGACTCCTGTTGTTGACTTTACAAATTGACACTCCTGTCTATGGCATCAGTAATCTCCCTATGCTCCAGTCATGAGTTTCCAAGGCTATGGAAGCCCTCTGAGTTCTCCGACTCTTATCTTGTTTAGACAATGTCATAGTCAAAGTGGAGGTTCTCTCTTCCCTTCAGAGAAAGGTACCTCCTTCTTTGAAGACCTGTTCTTTCCACTGAGATCTCACTCACAGAGATCTTTTGCCAGAGTGTCTTGGCTTTCCATGCCTGAAATACTCTCATGGGCTTTTCAGCCAGATCCGAATGCCTTTAGGGCTGATTCTGAGGCCAGAGTGCTATTTAGGACATCTGCCATTCTATGAGTCTGCTGAGTATCTCACTTCCCATGTTGGATCACTCTCCCCTTTATTTATTCTATCGGTTAGTGTTAGCAGGTACTAGACTTGCTTATGTGCTCCCTTTGACTCTTAGTCCTTTCATTATGATCAATTGTGAACTGAAATTGATCACTTGGACTAGTGAGATGGCATTGGTACATGCCACCTTGATGGGATTGAATTGGAATCCCCTGGTATGTTTCTAACTCTACCAATTTGGGGCAAGTCAGCTTGAGCATGTCCCAAATTGTACATCTCTTCCCTCTCTTATTCCTACTCTTATGTTTAACAGGGATCACATTTCAGTTAAATTTCAACACTTAAGAATAACTGTGTATTAATTACAGAATTGAACCAGTCATATTAAGTAGAGCAGACAAAAAAAGACTACTAAGAGGGATAATGTATTAAGTTGTTCATTAACAGTCAGGGCTATGCTGATCAAGTCACTGTTTCTCATAGTGTCCACTTCACTTCAACAGGTTTCCTTTTTGGTGTTCAGTCAGTTGTCACCAATCAGGGAGAACAAATGGTATTTGTCCCTTTGGGATTGACTTATTTCACTCAGCATGATGTGTTCCAGATTCCTCCATTTTGTTGCAAATGACTGGATTTCGTTGTTTCTTACTGTGGTGTAGTATTCTAAAGAGTACATATCCCATAATTTCTTTATCCAGTCTACCGTTGATGGGCATTTAGGTTGGTTCCAGGTCTTAGCTATTGTGAATTGAGCTGCAATAAACATTAATGTGCAGACAGCTTGTTTGTTTGCCAATTTTATTTCCTTTGGGTAAATTCCAAGGAGAGGTATGGCTGGGTTGAATGGTAGGGTTATCTTCAGGTTTCCGAGGAATCTCCAGACTGACTTCCATAGTGGCTTGAGCAGTTGGCATTCCCACCAACAGTGGGTTAGTGTCCCTTTTTCCCCACATCCTTGCCAGCATCTGTTGTTGGTAGATTTCTGTATGTGAGCCATTCTAACCGGGGTGAGGTGAAACCTCATTGTGGTTTTGATTTGCATTTCCCTGATTGCTAATGATCTTGAACATTTTTTCATGTGCCTGTTGGCCATTTGGATTTCCTCTTTGGAAAAATGTCTATTGAGGTCCTTGGCCCATCTCTTAATTGGGTTATTTGTTTTGTTTTTGTGGAGTTTCTTGATCTCTTTGTAGATTCTGGTTATTAACCCTTTATCTGTTGCATAGTTTGCGAATATTTTTTCCCATTCTCTTGGTTGTCTCTTCACTCTCCTGACTTTCTTTTGCAGTACAGAAACTTCTCAATTTGATGCAATCCCAAAGTTGATTTTGGCTTTGACTGCCTGTGCCTCCCGGGTCTTTTCCAGAAATTCTTTGCCTGTGCCAATATCTTGAAGGGTTTCTCCAATGTTCTCTAGTAACTTGATGGTGTCAGGTCGTAGATTTAAGTCTTTAATCCATGTTGAGTGGATTTTTGTGTAAGGTATAAGGTAGGGGTCTTGCTTCATGCTTCTGCACGTGGAAATCCAATTTTCCCAGCACCATTTATTGAATAGACTGTCCTTGCTCCAGGAATCAGTTTTAGACCCTTGATCAAATATAAGTTGGCTGAAGATGTTTGGGTTGATTTCTGGTATTTCAATTCTGTTCCATTGGCCTATCCATCTGTTTCTGTACCAGTACCATGCTGTTTTGATTACAACTGCCCTGTAGTGTGTCCGGAAATCTGGTATTGTGATGCCTCCAGCTTTGTTTTTGTTGTACAAGATTGCTTTAGCTATTCGAGGTCTCTTGTGCCTCCATATAAATTTCAGCACCATTTTTTCCAGATCTGAGAAGAAGGTCTTCGGTATCTTGATTTGTATTGCATTGAATTTATAAATTGCTTTTGAGAGAATGGACATTTTGATGATATTGATTCTTCCAATCCATGAGCATGGAAGATTTTTCCATTTCTTGGTATCCTCTTCTATTTCTTTCTTTAAGGTTTTGTAATTTTCATCGTAGAAATTTTTAACATCCTTGGTTAAGTTTATTCCAAGGTATTTGATTGTTTTTGTAGCTATTGTGAATGGGATTGATCTTAGAAGTTCTTCCTCAGCCATGGCATTGTCTGTGTATACAAAGGCTGTTGATTTTTGTGCATTGATTTTATACCCTGCTACTTTGCCAAACTCTTCTATGAGTTCCAATAGTCTCTTTTTTTTTTTTTTTTTTTTTTGACAGGCAGAGTGGACAGTGAGAGAGAGAGACAGAGAGAAAGGTCTTCCTTTTGCCGTTGGTTCACCCTCCAATGGCCGCCGCGGCTGGCGCACTGCGGCCGGTGCACCGCGCTGATCCGATGGCAGGAGCCAGGAGCCAGGTGCTTTTCCTGGTCTCCCATGGGGTGCAGGGCCCAAGCACCTGGGCCATCCTCCACTGCACTCCCTGGCCACAGCAGAGGGCTGGCCTGGAAGAGGGGCAACCGGGACAGAATCCGGCGCCCCGACCGGGACTAGAACCCGGTGTGCCGGTGCCACTAGGCGGAGGATTAGCCTAGTGAGCCGTGGCGCCGGCCTCCAATAGTCTCTTAGTAGAGTTCTTTGGGTCCCCTAAATAAAGAATCATATCATCTGCAAAGAGGGATAGTTTGAGTTCTTCCTTCCCAATTTGTATCCCTTTAATGTCTTTTTCTTGACTAATACCTCTGGCTAGAACCTCCAGAACTATATTGAATAGCAGTGGTGAGAGTGGACATCCCTGTCTGGTACCAGATCTCAGAGAAATGCTTCCAACTTTTCCCCATTCAATAGGATGTTGGCCGTGGGTTTTTCATAGATTGCTTTGATTGTATTGAGGAATGTTCCTTCCATACCCAGTTTGCTTAGAGTTTTCATCATGAAAGGGTGTTGTATTTTATTGAATGCTTTCTCTGCATCTATTGAGATAATCGTATGGTTTTTCTTCTGCAGTCTGTTAATGTGGTGTCTCACATTGATTGTCTTGTGCACATTAAACCATCCCTGCATACCAGGGATAAATCCCACTTGGTCTGGGTGGATGATCTTTCTGATGTGTTGTTGCATTCTATTGGCGAGAATTTTATTGAGGATTTTTGCCTCTATGTTCATCAGGGATATTGGTCTGTAATTCTCTTTCAGTGCTGCATCTTTTTCCGGCTTAGGAATTAAGGTGATGCTGGCTTCATAGAAAGAATTTGGGAGGATTCCCTCTTCTTCAATTGTTCTGAATAGTTTGAGAAGAATTGGAGTTAGTTCTTCTTTAAATGTCTGGTAGAATTCAGCAGTGAATCCATCTGGTCCTGGGCTTTTCTTTGTTGGGAGGGCCTTTATTACTGTTTCAATTTCTGTCTCAGTTATGGGTCTATTTAGGTTTTCGATGTCTTCCTGGTTCAATTTAGGTAGGTTGCATGTGTCCAGGAATCTATCCATTTCTGATAGGTTTCCCTGTTTGCTGGCATACAAGTCCTTGTAGTAATTTCTGATGATTCTTTTTATTTCTGTGGTGTCTGTTGTTACGTTTCCTTTTTCATCTCTGATTTTATTGATTTGGGTCTTTTCTCTTCTTTTTTTAGTTAGTTGGGCCAATGGGGTGTCAATTTTGTTTATTTTTCAAAAAACCAGCTCCTCATTTGGCTGATTTTTTGGAATGTTTTTCTTGATTCAATCCTGTTGATTTCTTCTCTGATTTTAATTATTTCTCTTCTCCTACTAGATCTGGGTCTGGTTTGCTGTAGGTTTTCTAGATCCTTGAGGTGAATTGAAAGCTCATCTATTTGGTGCCTTTGCAATTTCTTGATGTAGGCACCTATTGATATAAACTTTCCTCTTAACACTGCTTCTGCTGCGTCCCATAAGTTTTGGTATGTTGTGCTGTTATCCTCATTTACTCCCAGAAAAATTTTGATTTCTCTTTTGATTTCTTCTATGACCCATTGTTCATTCAGGAGCATGTTGTTCAATCTCCATGTGTTTGCGTATGCTCTAGGGATTCCTGAGTTGCTAATTTCCAACTTCATTCCTTTATGGTCTGAGAAGCTGCATGGTATGATTCTAATTCTTTTGAATTTGCTGAGACTTGCTTTATGGCCTAGTATGTGTTCAATCCTAGAGAAGGTTCCATGTACTGCTGAGAAGAATGTAAAATCTTTAGCTGTAGGATTGAAAGTTCTGTATATGTCTGTTAGATCCATTTGGGCTATAGTGTCATTTAAATCTACTCTATCCTTGTTGATCTTCTGTCCTATTGATCTGTCTATTTCTGAGAGTGGAGTATTGAAGTCCCCCAGTACTATTGTACTGGGGTCTAAGTCTCCCTTTAAGTCCGTTAACAAATCTTTTAGATAAACCGGTGCCCTGTAGTTAGGTGCATATACATTGATAATTGTTATATCTTCCTGTTGAATAGAACCCTTAATCATTATATAGTGCCCATCTTTGTCTCTCTTAATGGTTTTTGTGGTAAAGTTTATGTTGTCTGATATTAAGATGGCTACGCCCGCTCTTTTTTCATTTCTGTTGGCATGGTATATCTTTTTCCAGTCTTTCACTTTCAGTCTGTATGGATCTTTGTTGGAAAGATGTGTTTCTTGTAAGCATCAAATAGATGGGTTTTGTTCCTTAACCCAATCAGCCAATCTGTGTCTTTTAACTGGACAGTTCAGGCCATTCACGTTCAATGTGACTAATGATATGTGGTATCTTTGCCCTGCCATTTGCCAAAGATAAGTTCTAATATATACTTTGAATTTCCTGTGATCTTTTGCTGTGAGGTTTCCTTCCTTGGTTTCCTTCCTTTACCTTCTTTCATATTGATGACCGTGTTTCTGTGTTTCTGTGTGTAACACATCTTTAAGCATCTTTTGCAGGGCTGGACGAGTGGCAACAAATTCTTTCAATTTCTGTTTGCTATGAAAAGTCTTTATTTCACCTTCATTCACAAATGATAGCTTTGCAGGATATAATATTCTGGGCTGGCAGTTTTTCTCTCTTAGTACCTGGGCTATATCTCGCCATTCCCTCCTAGCTTGTAGAATTTCTGATGAGAAGTCAGCTATGAGTCTGATTGGAGATCCTCTGAGAGTAATCTGACGTTTCTCTCTTGCACATTTTAGGATCTTTTCTTTATGTTTCACTGTGGAGAGTTTAATTACAACGTGTCGTGGTGAGGATCTCTTTTGGTCGTGTTTATTAGGGGTTCTGTGAGCTTCCTGTACTAGGATTTCTCTGTCCTTCTCCAAACCTGGGAAATTTTCTGCTAATATCTCACTAAAAAGGCCTTCTAATCCTTTTTCCCTCTCCATGCCTTCAGGAACTCCTAGAACCCGAATGTTGGGTTTTTTAATAGTATCCTGAAGATTCCCAACAATATGTTTTAGATTTCTAATTGCCTCTTCTTTTCTTTGGTCTGACTGTATCCTTTCCTGTTCTCTGTCTTCTAAGTCTGATATTCTCTCTTCTGCTTCACCCATTCTGTTTGTAAGGCTCTCTATTGTGTTTTTCATTTGATCTATTGAATTCTTCACTTCAGTCACTATCCCAGTTTCCTGTTGTACTAATTGTTTCGTTTCATTTTGATTCCTCCTTAATATTTCATTTTCATGAGAGAGATTTTCTATCTTGTTCATTAAGGATTTCTGTAGTTTAGGAATTTGTTTTTGAGAACTTCTTAATGTTCTTATCAATTTTTTGAGATCTGCTTCTTGCATTTCTTCTATGTCATCATCTTCATAATCTTGAACTGGGGTGTCTTTTTCATTTGAGGGCTTCATGGTGACTTCCTTGTTTTTATTACCTTGGTTTTTGCGTTTGTTATTTGGCATATTGGAGATATTTGGTTTCTTCACTGTGGTACTTTTTCTTGTTATACTATGACTCTTGATTAAATGGACTATCTGTTTTTGATGGAGCCTTAGGGCTTGAGATGGGTGTGGCCTGAGAGCTCTGTTTGGTGTGCCAAAGGTGACACTCCCAGGTTAGGCGTGGTAAACCTCTCTCTCTCTCTCTCTTTCTTTTTTTTTGATTGAAAAGGGAATTTATTCTGCACAGCTGAACGAAGTTGGAGGTAGTTAGCAGGCAAATGATATACCCACAGGAGCCAGAGATCGGAAGCTCTTTCCCAAGGACCACACAGGGAATCTGTTCGGTCCTCAGAGTGGGCTCAAATTCTCCTTCAGTCTTCCACTGGGTTGCCAAAGTTACGGAATTGTAGCATCTCTAGAGAGTGCTCACGTGAATTCCGTGAGTTCTCTCCCCCACCGTCTCTTTTTTCACAGTCTCAGTTCAGTAGCACCACAAATTTACTAGGTCCTAATCTGTTAATTCGCCCCACCCAGTCAGGTTTTTCTGCTAGGCTCAGGGCCAGTACAGACCTGAGGTCGCTCTGCTTATGACGTATGTCCAAGATGCCGCCTGCTCTTTGTCTTGCTCGCCCTTGAGAGGTGAGCGGAGAGAGAGAAACTCGTGTCCGTACCAGTCACCTTTTTTTTTCTCTCTCTCTCTTCCAGCTAGCCTGATGAACTCCCCCCCCCCCACGGGGGTCGTTCCCTCTAGTCTCCTCTCTCCGCTTGCCTGCTGGTGTCTCGGGCTATTGAGGTTCGGCTCACCTCGCGTTCCAGCGCTGGTGTGTTGAGTCTGCCGCTGGTGTCCCGAAATGTGGGCTCCCACGCTCTCCACGCAGGTCCACTCCCCTTCCAGCACCGATGTGTGGACTCGGAGCCCTGGACGTCCCAAGCTTCCCCTCTGTTGTGTGTGGCACACACTCCCCTTCGAGCACTGGCGCGCAGACCCTGCGGCTTCCGTGGCTCGGTCCCGTGGCTCGGCTTCCGCGCGGTGGGCAACCTTGTTCTCCCAGTAGGTCCTCCAATTCACGGCCACTCGATCCAGAAGAGTTTCCTCTGCAATATTTTCCTGGTTCTTTTTTTCTGAGGCTACTGTAACTCCCCTTTTATTAAACTAAATTTTCCTGGACTATCGGCGTGCGCCCTCACTATTCCTCCATCTTGGCTCCGCCCCCTAAATAAATTTTTTAAAAAGAGATGAAAATGAAAAATTACACCAAAAATATGATAATCTTGAAGATGTAAGTGAAATCCTAGAAATTTGAAAATTTCCAACACTAAATCAGGCAGAAGTAGAATATATGGTAATACCAATAACAAGGCAAGAAATTGAATCAGTGATAAAAATTCTTCCATCTTAGTCAGGGCATTTGTCCCAGTTTTTCAGAGCCTACAACTTAATTTGGAGTGTCCTGGTTTGAGTCCTGGCTCTGCTTCTGATTCTAGGTTTCTGTTGATATGTTACTTAGGAGAACCTGACAAAGTAATTAGATTTCTGATGTTTATGTGAAATCCATTAATTGATTTTTGGGTTGCTGGCTTCTGCTGGCTTATTCCAAGCTCTTGCAAGCATTTTGAAAGGGCATTGTCAATTAGAACATAATCCATTATCTCCCTTTTAAATTAAAAAAAGTAATAGATGTATCCATTTAAAATATCTTGAGTTAGAGTAAAACCCAGGACATGAACAGTTCACTGCAAATGCTTCCAAACATTTTTTTAAAATATAATAATCATTTTCAAATTCTTCCCAAAAATTGAAGGGGAGGAAATACTAAACTCATTTTACAAGACCAACAATACACTGACAACAAAGCCAGGTATAAGTCACACAAAGGAAAAAAATGCAGGCCAATATTTTAATGAACACAGAGGAAAACTACAAAATACTAGTAAACTGGGGACAGGATTGTGGTGTGGCAGGTTATGCTGATGGGATCCTGTACTGAAGCACCAATTAAAGTCCTGGCTGCTGCTTTTCTGATCCAGTGCCTGAACAAAGCACCTGGGATAGCTGAGGAAAACCATCCAAGCACTTGTCCCTGGTCATCTGTATAGCAGACATAGATGAAATATGGGTTTCTCACTTTGGCCAAGCCTAGCCCCAAATTTGGGCATCTGAAGAGTCAACCAGCAAATGGAAGATCTCTTTCTGCTGCTCCCTGTCTCTGTCACCATCTTTCCCCATGAAATTGAGATATGAAAGGGAAATCAAAATGAAAAATTAGAAATGAAGAATTGAATACACCGGATGAAAAATGTCATGGAAAGTCTTAACAGCAGACTTGGTGAGGGAGAATAAAGAATATCTGAACTAGAAGACAAATCTTTGGAAATTGTACAATCAGAATAAAAAAGAAGAAAATAGAAAACTTAAAAAGAGTGTTGGAGATCTATGGGATACTATCAAACAATCCAACATACGAATCTTCCTGAAGGTGAAGAAAATGAGAATGGACTAGAAAACCTATTTAGTGAAATAATTACAGAAAACTTCCCCAACACAGAGAATAAAGGGTCATCCAAGTACAGGAAGCAACATAGAACCCCTAACAGACATGACCAGAAAAGATCTTCACCACATCACATTGTAGTCAAACTTCATGGTTAAGTGAAAATGAAAGATTCTAAAATGTTCATGAGAAAAATGCCAAATTTCTGTCAGAGGATGTCTAAACTCACAGATGACTTCTCATCAGAAACCCTACAGGTAGAAGGAAATGGTGATATATACTCTAAGTCTTAAAAGAAAAAAAAAGTCAACCCAGAATATTATACCCCACAAAGCTCTAATTAATGAATGAAGGTAAATTAAAGACCTTCCACAACAAACAGAAATTGAAAGAATTTGTTTCCACTCATCCTTACAAAAGATGCTTAAGGATGTACTACACACAAAAACATAGATAGATAGCTACCATTATGAAAAAATGAGGTGACCATAAACCTCCCAATAGAAGAACAAAAGAAATCCAAATTAAACAATAAGAGTAACTAAGAGAAAATGATAGGGTCAAGTTGTTACTTAGCAATAGTCACCTTGAATATAAATGACCTCAACTCTTCAGTTAAAAGACTGGGAAAATGGATAAATACAGACTCACCTATTTGCTGCTTACAAGAAACACATCTCATAAACAAAGGCACATGCAGACTGAAAGTGAAAGGATGTTAACAGAAATTGAAAAACAGCTAGTGTTGCCATACTAATGTCAGCTAAAATGGGCTTTAACATAAAATCTGTTGAAAGAGACAAAGATAGGCACTATGTAATGATTAAGGGATCAATTCAAATGGAAGATGTGACTATCATAAATGTATATGCACCTAATTACAGGGCACCGGGTTATTTAAAAGAAAAGTAAACAGACCTAAAGGGAGGCATTGACTCCAATATGATAGTAACGGTCAACGTCAATAACTCATCTCAGCAATCGGAAGATAGAAGAGACAGAAAATCACCTATAAACAAAAGTTAATTGACACTATAGAACAAATGGACCCAGGTCTAGGGAACCCTTCACTCCACAGTGGCAGAATACACATTGTTTTTTTCTCAGTGCATGGAACTTTCTCCAGGATAGACCCTATTCTAGGGCACAAACCAAGTCAATAAATTAAAAAAAATAGAAATCATTCTATGCATTTTCTCTGATCACAATGGCAAGAAGCTGGAAACCAACAACTCAAGGATCTCTAGATCATATACAAGTATATAGAAACTGAACAATATGTTCTTGAATGAACAGTGGGTCATAGAAGAAATCCCTGTTGAACATGGTGGTGGGAATGGGAGAGGGAAGAGATGTATAATTTGGGACATGCTCAGGCTGACTTGCCCCAAGTGGTGGAGTTGGAAGCATACCAGGGGATTCCAATTCAATCCCATCGAGGTGGCATGTACCAATGCCATCTCACTGTTCCAGGTGATCAATTTCAGTTCACAGTTGGTCATGGTGGAGGGACTGGGAGTCAAAGGGAGCACATAGACAAGTCTAGTACCTGCTAACGCTAACTGATGGAGTAAATAAAGGGGAGAGTGATCCAACATGGGAAGTGAGATACTCAGCAGACTCATAGAATGGCAGATGTCCTAAATAGCACTCTGGCCTCAGAATCAGCCCTAAAGGCATTCGGAGCTGGCTGAAAAGCTCATGAGAGTATTTCAGGCATGGAAAGCCAAGACACTCTGGCAAAAGATCTCTGCGAGTGAGATCCCAGTGGAAAGAACAGGTCATTAAAGAAGGAGGTACCTTTCTCTGAAGGGAGGAGAGAACCTCCACTTTGACTATGACCTTGTCTAAACAAGATAAGAGTCGGAGAACTCAGAGGGCTTCCATAGCCTTGGAAACTCATGACTGGAGCATAGGGAGATTACTGATGCCATAGACAGGAGTGTCAATTTGTAAAGTCAACAACAGGAGTCACTGTGCACTTACTCCTCATGTAGGATCTCTATCCTTAATGTGCTGTACATTGAGATTTAATGCTATAACGAGTACTCAAACAATATATTTCACCTTGTGTTTCTATGGGGGTGCAAACTGTTGAAATCCTTACTTAATGCATACTAAACTGATCCTCTGTAAAAAAAAAAAAAAAAAAAAAAGAAATTATCAATTCCCAACTTGACTCTCACTGGGATTAAACATGACAATAGGTCTGCTCTGATTTCATCATCATTTAAAAAAAATCATCTATTATTTTTCACTTTATGTTTCTGTGTGGGAGCAAACTGTTGAAATCCATACTTAATGTATACTAAGCTGATCTTCTGTATATTAAGATAATCGAAAATGAATCTTGATGTGAATGGAAGGGGAGAGGGAGTGGGAAAAGGGAGGGTTGTGGGTGGGAGGGACGGTATGGGGGGGAAGCCATTGTAATCCATAAGTCGTACTTTGGAAAATTATATGCATTAAATAAAAGTTTTAAAAAAAAAAAAAAAAAAAAGAAATCAAAAAAGAAATAAAAATATTTGTATAAACAAATGAAGAAGATAACACATCATACCAAATCTTTGAGGAAACAGCAACAGCAGTGTTAAGAGGGAAGTTTATAGCAATCAGTGCCTAGATGAAGAAACTGGAAATGTACCAATTAAATGAGCTAGCAGTGCATTTCAAGGAACTAGAAAAACAATAACTAACCAAATCCATAATTAGTAGGAGGAAATAAATAATTGAAATTAGAGAAGAAATAAACAAAATTGGAATCAAAAATCAGTGAAATGAAGAGCTGGGTTTTTGAAAAAATAATCAAATTTGATACACTATCAGTGAAACTAACCAAAAAAGAAAGAAAAGACCCACATCAATAAAATCAGAGATGAAAAAAAGGTAAGAACAGACACCACAGAAATGAAAAGAATCATCACAAATTACTACAAAGAATGATATGCCAACAAATTAGAAAAGCTAGAAGAAATGGATAGATTCCTAGAAACATGCAACCTACCAATTTTGAGTCATGAAGATACAGAGAACCTAAACAGACCAATTACCAAGACAGAAATTCAATCAGTAATGAAGATCCTCCCAAGAACGATAAGCCCAGGACTGGACAGCTTCACTTCTAAATTCTACCAGACATTTAAAGAAGACTTAATTCTAATTCTTCTCAAGCTATTCAAAACAACTGAAAAAGAAAGAACCCCACCCAAACACCTTTTTTGAAACCTGCAACACCTTAATACCTAAACCTGAAAAAGATGCAACAGAGAAATGAGAGCTAAAGACCAATATCCCTGATGAACATAGATACAAAAATCCTCAACAAAATACTAGCAGATCAAATCCAACAACACATCAGAAAAATCATCCACCCAGAGCAAGTGGGATTTATCTCTGGTATGCAGGGATAAATCAATCACACATCAATCAATGTGATATATCACATCAACAAATTGAAGAAGAAAACCATATGATCATCTTAATAGATGCAGAGTAAGCAGGTGATAAAATACAATGTCTTTCCATGATGAATGTCTTAAGGAAAATGGGGATAGAAGGAATATTCCTCAATATAATCAAGGCAATATATGACAAACCTGTGGCCAGCATCCTACTGAATGAGGAAAAGCTGGAAGCATTACCCCTAAGACCCAGAACCAGAAAGATGCCCACTCACAAAATTGCTATTTAGGATAGTCCAGGAAGTTTAGCCACAGCCATTATGAAAGAAATTTAAATCAAGAGTCTACAAATTGGAAAGGAGAAAATCAAACTGTATCTATTTTCAGATGACATTATTCTATATATAGGCGATCCAAAATCCTGCGTTGAAAGACTCTTGGAACTCATAAAATAGTTTGATAAAGTGGCAGGATACAAAATCAACACAGAAAGATCAATAGCCTTTGTATACACACACAATGTCATGGCTGAGAAAGGTTTTAAGATCAGTCCCATTCACAATAACTCCCAAAATAATCAAATACCTTAGAATAAATTAACCAAGGAGATCAAAGAGCTCTATGATGAAAATTACAAAAAACTAAAGAAAGGAATAGAAGAAGACATTAAAAATGGAAAAATCTGCTTTTTCATGGATTGGAAAAAAACAATATCATCAAGATGTCCATACTACCAAAAGAAATCTAAAGATTCAATGTGATCCCAGTCAAAATACCAACAACATTCTTTGCAGATCTAGAGAAAAGTATGCTGAAATTCATATGGAAATATAAGACCCCGAATAGCTAAAACAATCTTGTACAACAAAATCAAAGCCAAAGGCATCACAATATCTGATTTCAAGACATACTACAGGGGAGTTATAATTAAAACAGTCTAGTACTGGGATAAAACAGATTTGTAAATGAGTGAAACAGAATAGAAACTCCAGAAATCACTCCATGCATCTACAGCCAACTTATATTTGATAAAGGAGCTAAAATCAACCTACAGTGCAAGGACAGTCTCTAACAAATGGTGCTAGGAAAACATGAGAAGCATGAAATTAAACCCCTACCTTACACATTACACAAAAATCCACTCAAAATGGATCAAAGACTGAAATCTATCATCCAATACCACCAAATCATTATCAAACATGAGAGAAGCTCTATAACACATTGGCATAGGCAAAGACTTCCTGGAAAGAGCCTCAAAAGTGCATGCAAACAAAGCCAAAATTGACAAGTTGTATTACAACAAGCTGAGAAGCTTCTGCACTGTAACAGAAACAGTAAACAAAATGAAGACACAACTGACAGAATGGGAGAAAATATTTGCAAACTACACAGCTGATAAAGGATTAACTTCCAGAATATATAAAGAGCTCAAGAAATTCAGAAACAACAAAACAAATGACCCAGTGAAAAAATAGGCAAAATGCCTTAAACAGGCATTTTTCAAGAGAAGAATTTCAAATGGCCTACAGACACTTGTGAAAATGCTCAGGATCACTAGCCAAAAGGGAAATGCAAATAAAACCACAGTGAGGTTTCACCTCACTCCAGTTAGAATGGCTCACATACAGAAATTTTCAAATGACAAATACTGGTGAGTATGTGGGGAAAAAGATACCTTGATCCACTGCTAGTGGGAATGTAAACTGGTGCAACCACTGTGGAAGACAGTATGGAGATACCTCAGAAATCTGAATATAGACCTATCATATGCCCCAACCATCCTAATCCTGGGAATTTATCCAAACCAACAGAAATCAGTATATGAAAAAAGTTGTCGTTGTATGTACCTCAACGTTCATTGCAACAAAAGTCACAATTGCAAAGATATGAAACCAGCCCAGATATTCATCAACTATTGACTGGATAAAGAAATAATAGTATATATACTATGAAATACTACTCAGTTGTAAAAAAAAATGAAATCTTGTCTTTAACAACAGATTGTCACAGCTGGAATCCA